>NC_064929.1:182908918-183246418 GCF_023897955.1 Schistocerca gregaria | reverse complement strand
ATGTGTTGATACTCTCCATATCACAAAACCATTTTTCAACTTACATCTCCTGGTATGTCATTCTTAAGCCTAGCTACCAATTCTCTGCGTGCAACGCCTTCCACCTGATCGTAGTGCGCTGCGTGAAGATGTGTATAATGTCGTTGTATATTGTACCTCTTTGCAGAATTAAATGCTTTATGACATACAAGATATTGTCGATGACCATCCCTCTCAATGAATAGAAATGTATCCTCCAATAGAGCTACAGGGCTCCCGTGGCAAGTCATAGCTGTCACTGAATACGGATTATTGCGTCAGTTGCGGCTGCATGCAGCCAGGGGGCAGTGAGTTCGCTTTGCCCCTCCACACAGGCTCCAAGCTGCCACAGTGAGCGTTCCGGAGCGCTCCGGCTTCCTGGAGCTCGGTTGGAACAGCCTGATCTAGAGGAATCCTTCCTAAAAACCCAGAATCCTAAACCACCTTATCTTTCCAGTCTTCTGCAACCTCCCAAAGTCTCACCATCCGGCCACAGAGGAGCATTCCCCTTGTAACTCAAGTACTACACAGAACTGGAGCAACTGAATTACATTCTCCGCCATTCTCGTCATGCCCTGGAAAAATGTCCACAGTCCACCGAACCTACACGATATACTCGTCCATTGCTACACGACCCCAGTTCTACACAGCCCTCATTCCACCAACATGCCCCGACTACACTTAGCTGCCCTACCCTCTCTCTACCTCATCCTTGCACACACCCCAGCAGCACTTCACTGTCCCCCGCCCTTACTCTGTCTTTCCTTCTCCTCACATCCCCAGCCTCCTCCTAACCCCCACCCAGTTACCACTCCCATCATGCACTGCTGCAGATGCTCGCAGTGTGGCTTCTGCTGCCAGAGGCCACAGTCACGTGTATGTGAGTTGCGTTTGAGTGTGTGTTTGTGTGTGTCTCTGTTGTCTATTTTTGACAAAAGTCTTTGATGGCTGAAAGCTTATATTGTGACAGTCTTTTCGTTGTGCCTATCTGCAACTAAGCTTCTCCACTGTATGGTGAATAGTAACTTTTCTTCTCATAATATTGTAACAATATGAAAATGTTAGATTGCATCTCACCATATAGAGGAAGCAGTAAACTGCAGACATGCTCAATGTAAAAGACTGCTAAACATTGAAGCTTTTAGACAAAAAATAGAAAATGCACACATATGCACACACATTTTCTAAAGCCACTGGCACTCAATTGTGGAGGACTGGGACTACTAAGACTGATGCCAGGAGGACCTCCACCTATCTATGCCCTACCCTACTTCAACTCCCACTATATGTGCATCTTCTATCCCACCAACACACTTACTAGTCTTTTCCCCTTCTCTAATTCTCTCTTCTCCCCCCTCCCCCAACCACAACCTTCCTACTCTCTGCATCTGTAAGTCCTATCCTGTCTCCATCACACCTCTGCATGCTCCCACAGACAGCACAGCATCTTCTTCCACCCCTACCCTGCTATCACTCCTTCTTTCTGCTTCGTGCCTTTTCCTTACCCACATCATCCACCCCAGCAGATTTCTGTTCACGTCAGTTGTAATATGCAGTCAGGAATCAGTGGCCAGAGACAGTGACTCTCGTGTGTGTGCGTGTGTGTGTGCGTGTGTGTGCGTGTGTGTGTGTGTGTGTGTGTGTGTGTGTGTGTGTGTGTGTTATATTTTGGGAGAATGACTTTTTTGTCTGAAACCTTAAATGTTATCACTGTGCCTGTCTGCAAATGACCCAATAAATAAAACTGATGATTTTTCCATAAAATTTCAGGCATGCAGCCACATAAATTCGGCAGTT
The DNA here is from genome assembly GCF_023897955.1 of Schistocerca gregaria. Taxonomy (NCBI): domain Eukaryota; kingdom Metazoa; phylum Arthropoda; class Insecta; order Orthoptera; family Acrididae; genus Schistocerca; species Schistocerca gregaria. Next base: position 183,244,603 of record NC_064929.1, on the reverse strand, counting down.
GCGTGCTCGAAATTTTATGGAACAGTCTTTATGCCGCGAAAACGTGAAGAAACACTGATGATTGTTTACAAAGCAGAGTACACAGTAAGTGACTGAAGATTCATTGACGGATAGAAAGAATGTCAAGTCAGGTGGCAAGAAAAAGCTAAGGCTCACACTGCTGTGTACTTGATTCAAACTACATTATCATGTAGTGATACCTGAGAAACCCAAGAAAATATGACAAAGTGTCTCCCTACCTCCTTATCTCTTATTATGTTTAGTTTCTTTCTGCTTACTGATTGTTTTTCCCAGCATCTTACTATTTCCAGGTGCTGCCATCTGCGAGCAGGGATACAATTGCACTCCTATCCTTTCCTCTTCCTGTGTTATATAACTTTCTGCCATCTTGCTAGGCATACTGCAGCATCAGAAATGTGTGAATCTACGCATATCTAACCTTGTCGATCTGAAGAAGAATGAGTGTTTAACAGGTTATCAACAATTTGTCTCCACTTTTCCATGTGTCTAATCTGTCACTCATCACCTTCACATAAGGATGAGTGGCAGTCTGTCCTCTCATCTATTGTTTACAAGAAAAACCTAAAGTATGAAACATACAGCAATTAATGTTTTCAATTGCTAGCAATAATTATTTCCACTTTTGTTAAGTGTCAAAATAGAAAATGTAACAAGGTAAAATGAATGCAAATGTAAGAAACAATGGCAGTGGCTTGCTAGGAGATAAAGTTTCAAGTGATATAGGTAATCAGCTGTGAGTCAGACTTTCATGATCTCAAATGCTGATTATTGTGTGACTCTCAGTTATCAAACATTGACATTTATGCAATAAGCGTCTTTCTGTTACAATGTTTATTTATGTTAATGTGTTACTGTCACAAAAACTTTCAATTTGACAGGTCTCAAGATCATAACCTTGTAACATGTGAGGATGAACAACACAAAACACAACATAATGCTGGTCATTCTGCATGCAGTCCCTTACTAAGTGTCATAAATGGAAGGAATTTACAAAGATTATAGTGACAATTCTGTCTTTTGAACTACTTAGAACCTATGCTTTTCCTTTTCTTCACACGCCCTCCCTCCACCAACTCACTATTTTAACATTTTATAGGTAAGTTACATATTCCAAATATTCTTCCACTATTTTTATGGCTTTTCAGTTTTGCAACAGCCTTATTTCACATTTTTGAAACCTTTTTTGTGAAGAGCTATAACTGTGTGTGTGTAATGGGATATATTTGGTCAATATCAGAACATTCAGACTTAATCCAGCTATTTAGCTGTCTAATTCACTTGATCATTTTATGTTTTACAGTACACATTACATTCTTTATATCTGATACCTACACTACAGTAGAACTAGTTTTGATATTTCAACACCTGAAAGCAATCATAAAGTAAATAAGTGCTAATTGGAGACTAACAAATGAAATTTAAATTACAAATTGAAGAGAAAGCCTTTTTGTCTTATTAAATACTCCCACATATTCTGCATGAACTAATCTCTTGTCTATAGGCTCCTAGACCTACACAAGCACCAACTATATAGCGGATCAGCCTAAAACAAATGCACTAATGAAAAAGCAAAGGCTATAAATTCAAAATATGATTACTTGTGATTTCTGGAACACTTTACTTCTGTTCTGCTCCAAAAAGAAAGTACATAGCACACAGACACATAGGTGTTTCAAAATATGAAATGGATAGATGATTATATAAATGTGACAGAGTATGCCTATAAAGATCACTGTTTACAGGAGATGTGGAAGCTCAGTATTGATGTGCATTATAGTTACAAGAACTGTTCATCTAAGATGGTGTCAAAAACAGGTCTTTAATACATTTACAAGAAAAGGGTGGAATTCACAGAAAATCATTTCAAATAATACATTAACATATTATGCACAAGAATTTACAAATTATATAAATGCCTGAAAAATATATTTCACTGTAAATTTTTATCTGACTGTAGCTACTTCTAATTCTGTTAAATCAGAAAAGAAAATAATTATGTATATACAGCAGCTGTAGCTTAGACATAAAGTATAAGTATTTAATTTCTTAATGAAAAGAAAATAGTGTGAAAAGTGTGTTTGGTTTGTTTCTGGCAACTATGTTTAGAAACTTCACCATTGTAATTTTTCCCAGTACCACTTCCCCCTTTTCATTGGAATTCTTATCAGTGTATAAAAAATAATTCTTTAATGGAATTTCAAAGTATTTTCACACATTTATTCAGCCAAACACTATATTTAAGGCATGGACAGATGAGAAGGAAGAGAGCAGTTTTTCAATCAATCAACACTGAGTAACTTACTTCTGGAAATAATATATACAACATGCCATATTTAAGTTGTTTTCAGATTCCAGTTTCAATGATTTTGTTCAAATTTTAATTTGGAGTATAAACCAGTTCTTCTGTATAAAGTATAAGTTAGTAAACAGGCATAAGTGAAAGTACTTGATATGAAATTAAACACGAACCACTCCAATCAGCAATAATATTAATATGAAATTAGTGTCATCAGGCTGGGCTAAGAGAATCAAATTTTCCTTACAAGCATTAAATAAGGTTTGTTATTTGCATTATGAATCTCATAAAGAGCAACTCAAGGTCAGCTAATAAGCTTTTACTTGCTACCACACTCCCCAGATTTTCCATGCAAACATGAACCCATCTACAATAAAATAATTTGCACTATATTTTAAGACATGAAGCACAGATGCAAAATGTACTTCAAAATTTGTTATCCATGTCATAGCAAATGATTCTCTCATCCACAGAAATCTATTTACAAACTTTTATAGAGCTGCTGTCTACATGAAACTTTTTGAAATCCTTGTTCAGCTAAACTAATTATGCTCCCTTCTTTGCTGAGATATTTAAAAGTAATCTAACTGTGACTGATATTATGAGATCATTATTATATATAATAACATATAATAATTAATACCAATAATAAAAGAAGTTCTCTCTCTGAATCTGATTCTCTGTGGCATACCTGTGGTGGAACAATAAAACAAAGAATCAGATCAACCAGACAACTTGAAAATGAAGTTGCTTTCCTATGTAAAGTAAGTCTCACAAAGAAGTGTACAACTGAGTAAATATATACACATATGAAAATTTATATTTTTGTTAATAATGCTATATTTGTTATGACGAATTATGCAAAATGGCATTGAAAGAAAAAGTTTGTGTAATTAAGTAGCAACAGAAAAGATATGAATGAAACCTTGGCAGAACTACCAGTTCATTATAAACTGTTTCATGGCAGTGAAGAAGAAACCCAACTGATTTTTACAAAAATATATACAACTGTCAGTTTTATGAATAATTAAAAGAGAGATACAGTTTGAGCTGTCAGAAGTTATATAAAAAAGAAAACCATCCATGAGGAAGGGCATTTAGAATTTCACATGAACTGTACAGTACTTTATATAAGTGTCATATAGTGTGATTTTATACAGGGTTCATCATTTTCAAGGCACACGCAATTACATCTCACAAAGTTTATTTTAAGAATGCACTCATATGTCACATTAGGATCACCAATTATGTGTAGAATCACAAATGTGCTCCTACGCATGCATTATTTGGAAATATATTAAATTTTTATGTTGTCTCCTTACAGATAGGTGTAGATACATATGAAATATATTTGGGTACAGGTGATATTTAGAAATAAAAAATGTCATATTTTCATGTAAAACCTCATTTTCCCTCATCAGTGAAAACTCAGAACACTGACAAAGACCAAGATGAAATGAGGTGACACCTCAGAATATTCTATGAATACAATGAATATCATATTGTAATAATACATGGTTATGTATTAAAAGTTACTGTAGGGCTATGCGTGTTGCAAAGCTTTCCATACAATGAATTAATGCTGAACTATTTATTACTCAGACTATATGTTTCTTCTTATTATTTATTGTAGGGTGCTGCATTTAAGGAAATCTTATTGTAGCTTGTCATGCCACAGAGCTAGTACAAAGGCCTCAGAACCATGAAATTATACAGTTGATTTTCCCTGTTACTTACATCCGAGTAGCTGGTGAAACATTATTAATGGACATTACTTTGACCTAGATTTCAGGTCATTATCTCACTATATACCATTAATCTAGGTCTAAAGAATGGGCAATTAGTAAAACAAGTGGTGAGTGAGTGTTTCTTTCTTATATAGAATGGATCCTCAACTGGATTTATTTTATTTGAACTCTGTCTCACAATTTAACATGCTATAAAATGACTTTTTTTATTCAGATTCTTCATCTAATAAATGCTTCTTGTACTCACACATGTATGATTTTCATACCTTCAGAATTATATGCAATTTTTCATAGAATCAGTTAGTTAAGGATTGGAGTGTAAGATTTCATTGTCAGTGGAATACCTACAGATGAAGTACATGCTCAGGTTTGACAAAATCCAAGGAAAAAAATTAAAAAGGAACATAACCATTTATATTACATGTCCATAATTGTATGATGGGAATACATGGCCTTTAACTCCAAGTACAACTGCATGAATTTGAAATATAATTCTCTATGTGTACCATTCCTGTAGTGTAAATGTAGACACTGAATTCATCAACAGAGGCATTGTTTTTCCGTGAATTGGTCCATGATGTACAACTTACTGTTCTTGCCACTGTACTGAAATAACAAGAGCCTTAAATTCCACTTTAATGTACCCTATAAATGACATTTGTCAATGGTTGCTCAGATGAAATTTATTACTGAGATCTTATACAGTGTGGTCACTTTAGTATGATTCCAATTTTAGCTAAATGCAGAGAAAAGGTTGGTAGTCATTTAGATACTAAGACCAGCAAAGATTTACTGCTAATTGTGAAAGAAATGCTACATCACAAACAGCCAGAGGATACCTCACTACAAGAATTAAGAAATTAAAAATACAGAGTATATTAAAAAAGTAGTACTACTTAAAGCAAGTGAGAAATGTCAACTCCAGGGAATTTTTCTTTACTTTCTGGAAATGCATGGAAATGGGACACAACAGCATATGTCCTTTTATATATGATTCTGAAGATGCACTATTACATCAAATCAAAATGACTCATTATATTGGAATGAAGAATATTATTACCTTACTGAAGCTGAGACAACTGTTAAAAATCTCACTGTGTCCTAGGTAAATGACATTGCTTTCAGAAATTTTCAGACACTACTTGTTCCTTCTCATAGAATAGCAACCATTATACCCTGCAAATAGGGTGAAGATGCATTTTCCAAATTCAAGACTGATTACAAAAGAACAGTTGCAACCAGACAGCTCCAAAGCCGACAATACGCTGTTCTGCAGGGCCTGAGCACTTTGACATAGGTTAAAACAGCGTAACAAGTCAAAAGGTCAAGATACTCCTGAAGGTACCTATGTTTGATGTTCCTGGATTCATAGTGAAATGGAACCATGAAGGTATGCCTAAAGGCAAGATGTAACCTAAAAGGTCACACATACTTATCTATGAAGATCATAAGCAGTTGTAAAAGGTGTGCTGACCAATCAGGAATAACCATCTGCCACTTAAATAAATATGTCTACACCAAATCCCAATTAATTCATAGCAGTGACAGTCTGGAGTTAGTCACATAAAATTGGTTGATATGGATAAGTTGCTGCCTGCTAGTCACACATTACGCAGATGGTTGCCAGGTGCTCTATGATCAAATAAGTTTTGTCACAACACTGTGACACAATAGAAAGACTCAGAAAGAAAACTGTACACTTGGAAAAATCCTGTTAAGTATTGTCCAATTGCTCCTGTATCACCTCTAGTGAAATTTTGGGTTGGAAACTTACAATGTGCTTCTGTTTGTAACAGACACTGCTTCGGGCCCTTTTATGTGACAGTGTCACAAAAGAGAAACTGAGTACAACTACTCCTTATTTACTGTCTATAGTGTAAGAGAACTGTGGAAACTCCTATATGGGCATGGGATAAATGCATTCAGGGGGATTAGAAAACTTAATACTCCAGCACTGACAAGAACTATAACATCAAATGCATTCTGGGGATTAGAAAAATTAATACTGCAGCAATGACAAGGTCAATAACATCAAAAGTTAAAGATAATCAAACCAATGTGGATCAATAGAGTGAAGAAACAAACTTTCCAATGCTGAAGACTGAGAAGAGACTGAATAAAGTAGTTATTGTTCACTAAAAAGTGTGTTCGACCATCATTAGTTCTGATCCACTTATACATCAGAAACTACAATATTAACACACGTTAATATAGGTGGGCTTACATTTGGAATCCAAAACAGCCTAAAGTTTCACGAAGGCTGATATAAAGGGTGGTCCATTGATTGGGACCGGGCCAAATATCTCACAAAATAAGAGTCAAAAGAAAGAACTACAAAGAACAAAACTTGTCTAGCTTGAAGGGGGAAACCAGATGGCGCTATGGATGGCCCGCTAGATGGTGCTGCCATAGGTCAAACGGATATCAACTGTATTTTATTAAATAGGAACCCCCATTTTTTTATTACATATTAATGTAGTACATAAATAAATATGAATGTTTCAGTTGGACCACTTTTTTCGCTTTGTGATAGATGGCACTGTAATAGTCACAAACATATGGCTCACAATTTTAGACGAACTGTTGGTAACAGGTAGGTTTTTTGAATTAAAATACAGAACATAGGTACATTTGAACATTTTATTTCAGTTGTTCCAATGTGATACATGTACCTTTGTGAACTTATCATGTATGAGAATGCGTGCTGTTACAGTGTGATTACCTGTAAATACCACATTAATGCAATAAATGCTCAAAATGATGTTCATCAACCTCAATGCATTTGGCAATACATCTAACGACATCCCTCTCAACAGTGAGTAGTTCCCCTTCCGTAATGTTTGCACATGCATTGACAATACGCTGACGCATGTAGTCAGGTACTGTCGGTGGATCATGATAGCTAATATCATTCAACGTTCCCCACAGAAAGAAATCCGGGCATGTCAGATCCAGTGACCGTGCAAGCCATGATATGGTGCTTCGATGACCAATCCACCTGTCATGAAATATGCTGTTCAATACCGCTTCAGTCCCACATGAGCTATGTGCCAGACATACATCACGTTGGAAGTACATGGCCATTCTGTCATGCAGTGAAACATCTTGTAGTAACATCGGTAGAACATTACATAGGAAATCAGCATACATTGCACCATTTAGATTGCCATCAATAAAATGGGGGCCAATTATCCTTCCTCCCATAATGCCACACCATACATTAACCCACAAAGGTCGCTGATTTTCCACTTGTCACAGCCATCGTGGATTTTCCATTGCCCAATAGTGCATATTATACCGGTTTACGTTACCGCTGTTGATGAATGACGCCTTGGCACTAAATAGAACGCATATTTGTCTGCTACTGATGTGCAAATTAGTTGTGACAGCAGCTAAAACACCTACTTGGGTATCATCATTTGTTGCAGGTCATGGTTGACGTTTCACATGTGGCTGAACACTTCCTGTTTCCTTACATAATGTAACTATCCGGTGAACAGTCTGGACACTTGGATGATGTCATCCAGGATACTGAGCAGCGTACATAGCACACACCTGTTGGGCATTTTGATCACAATAGCCATACATCAACATGATATCGACCTTTTCCACAATTGGTAAATGGTCCAGTTTAACACGGGTAATGTATCACGAAGCAAATACCGTCTGCACTGGCAAAATGTTACATGATACCATGTACTTATAAGTTTGTGACTATTACAGCGCCATCTATCACAAACCGAAAAAAGTGGTCCAACTAAAACATTCATATTTCTTTATGTACTACATAAATCTGTAATAAAAAATGGGGGTTCCTATTTTAAAAAAATGCAGCTGATATCCATTTGACCTATGGCAGCGCCATCTAGCGGGCCAACCACTGCGCCATCTGGTTTCCCCCTTCAAGCTAGATGAGTTTTGTTCTTTGTAGTTTTTTCATTTGATGCTTATATCGTGAGATAATTGGCCCAGTCACTATCAATGGACCACCCTGTATACAAATTCTGTATGAAGGGTAATGGTATTTTATGCCAATTGGCACAATGAAAAGGTTCAATTTCTCAAGAAACGTTGGAGAACTGTAATGTGCCCTTAATTATTCTTTCGGATTTTCAAATCTGGTGATTATTGGGAACATTTCTGCCCATGTGATCAGAAGAATTTTTATTTTGGAAGACACAATAATCTGCTGTGTACAATGTGCACCATTCAATGAGTAGGCTCACCAATAATGGTTTTGTTCCAGATAACCAGCCTTCCTCTGTGTTTATAGGGCTCAATAGATACCATGATGTGAGTTTCCAAACCATTTCATTTCTTCTGTATGTCTCTCAGTTAGAAAAAGCCAGGTCAGATTCTAAGCTTGTCATGGTGTTTCCTATACACAAACAACTCTTGTAGTGCAAAACTGTGGAAAACAGCACAATGTGTTACAAGTTCCCAGTTGTGCGCAGTCCAGCTGAAGCCCCTTTTTCTTGTTTCACCAGGTATATAGCTCTACCCCTGCAGTGTTGTTAATGTATGTCTCATGGCCTTTGTTAGCTATGTGTTCATGCATATTAAGAGTAGCCATTTCTGTGGCAGTGGTCCTGTTGTATGAAGTTCCAATCCTATTTAATGTGCTCCTGTCTATTGATTTAGTGTAGTTTTCCTTCAACTCTCAACTTAAGGCTTAATCTGTGAGTGATGTTTATGTTTACTATTGTTTGACAGATGGAGTATTATTGCAAACTGTGTATGCAAATCTGTGCAATAGATACTTTCAGTTTAGATGCTCTTTGAAATTTCAAAATTGTTGCCACAAATGTAACTGCAATTTGACCCCGTCAGAAGTCAAAGGGCTGATTGTATAAAAGTTGCTGACTGGAAAAAAAAATTTGATCTTAGCTCAGAAAATGAACACAGTTCAAGAACTTGCTATATTATGTAACAATTTGCTATGTTATATAACATTAATACTAAACTTGATCAACTGAACGAGGTTCACTGTTGATCTAAATCAGCATGAGACACGCTTGGCAAAACCACTAAATCAGTTGCCTACTCGATTAGGGGGTTTTGACTGCAGATTAATCACATATCATACATACACAGGATTTGACACTGAATGTTTCATGATCTGTGCAGAACACAGAAAGTTACCCCACTACAATTGTCAAGTATACTAAGAAACCAATAAGCAGCATAATTAGTTGGAATAGTTTCACAATCCTCCGCCCATGAACCATGGACCTTGCCGTTGGTGGGGAGGCTTGCGCGCCTCAGCAATACTGATGGCCGTACCGTAGGTGCAACCACAACGGAGGGGTATTTGTTGAGAGGCCAGACAAACGTGTGGTTCCTGAAGAGGGGCAGCAGCCTTTTCAGTAGTTGCAGGGGCAACAGTCTGGATGACTGACTGATCAGGCCTTGCAACATTAACCAAAACGGCGTTGCTGTGCTGGTACTGAGAATGGCTGAAAGCAAGGGGAAACTACAGCCGTAATTTTTCCCGAGGACAAGCAGCTTTACTGTATGATTAAATGATGATGGTGTCCTCTTGGGTAAAATATTCCAGAGGTAAAATAGTCTCCTATTCTCCAGGCAGGGACTACTCAGGAGGACGTCGTTATCAGGAGAAAGAAAACTGGCGTTCTATGGATCGGAGCGTGGAATGTCAGATTCCTTAATCGGGCAGGTAGGTTAGAAAATTTAAAAAGGGAAATGGATAGGTTAAAGTTAGATATAGTGGGAATTAGTGAAGTTCGGTGGCAGGAGGAACAAGACTTTTGGTCAGGTGAATACAGGGTTATAAATACAAAATCAAATAGGGGTAATGCAGGAGCAGGTTTAGTAATGAATAAAAAAATTAGAGTGAGGGTAAGCTACTACAAACAGCATAGTGAACGCATTAATGTGGCCAAGATAGACACAAAGCCCATGCCTACTACAGTAGTACAAGTTTATATGCCAACTAGCTCTGCAGATGATGAAGAAATTGAAGAAATGTATGATGTAATAAAAGAAATTATTCAGATAGTGAAGGGAGACGAAAATTTAATAGTCATGGGTGACTGGAATTCGAGTGTACGAAAAGGGAGAGAATGAAACGTAGTAGGTGAATATGGATTGGGGCTAAGAAATGAAAGAGGAAGCCGTCTGGTAGAATTTTGCACAGAGCATAACTTAATCATAGCTTACACTTGTTTCAAGAATCATAAAAGAAGGTTGTATACGTGGAAGAATCCTGGGGATACTAAAAGGTATCAGATAGATTATATAATGGTAAGACAGAGATTTAGGAATCAGGTTTTAAATTGTAGGACATTTCCAGGGGCAGATGTGGACTCTGACCACAATCTATTGGTTATGAACTGTAGATTAAAACTGAAGAAAATGCAAAAAAGGGGCAAGGGCAATTTAAGGAGATGGGATCTGGATAAACTGACTAAACTAGAGGTTGTACAGTGTTTCAGGGAGAGCATAAGGCAACATCTGACAAGAATGGGAGAAAGAAATACAGTAGAAGAAGAATAGATAGCTCTGAGGGATGAAGTAGTGAAGGCAGCACAGGATAAAGTAGGTAAAAAGACGAGGGCTTCTAGAAATCCTTGGGTAACAGAAGAAATATTGAATTTAATTGATGAAAGGAGAAAATATAAAAATGCAGTAAATGAAGCAGGCAAAAAGGAATACAAACGTCTCAAAAATGAGATCGACAGGAAATGCAAAATGGCTAAGCAGGGATGGCTAGAGGACAAATGTAAGGATATAGAAGCTTATCTCACTAGGGGTAAGATAGATATTGCCTACAGAAAAATTAAAGAGACCTTTGGAGAGAAGAGAACCACTTGTATGAATATCAAGAGCTCAGATGGCAACCCAGTTCTAAGCAAAGAAGGGAAAGCAGAAAGGTGGAAGGAGTATATAGAGGGTTTATATAAGGGTGATGTACTTGAGGACAATATTATTGAAAAGGAAGAGGATGTAGATGAAGATGAAATGGGAGATATGATACTGCGTGAAGAGTTTGACAGAACACTAAAAGACCTGAGTCGAAACAAGGCCCCCAGAGTAGACAACATTCCATTGGAACTACTGACAGCCTTGGGAGAGCCAGTCCTGACAAAACTCTACCAGCTGGTGAGCAAGATGTATGAGACAGGCGAAATACCTTCAGACTTCAAGAAGAATATAATAATTCCAATCCCAAAGAAAGAAGGTGCTGACAGATGTGAAAATTACCAAACTATCAGTTTAATAAGCCACAGCTACAAAATACTAACGCGAATTCTTTACAGACGAATGGAAAAACTGGTAGATGCGGACCTCGGGGAGGATCAGTTTGGATTCCATAGTAATGTTGGAACACATGAGGCAATACTGACCTTACGACTTATCTTAGAAGAAAGATTAAGAAAAGGGAAACCTACATTTCTAGCATTTGTAGACTTGGAGAAAGCTTTTGACAATGTTGACTGTAATACTCTCTTTCGAATTCTGAAGCTGGCAGGGGTAAAGTACAGGGAGCGAAAGGCTATTTACAATTTGTACAGAAACCAGATGGCAGTCATAAGAGTCGAGGGGCATGAAAGGGAAGCAGTGGTTGGGAAAGGAGTGAGACAGGGTTGTAGCCTCTCCCCGATGTTATTCAATCTGTATATTGAGCAAGCAGTAAAGGAAACATAAGAAAAATTTGGAGTAGGTATTAAAATTCATGGAGAAGAAGTAAAAACTTTGAGGTTCGCCGATGACATTGTAATTCTGTCAGAGACAGCAAAGGACTTGGAAGAGCAGTTGAACGGAATGGACAGTGTCTTGCAAGGAGCATATAAGATGAACATCAACAAAAGCAAAACGAGGATAATGGAATGTAGTCAAATTAAATCGGGTGATTCTGAGAGTATTAGATTAGGAAATGAGACACTTAAAGTAGTAAAGGAGTTTTGCTATTTGGGGAGCAAAATAACTGATGATGGTCGAAGTAGAGAGGATATAAAATGTAGACTGACAATGGCAAGGAAAGCGTTTCTGAAGAAGAGAAATTTGTTAACATCGAGTATAGATTTATGTATCAGGAAGCCGTTTCTGAAAGTATTTGTATGGAGTGTAGCCATGTATGGAAGTGAAACACGGATGATAAATAGTTTGGACAAGAAGAGAATAGAAGCTTTCGAAATATGGTGTTACAGAAGAATGCTGAAGATAAGGTGGATAGATCACGTAACTAATGAGGAGGTATTGAATAGGATTGGGGAGAAGAGAAGTTTGTGGCACAACTTGACTAGAAGAAGGGATCGGTTGGTAGGACATGTTCTGAGGCATCAAGGGATCACCAATTTGGTATTGGAGGGCAGCGTGGAGGGTAAAAATCATAGAGGGAGACCAAGAGATGAATACACTAAGCAGATTCAGAAGGATGCAGGTTGCAGTAGGTACTGGGAGATGAAGAAGCTTGCACAGGACAGAGTAGCATGGAGAGCTGCATCAAACCAGTCTCAGGACTGAAGGCCACAACAACAACAACAACAACAACAACAACAGTTTTACAATACAGTGTTGCCATAGGTGGTATGTCTTCAAAACGTAGTGTTGCCATAATTATCTTATATCTGACATTGTAGAGAACACAGGAGTTGGACGAATATATGGAAACACTATGAGAAATGCATGCTTGAACATGAATGCAGATGATCTACAAGCCTGCAGTGTGCACTGTTGTATCTGACCACGAGTGGCACCTGTGCAATGTTTTCAATACATTGCAAGTGCAGTCATGGTAAGAACAGTATTCCATTTAGTAGAAAGGGCATTATGGCAGAACTAAATGAATTGGAATGTGGGCAAACTGTTGGTGCCCATATAGAGGATGTTTCCACAAGGGAGGTAGCTCAAAGGGGAGGTGGAAAAATATCATCTGCTTAGTCACAATATGGATCAAAGTTTGTATTAAGTGATCATGCCAGACAGTCCCTGAAGAGGACCGTGACAAAAAATTAGAGGACGATAGTTGCAAAAGTCATTGCAGAACTCAAACTTGCACTTAATCCTTTCAGCACCAAAACAACATGAGGGGAGTTCCACAAGCAGGGAACTGCAGGGTGAACTTGAATTCCAAAACCACGTATTATTGATGCAAATGCCCACAACAAGAAAATGTGATTCTGAAACCGTAAACTCTGTTTAGAGAGAAATAGAAGGAAGTCATTTGGATGGATGAGTCTTGTCTCACACTGTTTCCAACCTCTGAGCCAGCTTACATCCCTAGAGTGAGATGTTGCAGTGGTTCAGTGACAATTTGGGAAGTCATATCATGGTACTCTGTTGGCCCCACATTTACTCTGCAAGGTTCCATTAGGGCGAAGGATTGTGTGACCTATTTGGCTGATCAGGTCCTTCCCATGGTACAATTTTTGTTACCCAATGGTGATGATTCTGTGTTCAAAGATGGCATGTTTCCTGTTCACACAGCTTGCATAATTTAGGACTGGTTATGTGAGTACGGGGACGAACTGTCTCATCTTTCCAGAACACCATAGTCACCGTATCTTAATATTACTGAACCTTTGCAGTGTGCTTTGAAGAGAAGGGTGCATGATCACTATACAGTCCATCGTCATTATCAGAATTTGCCACTATTTCACAGAAGGAATGGTATAAGATTCCCTTGAAAACCCACAGGGCCTTTATTTATCCATACCGAGATGACTGGAACCTATTTTGAATGCCAGCTGGTTTCCCACTCCATATTAGGAGTGGTAACATAATGTGCTTTTGTCATTTCCATATTTTTGTCCAACCCTCGTACATCATTTGAATAATGTGCAGCAACATGGTATAGCTATTAAGTGGCATAACCAATCTGACTGTACACATCAACAGTAGATGAGTATGGCATCACATCAGGCTTTCAGACGTTTGTTGAGCATGATATATAAACACACACACAGAATTACTAGCTTTCGCAACCGATGGTTGCTTCTTCAGGAAAGAGGGAAGGAGAGGGAAAGATGAAAGGATGTGGGTTTTAAGGAAGAGGGTGAGGAGTCATTCCAATCCCGGGAATGAAAAGACTTCCCTTAGGGGGAAAAAAGGACAGGTATACACTCGCACACACACACACACAAAACAAAGATTCCAAGACTTACCGAGCGGGAAAGCGCCGGCAGACAGGCACATGAACAAAACACACAAACACACACAGAATTACTAGCTTTCGCAACCGATGGTTGCTTCTTCAGGAAGGAGAGGGAAAGACGAAAGGATGTGGGTTTTAAGGGAGAGGGTAAGGAGTCATTCCAATCCTGGGAGCGGAAAGACTTCCCTTAGGGGAAAAAAAGAACAGGTGTACACTCGCACACACACATACACACACACACACACAACACACACACACACACACACACACACACACACACATATCCATCCGCACATACACAGACACAAGACACACATATGTCTGCTTGTGTCTGTGTATGTGTGGATGGATATGTGTGTGTGTGTGTGTGTGTGTGTGTGTGTGCGAGTGTGCACCTGTCCTTTTTTTCCCCTAAGGGAAGTCTTTCCGCTCCTGGGATTGGAATGACTCCTTACCCTCTCCCTTAAAACCCACATCCTTTCGTCTTTCCCTCTCCTTCCTGAAGAAGCAACCATCAGTTGCGAAAGCTAGTAATTCTGTGTGTGTGTTTGTGTGTTTTGTTCATGTGCCTGTCTGCCGGCGCTTTCCTGCTTGGTAAGTCTTGGAATCTTTGTTTTTAATATATTTTTCCCATGCGGAAGTTTCTTTCTATATGTCTGCTTGTGTCTGTGTATGTGCGGATGGATATGTGTGTGGGTGTGTGTGTGCGAGTGTACACCTGTCCTTTTTTTCCCCTAAGGGAAGTCTTTCCGCTCCCGGGATTGGAATGACTCCTTACCCTCTCCCTTAAAACCCACATCCTTTCATTTTTCCCTCTCTTTCCCTCTTTCCTGATGAAGCAACTGCCAGTTGCGAAAGCTCGTAATTCTGTGTGTGTGTTTGTGTGTTTTGTTCATGTACCTGTCTGCCGGCACTTTCCTGCTTGGTAAGTCTTGGAATCTTTGTTTTTAATATATTTTTCCCATGTGGAAGTTTCTTTCTATATGTCTGCTTGTGTCTGTGTATGTGCGGATGGATATGTGTGTGGGTGTGTGTGTGCGAGTGTACACCTGTCCTTTTTTTCCCCTAAGGGAAGTCTTTCCGCTCCCGGGATTGGAATGACTCCTTACCCTCTCCCTTAAAACCCACATCCTTTCATTTTTCCCTCTCTTTCCCTCTTTCCTGACGAAGCAACTGCCAGTTGCGAAAGCTCGTAATTCTGTGTGTGTGTTTGTGTGTTTTGTTCATGTGCCTGTCTGCCGGCACTTTCCCGCTTGGTAAGTCTTGGAATCTTTGTTTATATATATATATATATATATATATATATATATATATATATATATATATATATATATGTGTGTGTGTGTGTGTGTGATGTAAATAAAATAGAAAGAAACTTCCACATGGGAAAAATATATTAAAAACAAAGATTCCAAGACTTACCAAGCGGGAAAGCGCCGGCAGACAGGCACAGGAACAAAACACACACACAGAATTACGAGCTTTCGCAACTGGCAGTTGCTTCATCAGGAAAGAGGGAAGGAGAGGGAAAAATGAAAGGATGTGGGTTTTAAGGGAGAGGGTAAGGAGTCATTCCAATCCCGGGAGCGGAAAGATCTCCCTTAGGGGAAAAAAAGGACAGGTGTACACTCGCACACACACACACACACACACACACACACACACACACACACACATATCCATCCGCACATACACAGACAGAAGCAGACATGTCATATAAACAAAGAATCCAAGACTTATCAAGCGGGAAAGCGCCGTTAGACAGGCAAAATAATATAACACACAAACTCACACACAAAATTTCCAGCTTTCGCAACCAACGGCTGCTTCTTCAGGAAAGAGGGAAGGAGAGGGAAAGATGAAAGGATGTGGGTTTTAAGGGAGAGGGTAAGGAGTCATTGCAATCCCGGGAGCGGAAGGACTTACCTTAGGGGGAAGCTTTATGTGTGGGCAAAAGTTTCAATAGCTTATAGATTTTAAAGTTGAAACTACTGATGACAGGAACTGCACTGTCTGCTTAGGGAGAGCAGTCTCAACAATTTGACCATCACAGTGGTGGACTGGGCTTGGTCCTTTCAGAGATGGTATATTCTGGCCTTTCTCAACCATTTGAAGAAGATTACACACCCAGATTTATGTAGATCTACAGTTTGACGTAGTGTCCAAACAACGATGAAACTCAACATTTCACAAATTAATGTATATTATTAGACCCCAACGACCTTATATTATTTTTAAAAAGTTTCTTGTATTGACCTGCAATTGGACTGCAGACTTTCTGGATCACAGACCAACATGTAACCAATGAGGCAACAACAGACATTTTCATTTACCCAATGCAAAATAGATATGTCTGTAGTATTTAAACCATATGTGCCTGCTGTTCTGTTCATCAATGTGTATGCAGTTAGCATAGCAATTTAACCATACCTTCTGTAGTTAAAAATTTAATACAAACTGTGTGGTTGTTGGTATTCAAGGCCAGAGAGAATTTACATTAGAGATAGTCAACAACTATTAGCCGTAATTGAACATTGTATACTTAAATGTTCACTGAAAATCATTTGAATGTATGTTTCTTACTCTGCTACTAAGTGACTACGAAAATCCTTTAATCTTTTACACATTAATTACTAGTCATCTCCAAAAAATCTTATGGGCACATTTACTTTCTTCAATCATTATTTACATCACTGGTTTCCCCACTAACCTAACATTAAAGAGCAAAATAATAATTCTGAACAACGGCAGTGTGAAAGCATTATCAAAACTTTTAAATAATAGATTTCAACTATCAGTCATCCTTTTTAAATTTTATTGGCAGATTTAGATTTCAGCTAGAAACTAGTCATTCTCAATGTACTATCATTTTTGATCAATGCAAGTAATGCCTGTTGGTCGGGCTTCATCCACATTTCATTGAATATCAAGATCAGTATTCAAAGAATTGTCGATGAAGTCTGACCAACAGGCATTACATGCATTGATGAAAAATGATAGTACATTGAGAATGGCTAGTTTCTAGCTGAAATCTAGATCTGCCAATAAAATTTAAAAAGGATGACTGATAGCTGAAATCTATTATTTACATGTCAATATAACAGTTGATGAGTGCAACAGCCTTCTGAATGGAAGGTAATCTTATTATCAAAACTTCTTTACTATTTACTTCTTTTCAACTTGTATCTGCACAAACCAACATCTGTTCTTTTGTAGTATCACTAAGCTGTAAACTGACAACTGTAACTGAAATTTATTTTATTCATAAATTTTTATTAGCCTAAATCATCGCATCTCACCGCAAAATAATCTGTGATTAACATCTATACAACACAGATTTCAGATTTTGCTTCTTAAAAGCCTGTGAGCCCAGACTGTAGCTGAAGAAACAAATTCCATACTTCCCGCACCACTATATTTGCGCCTATGTCACAGCTTGTAAAAGCAGATTTCAGAGTTAAGCTTGATCCAGTTTCATTTTTTGAGCTAATCTAAGATCAACTTCTTTATACAACTGGCCCTAAGTCTGCCAGCAGTCACAGGTATACTCACAGCTCATAATAATTCCTGAGATGTGGCAGGGAGGAAAACAGTATGGGTATTAACTGAGAACTGAGAAAAGTAGCTACAGAAAAGAAGCAATAACACAAAAGGGTTCAAACCACTATAGCTTTCGATAAAAATGGTTCTTCACTTCTCTGAGAAACTGCTTGTGAGCCTCAGAAATGAGAGGCCACATAAAGGCAAGTATGTGACTGACCTTAGGTCAATAAGCAAGCATCTACTGAACTTCTCTTGAGTGAGCAGATTCATTTTGTCAAAAGTACATTACATTATTCCTGTTTCAATTGTTACTAACTGATAAACCAAACAATATTGGGAAGAGGGAAATTAGTTAGTGTTTATTGTCAAGGTACATGTTCTAAGTCATACTATTTCCAGATTAAGCTTGGGCAGCTTGAATTTGTCACAAGTATCTGAACTTAATTTCAATATGCCAATGTTTCTGATATGCAACATTATGACAATTAAGAGTACATCCACAGACAAAATATAAATACATGTTTCAAGATTTACACAAATTATCATTTACAAGCACCACCAAACACAAGTGTCTGGAGAGATAGGTTCAAAAATTGCTTAGCTTGATTAATTTATTTGTTGATCTTTTATATTTCTTTACAATTTGGTTTAAGTTCTGTGATTTAATATGATCAAAAGTTTTAGAATTCATAAGAAAACGTGCATCTAATCTCAGGTTGGTAGCCCTCACTTAAATTTTGAACATTCCTCCATAAGCATAAGCAATGCTGAGCTCGAAGGCAGTGCATTTCAAGCATAGCCAACTCACAGAAAGTAATCCATAAAGCTCTGTGTATGCAATATTTTAATGTGCATATGACAATTTTTCAACTTCCTTGCCACATATTTATCAACATAACAGCAGATTTTTACTCTGAAGCTACAGAAAGCAGCATTACAATCTCCGTGTGTACGAAATAATGGCAAGGGGGCTCAGAACAATCAGTATGGAGTCAATGCCCACTGTGAATTAATCTGATGTATGATGTGGATGTGGATCAGTATTTACATGTTTAGTACACTTTTTCAGTATCATCAAGAGGGTGTGTCAAATTTCTTATATGAAATTTAAATTTGGACCAGTCTGGAGACATCCAGAGCATGCTCACCATGGGTAGATGTGAAACAACAACAGAAAAGCAAATCAGTAGAAAATGGCCAATGTGTCAGTCATTCATATGAGAAAATAATAAGCTTCTCACCATAGGGGGCTCATGATACAGAAATCATGAAAATACAAAGAAACTGGAGTAGAGAAAAACATCTTCACTCCTACCTTGGATTGAACCTATGACATTCTGGTATGCCAATGCAGATCCCAAAATTACTATAATATTGAAGTAAATGTCAACTATTCACTGTGTGTATGTGAGAAGATTTTAAATTCTTTTGGGTCTTACAAATTATATTACTCAGATTCTAGACTCACAAAACAGATGAGTTTATTGGAACTAAATGTTCATCCATGAAAATCAAGTGTTCATGATGATATCCTAAACAGCTCCTCCATATGGTTCCATATATTATAAGAAGTATTCCCCTAAATACAAAAAAAAAAAAACAATAGAAAGTCCAGGTTGGCATATCAACAATTATGAAAAGGTTAAATTTATACTCACCATGAAGCTGACATGGTGAGATGCAGATAGGCACAACAAAAAGACTGTTACACATTGAACTTTTGGCCAAAGCCTTCTCCAGAAGAGAAAGGGAAACACACACACATTCACACAAGCAGGTACACCTCACACATTGTGTGACTAGGGAATCCTGTTGGGTAGACCATTTGCCGGGTGAAAGACTTTTGATTTGACGCCACTTCGGTGACTTGCTTGTTGATGGGGATGAAATGATGACGATTAGGACAACACAACACCCAGTCCCTGAGCGGAGAAAATCTCCTACCCAGCCGGAATTCGAACCCGGCACCTTAGGATTGACATTGTGTTCCACTGACCACTCAGCTACCGGGGGCAGACACCACACTGTAACTGTTATGTTGCATGAAAGCAGCAACCTGGGGTGAGGTAGGGGAAGAGAAGGGATGGCAGGGTACAGGTGGGAGGAGAGAAGAAGTATGTCTGGTGCAGCATGTGGGGTCTACCTACCCCGTCAGAGGCTGTGCTACTTGCGAAAGCAGCTGTGACGAACACCAGCCATAGAAATTGTTGCACAGCTTTTTATATTGATATAACTATCAAAGGGCTGTTCACCAGGATGAATGACCACTGGCAAACTGGCGCCAAGAGCAAAGTGGATCAGTAGCTGAACATGACATGCTGGATTTCAGTGGCTGCTTCACAACCCGGCCTATCTGGACCCTCCCCTTCACCACCAGCTTTTCTGAACTGTGCAGATGGAAATTATTGGTACAACACATTCTCTGCTCCTGAAACTATCCTGGCCTCAGCCTAAAATATCCTACTGGCATGCACCTTCCACTCAACAGTTTCTATCCTCTCTGTCCTATCACTTTCTCCCATTTCATGCTGTTGAACACCCCCCCTCCCCTGCCCCACCGCATCATCACTGTGCAGTGCACTTCTCCCTGCCAACCTATCCATCTGTCTCTCTTCCTCTCTGCTCCTTTCTTTTTCCAATCATCTTCCTTCCCCCCTTCCACCTCTCTTCCACAGCCTCCCAACACTTCTCAACTTCTCAAGGCAGCCTTGTCCTGCCACTTTCTAGTCCAAGTCCTTCCTATCTCTCCCCCTCTCCTGCCTATTCCAGATTGCTGCTTTCATTCAATGCAACAGCTGCAGTTTGACTAGAGCAGCCAGAGATACTGGTCAATATCATATATCTGTGTGTGTGTGTGTGTGTGTGTGTGTGTGTGTGTGCGCACGCGCGCGTGCGTGTGCGTGTAAATAATAAAATAAACATTCCCTGTATCACTCTGTTGCTATAAGTGTTACTACACAGTAATGTCCTATTTGGACCAATAAACAGTGCAGTTGCATCAGATTGCAGCCAAATGCTTGTTTGATTACTAATAATCTCACAGACTGTGGGACTGTGCTGCTAGCTCAGAATCTGGACCATTTTCTTTAATGGATTATTAATTTTTTCTCACTTGGCTTGTTGTTTATTTTATATTACGTCTCCTTACCTGGATGTATGACAGCACAACTTACCAGTGTGTTAGTTGAAGCAATTAAGGAAGCCAAAGAGAAATTTGGAAAGGGAATTACATTTCATAGAGAAGAAAGGATTCCCAATAACACTGTAATTCTGACAGAGACTGCAAAAGGATAATAACAGTTGAATCTGGAATGGATAGTGTCTTGAAAAAGAGATTATAAGAGGAGCATCAACAAAAGTAAGACAAGAGAAATGGAGTGTAACTGAAAAAAAATCAGGCAATGCTGAGTGGTTTAGATTAAGAAATGAGAAACTACAAGTAGTAAAGAGTTCTGCTATTTGGGAGTAAAATAATAGATGATGACTGAAGTAGAGAAAATATGATATGCAGACTGGCTACAGAACAAAAAAAAATTCTGAAATAGAAGCTTTTATTAACATAAAACACAAATTTAAGAGCTAGGAAATCTTGTCTGAAGGTATTTATCTGGAATGCAGCCTTGCACAAAAGTGAAAAGTGGATGATAAGCAACTCAGACAAGAAGAGAACTGTGTTGAAGCGAATTTATAACAAAAAAAGCATAAATTGGTTGACAGGACACATACTGAGGGATCAAAGGCTTGTCAATCTAATAACAGAAGGAAGAGTGGGGATGAAAAAAAATATAGAGGATGACAGAGACTTGAATAAAGTAAGCAGGTTAAAATGCATGTAGGATACCATAGTTATGCAGAAAAGAGGCTTGCACAGGATAGATTAGCATGGGGAATTGGATCAAACCAATCTTTAGACTGGGGGCAGCAATAAGCCTGGCCAGAGTTAGATTCAGCAATGTCCTAATTAACTGATTAAGTTCAGATACTGCTTTAGAACTTTTACATCACTTTCAGTTGCTTAAAATGTTATGCCTCCCCTAGATACTTTACGCCAAATTTACATTTAAACAGAAATTATTTAATTCACCAGTTTGCTGGTATCATGTGAAGAAAAGCTACTAGGTCATGGAAATTTAAGAAAAATAAATTATTTTTCCCCTCCTTAAAACAGTATTTACTCCCTTTCTGTGATTATCAAATGGTATTTCAGTTTGTCATACTGCAAATACAAAAGATATTCTTGTAACTAGTATCTGATGCCACTATAGATAATGTGACCAAGAGTAAGAGTCTAAGACAGGGTGTTAATTAATACAAGGTATACTCAGAAATAGTTTTGTGAAACTGGAAGAGGAACTGTCATGGAATGAGTTTACCTGTAGGACAAGAAATGCTGTATAATTAAATCTCCATTGCTGACCATGTCACAATAGCAAAAAACAAATACAAATCCAGATACATGTTCAGAAAACTGCATGAAGACTCTCAAAATTGGCCTGACAAAAAACTTGTAGTGAGTGAAGATAACAGAGAAGATTTGAGTGTAGGATTCTGCAACATTAAAAATGTCTATACAGCTAAATATTTGCGTGTCACTTTTACAACAAATGGAAGGTGGACACAAGACACCACAAATTAAACTGGGCAAGGAAAAAGAGTATTTGGCGAATTTAACAGCTAGCTATAGCATGACAAAATTGCAAAGAGATAGAAGGTGATGTCGTACAAGCCAATCACAGAATCACTAAATATAGTGCTGAGATGTGAAAGATAACCAAAAGTGAGAAAAATAAACTGATGTCCCTCGAAGTTGCCACATTTTGTGACTGGAACATGTCAGAAATGAAAAAACACAGGAAATTATAGGGGAAAAAGATGCTAGTCTCATTGCCACAGATAGTAAAATATTAACTTAGATGGCAACTTCCAATGAATGGATAATGATCAATGGCCAAAAAGAATCTACGAATGAGATGAAGAAAATGTGGAAGACCACCTAGATGATGGATGCAAGACGTTAAAGATTTGGTTTATTCAAAGGGGCATCAGGAAGAAGATTGGACAGACAGGAAACAACAGAAGTGGAGAAGTAGCAGACAACAGCTATCTTATGAAATAAAAGTACACAATTGGCCATGAACATTATAAGGAAACAATCTGAGAATCCATCTCATGTAATTTTGGAAAAATCACTTTCATAGGTCTTCAGTGGTATAACAACATTCATTGACAACTTTATTTTGCATTTTTGGTCATGAATTATTCTACACAATTCAGGATTACAGGGACTGGTATCTGCTATACACCCCTTGTGCTGGTGTCTTATATGCGGGGTGTCCCTGGAGGAATGGTCAGTATTGAGGGATATGACAGGAAGGATCATTCAAAAATACTATGAAACAAATGTGTTCTATTGCAAGCTCTTTGCTTTACATATTTTGAGAGTTGGTAGTATGGGCCAAAAAAATCTTTGATAATGATAGAAGCTGGAGAAATGGAGTAAAATTTGAACCCTGGGCCACTGCCTACTTCACATGTGATAACCATTACACCACGCTGCATTATCCACACTGCTACATTGTTCGTCAATGGAGTAGAAGGAGTTGGCCACTAGTAAGTCTTTCAGGCTCCTTTTAAACTGATGTTTATTTGTAACCAATTTTTTTATGTTTGCTGGCAAATTATTGAAGATGAGTGTTCCTGATTAGTGGACCCCTTTTTGAACCAAAGTAAGTGCTTTTAAGTCCTTGTGCAGATCATTTTTGTTCCTGGTATTGTATGTATGAGCTGAGCTGTTTGTTGGAAAAAGAGATATATAATTTAGGACAAATTTCATTAAGGAGTAAATATACTGAGAGGCAGTAGTTAGTATACCCTTTGAAGAGGTTTCTACAGGACATCCGTGAATTTACTCCAGAAATAATACGTATTACATACTTTTGGACTCTGAAAACTTTTGTTTGACTTGAAGAGTTACTCCAAAATATTATACCATATGACATTATGGAATGAAAGTAGGCAAAGTATGCAAGCTTTTTCATTTTTATGTCACCTATGTCTGCTAACACTCGAATTGCAAATACAGATTTGTTAAGGCATTTCTGCAGTTCTGTGGTGTGCTCCTCCCAACTGAATTTATTATCAAGATGTAATCCCAGGAATTTAAGACTGTCAACCTCTTCTATCTGCTCTTCTTCATACTTTATGCATATGCAGGGTGGAAACCTCTTACAGGTTCTGAATTGCATATAGTGAGTCTTTTCAAAGTTTAATGTAAGTGAGTTGGCTTTAAACCATTTATTAATATCCAAGAAAATATCATTAGCAGATCTTTCTAGAACTACACTCAACATACTATTTATTGCAATACTTGTGTCATCTGAAAACAAAAGGAACTCTGCTTCTGGCAGTGTAACTGATGAGAGATAATTAATGTACACAAGAAAAAGCAATGGCCCTAAGATGTAGTGGTTAGCACATCTACCTAGCTAACATGAGACCTGGGTTCAGATCACAGCCACGGCACAAATTTTAATTCACTTCTGAGGCTTCTATCAATATCAAAGATAAGTTGAAACTTGCATGTCTCAAGGAAAATGTAATTCCACCAGATCAAGGAAAAAAAGTCCAGTAAATATGAGAACTAAATTGCATACCTTAGGAGCTATGTGCACATATTCATCTTCACTATTGTGAAATACATCTCTTCTACTGAACAAGTGCTCATAACTCTTAAGGTACACACAATGGAGCTCATGTTTATAAGAGAACCATTTATTGTTTTGGTCCATACTACCTCATCTCGAGATATGGCATGCAAAGAGCTTTCCACAAAAGAGATATATCTTAAGGTATGTATTTTAGAGCCCATGCTTAGTGGGCTTTTTCACTTCAAAGGATTGTTCCTGTCTTATCCCGGGATACTGACCAGTCCTCTTGGAACATCCTCTAAACTAGTAAGGTCACCAGATGAAAAGTTAGTCATCCCCTTAAAGGAGCAAAGTGGTGGCTCTGGGACACTGCAGATGGTGTGGACCTGGTGCCAGGTAGTCATGTGATCTTCCAACATAGACATAAGACACGGTAATGAAACAGTGCGTGTCTGACAGCTGGTTGTTCAGGATCAGCACAGTAAGATGTGACAGAATTGCAGAGAGGAGGTATCACATTTGGAAATGCTCGTGACCACACCAGAAATAAAGCTGCCTGATTTGTGTGTGTATCGACGTGAATTGTCTGACGTGTGAACAAGGAATGGTGCAATACTCACAGCCACGTAATATGGTGTAAGAATGGTGGTCATAAAAAGAGTCTAACTGACATGAACTGGAGAGGAATGTCACACGTTGTCAGAGATAATATGCAGGTGCATCTCAGCCAGTTTCCGAGCCAACACTGTGAAGGGAACTGTTTGCAGTCGAGATTCGGATTTCGGTACCTCACAAAAGGTCATTGCTCGCAGCAGCATGTGGAGCTCCATGTCTTCAGTGGTGCAAACAACACAGACACTTGACAGAAACCAACTGGAGACACATAGTGTGGTCAGATGAGTTGCAATTTTGCCTCGTTTCGAGTGATGCGAGGTGTCGAGTGCACCCGCGGCCCGATCCGCAGTGTGCTTAGGTGTAGTTCTGGCTAGGACTGGTTGTGTGCTGTGCTGGGAATGTTGTTCATACTGTGACTTGGGCCTCCTCATTCAAGTTACTATGAACTTGAACACAATACTTACTTTGACATTCTCGGTGACTGACTGTTACCCTCTGCTCTACAATTTCACAATGAGTACAGTGTGCACAACCCCTCTTCTGAGATGACAACAGTTTGTTCATGAGGCTGCATGCAACCAATCCCGGTTTCACAAACACTCAGGCATCCTGGTGCACTTCAACTGTCTCAGTAAATCACACAATCTTAATGTCGTGGAAAATGTCTCGAACTATTTGGAGCAGCAGGTGAAATGTAACGACCGACATCCCTGTAGACTGGAAGCTCTGCAGAATTTAATCACCAAAGAGTGGTTCCAGCTGATATGGCATTCCCAAAGAAACTTACAGACTGGCAAAATTCAGTCTATTACTAATGCTAGATGTAGCATCTCACGGTATTAGTGAGATTTATACTGTAGGTAACTACTTCTTATCTGTTTTGCTTCTTTGCTTGCATGTTCTTTC
Source organism: Schistocerca gregaria (assembly GCF_023897955.1). Taxonomy (NCBI): domain Eukaryota; kingdom Metazoa; phylum Arthropoda; class Insecta; order Orthoptera; family Acrididae; genus Schistocerca; species Schistocerca gregaria. The sequence goes on along the minus strand of NC_064929.1, from coordinate 183,218,710 downwards.
TTATACTCATGTATTGGCTTATTCCATAGACATGTTCAAGTTTGAAGAAAGCACAATTACACCCTTAAACAGCTTATTACTCAAGAAAAAATGTAATCAGAATGTACCAAACAGGTAGTCTCATACAACATTCCAATGAGAGTTCATTACATAAATAGAAGATGAACCCTGTTTTTTGTTATTATTTTTTAAAGTAAGTAACATGCTGCATAAAATTTAAATAAATGGCATGAGAATATAGGTCAAAGGCTGTAAGTGAAAAAAAAACCTGAATTTAAAAAAAAATTGAAATACTGGCAATCATTTCTTTTTACAACTTTTTCTTTCAAGCACACTGACATCTTTCTGTACTGAATTACTCTGAACTAATGTTAGTTGGTAATGTCTAAATTAATGTTTTGAAAACTTGATCCAAAAATATGTGCCATGCTGTGATGATTATAACTTCGGAATTAGTAGTAAGTTGAGTGTGTTTCACTCTTCTTCCACTGTACATCCACTTTATCTATCTCTTCTTTATGCAAGTGCACAAATAAGCTTTCATCCCCACTGCTGATGTGCTGTTGCCTTCAGCACAATACTCACACCATTATAAAAAAAGATCAGAATGTCAGTGAGACCACACAGCTAACTACACTATAAACTACTCCTAACAACAAACTGTCATAATTAACAACAGAAAGCAACACCTATTACTTACCCAATGCCTCTCCAAAATGAAAGAAAAAATTAAAAAGAAAAGAAAAGACAAAAAATATAGAACAACAGGTACTCTAAAAGCAGGGAAAGCGTTGATGAAGAATGAGAAGAGCCACGATGTACAGATGTACGCACAATTTTGCAAAGAGGAGGCTATTACATGTAGCATACCATTCACCATTCTTAGCAGAGGTCAGGGGCTGTAAATGGCTACAAGGGAGGGAATTGCAACATCACATTTGATGCATACATTCAATCTATTTTTTTAATGTTATAATGTTTCTTAATGTTATAATTGGAGGGGGTGGATTATCAAATATGTGTATGATGTTTTCTAATGCATTGAATGAGAGTAAATACAAGTTAAACAACTACATTTAGAAGCAGCAAAGGAAGAGTTATCTGGCAGCAACATACGGGAAAGGGGTCAACGTCTTTAAATGTTTTGGAATGAAATAGTCTGTCTTCAGCTCTCCAGAAGAAACTCTAGATTTGAGAGACCTCAGAATTCTCTCATTATGTCATTGTGTTGCACCTGGCTATACACCCATTTCCTCTGCAGTGAGCCCAGCTGACTTGTGTGTGTGAGACAATGAATAGCCCTTCGGTGTGTTCTGTTTCTTAATGTACACTACATAATATTGCAAGCCGTTCTCTACATTAGTTTAACTAAATGCAGTTACAATACTGTACTACGCCGCTCCAAAATCGATTAGACACCGACAAATACATGTAGTTGTTTATCAAATTACGAATGCCGTGCTTGATAAGACAACAGAAGATGAATGCTGTGGCAAAGACAGTTCTATTAGAAGCAGTTAAAAAGAATGGGAAAGAGATGTGTACTGTAACTCACCCATCGGATGAAGCTGTGACGTAGCTGGCAAACCTAAACAAAAGTAAACATAAGAGCTAGCTTTCAGATCAAACATACATTATAGTCAATTATCTGATGAACAAACATCCAAAAGTTAGCCCTAATGTTTATTTTTATATCTGTTTGCTGGTCTTGCCACAACTCTATCAAATGAGGGAGACTTTTTTTCACATTTGCAGCCTGAATGACAACAACATTGTCGATTTCCAATCTACTTAGCAATACAGTTTCTGTAGCAGTTATTTACTGCATCATCCATGAGATTTTCTGACACTCAACTATGAAATGCAGTGGGCTATACAGCATGACATTATACTTCATGTTTTCAAAGAAAATATTTTGCTGAAAATGAAAATGCATCATCTCAAGTCCCTACAGGAGTTATGACTGAAGACAGACATTTGTTTTGCAGTGCCACTTAGGATCTTAAGACTAGTTCCAAGATATTAAGTGGGCCAGAAAAGGTTTCATTGAGCACTCCTCTGGATTTAAAATACTGATCCAGAATATGAAATATGACAGCAGTTCAAGAGTTAAATGAGAAGCAATTACAGTGTTAAATAAAGTACAGCATTTTGAGACAAGATGAAATGAACACATTTTCTTTGTACAGGAGCACGTCACAAAACAAATTTTTGGGTGGATTGACTATGTTCAGCAAGACATAACACCAGCTGAAGTAAATACAAAGTTAATGAAATTTCTTCATTGTGGCATGCAAATGTCGAATTGCGCCATCATTTGGAGTCCGTACTGAACTGCATGTTGCCCTGTAACTGACTGGGGGGGAATGAATTCATAGATCAGAGGAAGGAAAGCAGAAACCACCTCCAATAGGAGCATGGCCAGAAAAGTAGTGTTTTGTTAACCATCCTTTAACTTGATGATAGTTTTGCCATTATGTGCATTCAACATTGAACCCTGTTTTTCACAATGTTCAAAGTAAGCAGTTAGAATTAATTATAGGAGTAGAGGGCAATCTTTTCACATGACTGGTGACAGAGACTGAAACTTCCATTACATACAAACAGCATATTATTCGAACAATGTCTTGTGTGAGATGAGTGCATGAATAATATCAACCATTCACTGATGCAAAACAGGAACTATTCTATTACATCATCAGTTATGCAGAAAACTGAATACACTAGACATTTTTTGATGCAGTCAGATATTATGTATGAAACAGAAAAAAATTGACATATATCTTCAATTCCTCTAAAATCTGTTACTTGGAGTTAACTTTAATGTCCATAGAATACACTCATCAACAAAATTCCATCCATGTTCCTACACAAAACTTTATAACAAGAAACATTTTTAAGTAAAAAGCTAATAATTTTCAATTAAGAATAATAATACTTAAAATATATACACATCCTTGAAAGCCAGTGTGACCCTGACATTGATGAAATATCTCTTTACAAATACATGTATGACAACATTTGACAGGTAGTAGCAGTTTTCTGCATCAGACATAAGCTGTGAAGGTAGTTGATGGGCTAAGAGTAACCAAAGTACTATTGACCTATCTTATTCAGCTGAAACAGTCTTTACATGAAATTTGCTCTTTTTGTGCACTGTGCTGCCTTCTTTAACTTTTAAATGTAATCAGTTATTGACTGACATAACTTTTCAAACATTTTCAGTACAATGATGTGCATCCTAAATTTTTGTGTAAATGAGAAAATAAAAATTTCTCCTGATTACTATACCATACTATGAATATTTTTCTTACAACACCCCACCAATTTATAAATTTGCATTCCAAGTAAAAGGGGGGTCTGAAACAGGTAATAACAAGACACAATGTAGCTCATGGTGAGTGGAATGCAGTAGCAGTTTCCAAGAAGACTAGTAAAATGAGAACTACCAACTCCATATGAGCATAATGCACAAACCTGAAAAAGAATATATATGAAGTTCCCTCCCAGACCTTGAAACTTGTTTCTTGAATTAAGCAGACAGCTGCAGATACTGCACTCAACTGTAAGTTAGTATTTGTGAACCACCAGGAAAAGCAGACAGGCCTCACTTTTACAACCAATATATGCCTATGATACTCATATGAAGGTCTTCCGGCTAATGTAACATAAGACATGTTACCAAAACCTATTGAAACTCTTAAAATCAGATATACTTGTTGCTCTTCATTAAGTACTTTGTTCTTTCATATGACTAATTATTATGAACATTTCAACTGCACTATCTATAGTGGAAAAATCTATTTTGTTCTATTGAATAATTTTAATTTGAAAATCATGTAACAAAGAACTTCACATTAAAGACCGACCAAATTAGAGCAAAGTCATGAAAATGTTGGAAGCAGCTTTTTGCCTACAATTATAGAAACAGTTGAGTTCAATGAATAGATTTGTGAAAATAAGGAACACACAGAAATGAGAAACTTCAATATATCAGTCACTGGCAATAACACTGAAACAGTTACAGATACTACACTCAGCAGCTGCACATAAATAAAAGGAAACTTTCTGTAAAAAGTGCTAGGAGATATAATTTAACTTAAGAAGTTCTCATCCATGCTTTGAGCAAACATAATAAATCAAAGGATAGTCAAATTACATCCAAAAACACTTTTCAATAAGAAAACATGATACATCATGACAATATAAACTGTCAAGATAACGAGAAGACACTGACAACCTAGAATATAAAGTGCAACTCTTAACTGAGTGAGGCCGCTTTGACATATGGAAGAAAGATTCATTTAACACAGGTCAAAAGAGCAGCTATCCAATTCTACACTAAAATGATGTAAGGTATGTGAAGTACAAACATCTGTGCAACTGTGATTTTTCAAAACTAAGTGCTAAGTTATGAAGTTAAAACAAATTCAGAGGCCTGGTTGAAAACAGAAAAATGTACCTCTTACTTCAGTGTGGTGGACTGAATGGTGAGAGAGAAAATTTGATGTCTTTTACGAATGAAATTAGAAGAATTAATGGAACCTCAGTCATTCAATATCTTCAAAATATGGTATAAAAGGATAAACTTACGGTGCCAAACATACTTAAGGTGCAGCAGAAAACTTCTATGATGGAATTAAAAAAATTCCACTATACAAAACAACTGTGTCTGAATGCAAATCTGATGACAGCTATGGGTTGGGTAATATAATCATCTACACAGAACCAAAAGTAAAATGATGGCAGTAAAATGAAGTTCCTTAGAATTAAAAGCTACATTAATGGAAAAAAAAATCGCAGTGAGACAGTAAGAAAGTATCTGTGATTAAACTATGCATTGGTGTTTAGATATTCATAATCTTTTGAGATATGGAGAAGAAACGTATCCCAGATAGATCCCAGATGGGGAAGGGAGTGATGGAGCAATGAAAAGTTGACTGGGTCTGGAGCCTCAGCAGAGGTGGTGTGGAAAATAACAAGGAATACCAAGTATATGATGACAGGAAGAGGCACTATGTGATGCAACCACACAAATGAAAATAATTACAGCCACAGTAGTACAATTGGAATTATCATGTTAGTACTGTTACAGTTATGATGTTAAACATCCCACTTTAGAAGCATAGTAAATACAGCTGGCTGTGAAGATCTGAGCATTTTCATAATTATCACACTTTCTCTCAATTTGTTACATTGTATAAATGTTACTCACTGTAAAATGTGACCATACACATCTTCCTGTATTTCAGAATGTTTCATTCATTCAGTAGGCACTGATTTTTTATCTATCAAATGACCTTTTGTAATGCAAATATTTCAGAATTTGGCAACATTCTCATGTCAATTGTCATTGCAGCTGGAAAAAATACAAAGACCCTTCCAAAACTGTCATAAATTCAAGAGTGGAACTGTATGACTACCACTGACCTTAGAGCTGCAGTGAATTTTAAGACAAAGTTACAGCTAATAAAAATGCTAATTAATTTTGCACTGCTTTCTATTGAACTGACAGAAAGTTAAAGAGCACTCAAAAATGCTCCCCACTCGTCTCAGCAAACCTCAAGAGAAAACAACCCGTCGGATATATAACTAATCCCGTTTGCTCTATTATGTGTAAGCATCTCTGCGTGTCAAAACAGCACTGAAGCCAGAGAGAAGCGACGCACAAAGGCACAGTGTGAAGTGAAGAGTAAAGCATGTAGCTACTACACACAGGACTGGAAACATGCACAACAGAAGTACTGAAAAAATAACAAACAAAAAACAAAGAAAAAGTTGCGATGCGTTGCGATGCGCTTTTTGTCTGTCTCTCTTTCTCTTTTTCATGTTTGTCGGCTACCAACCGAATGCTCTACCTGTCTTACCAGCGGAGTGGCCATAATTATGCCAATTCGGCTGAGAACTGCTGGCAGTCGCTGGAACAAGGACAGAGAGAACCAAACACGTGACACACACAAAACCGTGGCTGCAGAACACACATGAATGAAAAGTGTTGAGATCATAGGGTTGCCAACACTACGAGGTGGCAAAATTTTAAGGTCAACATGCTTTTCTCAGCAGCAAAATTTAACAAGAATATTTTGTAATGATTTTGCAAGCAATGCTGTTGCGGAACGAGAGAAGGAAAACAAGTCTGCTAGCATATACAGTGACAGCTATCGTATTCTAGTTAAAGTTACCTGCAGCTCTTGTGTGATATCAAAAACTGCTTGTCTTGTGAAGCAAAGAGTGGTGAACAGTTAAAAGAGAAGTGGGCTACCACCATTCTTGTGCTTAGACAGTGCAACATTATGACAGAAAACCTGAGTTGTTGGCAACCCTATTTAAATTTTCATCGGGCACATAAAGAATAAGTTTTATAAAATTTGTGCAAAGTGCTCACAAAATCATTTGCTTATTTGACGACACAAGGCCTGTGAATGTGTGTGTCCCACAAACAGAATAGTGACACACAAGCTTCTGTATGTGAATATGTGGCTGTTTTATCACGTCACTGAAGCTAGCACACACAAAGACACACACACACAATACTGATGGCAACACTTGCGTCTATTCAAAGTTTATGTATTGTAGTATACTTATTGTGTTGCTAACAATTTACGATTATTACACTCAAGCTAAGAAATAACATTTATTTTTCCACTATATATTCAAACCAAGAAAGTTTATGTGCTGTAGTATACTAATTGTGTTGCTGACAATTTACGATTATTACACTCAGGCTAAGAAACAACATTTATTTTTCCACTACATATTCGAACCAAGGGTATAAAATAATTATAATTGTAAAATGTGTATACTTCATCTAAAGCACATAACGAACTTCAGCTTTTGGGACACTTTTTCACTGTCATTAAATTTAACTAGATTTTTCGTGTAGATTATTATGAAATATGTGTATCATATGAAAAACACTGCTACATGGCTATCAATATAATGATATGATATGGAAAATCATAAGCAAAAGGCTGGTAAATTGGTTCTTATGCACGAATTTCAGAACAATGATGCAAACAGGAAAAGCAGTTTAATTTTTTACTCTACACCCAGAGAAAGAACCTTGTTGACAGAAAGTGTGCAGAATAGAAGAATGACTGATAAATGTACTCTTATACTGGCTTCTTGACTACTATAGGTACAAATAAAATAAGTATATGACAATGAAAGAAGCAAATAATCATAATAAATATAGGTCCTGAAACTGATGATTTTCCCAATATGACGAATGCACAAGGGCAACCATGCTAAAATTTTGACTGTCTAAAACTATATTTATTCTAAAAACAAAGATGATGTGACTTATCAAACAAAAGCACTGGCAGGTCGATAGACACACAAACAAACACAAACATACACACAAAATTCAAGCTTTAGCAACCAACGGTTGCTTCTTCAGGAAAGAGGGAAGGAGAGGGAAAGACAAAAGGATGTGGGTTTTAAGGGAGAGGGTAAGGAGCCACTCCAATCCCGGGAGTGGAAACATTTACCTTAAGGGGGAAAAAGGACAGGTACACACACACACACACACACACACACACACACACACACACACACACATACACATACACAGACACAAGCAGACATTTGTAAAGGCGCCTTTACAAATGTCTGCTTGTGTCTGTGTATGTGCAGATGGATATGTGTGTGTGTGTGTGCGAGTGTATACCTGTCCTTTTTCCCCCTTAAGGTAAATGTTTCCGCTCCCGGGATTGGAGTGACTCCTTACCCTCTCCCTTAAAACCCACATTCTTTCGTCTTTCCCTCTCCTTCCCTCTTTCCTGAAGAAGCAACCGTTGGTTGCAAAAGCTTGAATTCTGTGTGTTTGTTTGTGTTTGTTTGTGTGTCTATCGACCTGCCAGTGCTTTTGTTTGGTAAGTCACATCATCTTTGTTTTTAGATATATTTTTCCCATGTGGAATGTTTCACTACATTTATTCTGCAACACTGCAAGTGAGGTGTAAAATACAAAGTGATACACTGCCCTCGTTTGATTTTTGTATCATTCCAGATACCTAAGTAATGGCAAATAGCATTTCGACGGTAAGAGTACTCGTCACAGCTTGCCAGTACCATCTCCTCACAGATCCTGACTTCAGCCTGACGGATTCTTTTGTGTGGGGATATTTAAAGGCTTTGCTGTATTGCAGCTACACTGATAGTGTCAATGAACTATGGGAATGCATTGTGGACGGTTGTCAACACATTTGCAACACAAATGGGATTTTTGAACATGTATGGACATCAATGAGAAGACACGCTGAAGCCTGCCTTCACACAACAGTGGCAAACTGGAACACTTGCTGTAAGGTGTGTGACCTCAAGTGCATATTTGCAGTCTGGACCTTTGGGGACTCTATCATAAGGTGTCCATGTACTCAGCCATAATACGTCATATTGAGGAAACCACAGATTTCCAGACTTTGTGTTTATTAAGATTATTTTGCTTTTTCGTTCTCCTCTATTCACCCCTGTATAAACATACCTCTAGCTATATATGACCTCATGATCTAGTTAGACAGCATTACAGTAAAAGTCAGTTTATAGGCTTTACTTTTTGATTATGCAAACTGAGTAATATCATCTAGTAAATAACCTTTCTTTAATTCATATTTCAGTTTTTGTTTATGGTAGCTGGACCTCCATTGGAGTGCCAGTGACTAACATGCAGTCACCAAACATAAAAATTATAATTACTTTGTTGCCTTCCAACAATCAGTGAGGCAGTGTAGAAGATGAGAAACAAAGGAACTCTTTAACTTGTGCTACTAAGCAACACAGTGTATAATGCTGACTAATTTCAAATTGTGTACATACTTGTCATTAATTTTCCATTCTTATGCAAGAAATCAGATACTTTCTGACAATTTAGAAAGGGTCTCAGCTATGGGCCCAAAGTAGCAGTTGCTCTGGCAGTAATGCTATTAGATAATGAAAAACCATCAGAATCTACAGCAGCTGAAGAAAAATGAATTTCATGTATTGATCCAAAGTTGTAAAAAAGCAAGTGAAGTGTTTTGTTCACTTACAGACAAAACAGTGGCACAGTTCCTGAATTAGTACGTATGTGCAAGTGCAAGTGCCAAAGAGCTATTGAAAAAACATTCTTGGTAACAATCACATTCAAAATGCACAAGAAGATGGAAGAGGAGCTATACAAACAGAACCCGTGTCTAATAGCATGAGCTGTGTAAGCATTCCTCCTATCACTCTTAACTTCATTCTCAGTTGCTTACTTATTATTTAGTTGATATTTTGAAAAACAGTTGTTTCTGCACATGTGGCTGTTTTACACATCATGAAAACATGAGGAAGGGCATGCTATGCAATAACAATATTGTGTAAAGTTGATAATTAGACTTGTTGTAGAAGCTCGTTCACAGTCATAGGGATTCTTATACACACTAATAATAAAAAATAAGTGATGCACAATGAAGGAGTTATGCTGATTGGTCACAAATTGATATTAATCAAGGTACTGACAGAAAACACAAAACTGTAAAATTTGGCATCTGAAGGGTGAATGTCTGCTGCTGCAGCACGATTTCACCATGCAGCTGACAAAGATAGTAACAGGGGACAAGTCAATAAAAGGGCATAAAGTCCTTGTGAATGCCATTCTGTGTACTCAGTTGATAAGTAACTATGGCTCACGGACAGGCCCAAGAGTACTATGATGTCAGCATCTGAGAGACGATTTGTAGTTGAGCTCAAAGAAGCCAATTGGAGTACCTAGTAAATTGCTTGACATTTGAGTAGGCGTGATGCCACATTTGACAATGTTGATAGGAATGGGTGAACTACACCCAAACACAGCATCAAGAATGAAGCAGTCGACCCAGTGAGATGACAGAAGTGAGGACTGAGTGTCATCAAAGAGCACTCACAGCTTTGATTCATCACTGTCATCATTCTGGCATGCAACCGGTGGTTCAGTAAGCACAATGGACTGTTGTCTACCGTACAGTCTGATGACTAGGTGTTATGGTCTAGGGTGCCATTTCTTTTCACACTAGGATATCTTTGGTCATCGTCTATGGCATCCTTACAGCACAATGGTATGTCAATGACATTCTACACACAATTTTCTTGCCCTTCATGGGAAGCTGTCTTGGGTTTATATTTCAGCAAAATAATGCCCGCCCAGATGTGGTGACCACTTGCCTTTGTGCTTGCCAAACCCTACCTTGACCAGCAAGGTCAACGGATCTCTCTGCAGATGAGAATGTTTGGAGCCTTATGGGTGGGGCCCTTGAACCAGTCCAGGATTTTCATGGTTTAAGGTGCCAATAGGATGGAATTTGGCATGATATCCCTCAGGAGGATGTCCAATAATTCTATCAATCAATGCCAAGCCAAATAACTGCTTGCACAAGGGCCAGAGGTGATCCAACTTGTTATTGATTTGCTCAATTTGTCAAGCTGTTTCTCTCAAATAAATCATCCAGTTTTTGAAAAATTGTAGTCATTTGTTTGTTTGTACATGTAGAGCACATCTACCTATTCCCATCCCCCTTTTTTTGAAGATAAGTTTACTCTCTAGTGGCATTTGTGGTTAAAAACAGGAATGAATTAAGGTAGAACTGCAAAATTTATAATTACAATACTAGAAGCAGAAATAATTTCCATATAGATTATGTGTGGCCATCAGACTGGAGCTTTATATTTCTATGGAAAAGTCTATACAATATAACACACTGCCAGTAGACATCAGACAGGAAATTGAAAATCACCAGATATTCAAATATAAAGTAAAAGAGTGCCTCATTAGCTACTCCTTCCACAATTTACCAGAATATTTTGACTCAGTGATGTTGATTTTGCGTATTATGGCTTTAGACAGAATTTGACTTTGCCAGTATACAGACAGCTGATAGTGACCTGTGTAAAATCACATAACTGCTTAATCTGAAGTATCAGGTAAAAGTAGCAACTGAACTGTGGCTTTTCAGTTTTGCTATTTTTCTCCAGATATACGTGTACATGGGTAAAGTAATCTAGAAATAATTCCCATGACTATCAGTATAAGCAGATCAGCACTACACATTCAGATGTTTTTTTACTGGCTTTGCTCATAGTAACCAATTTCACAGGAAAACTGAAAGAAGGCCCAAAGAGTATTCACACAGAATAAAACAAATATGTTGCCAAGTTGGCCAAGGTAGACATGTGCAAGTACTTACAAACAAGCTGTACATTAGATAGATATGTAATTCAATTTTGCATCAGATAAAGTGAAAATCATCAGAGTCATAAAATAATTTACAGAACCACATGTAAGAGGACATGATTTCAATACCAGAACAAAACTGACTTCATTAAGGTTAAACACAATGATCATAGTGAAGTCGTTTTTGTTGGTTTCAAAATCATGGCCTGTTATACATGATTCTATAGATATTTTATTACCCTGACGATTTTCAATTTATCGAATGGAAAGCTAATTGCATATGTACCTAGTGGATGGCATTTTTTTAAGTACTCCACATGTTTACCTTGATCAACTTGACAACTTATTTGTTTTATCCTGTGTCTGCATCTTCTGCTTGTTTTTTGTTGCTATAGCCTTCCTGTATATATGGCTGCTGTGAGTGAAACCACAACAAGCAGTTCTTCAAATTATCAACAGTTGTATGTGTCACCTCATTAAAGAAACTTGCATCAGCTATCCTTGTATAGCTTGCCTTTTTCCACATCCATGATGGCTATCCTTCATGACAGGATTTATTGAACTAGATGTGTGAATTATACGAATGCTTGTTCACATTTTCTGGCACTGAAGTGAAGAAACTTATCTGCACAGATATCTGCTTTTAGTAAGTACCATTTTCAAGGCTGTTGCAGTAAAAATGAATATGGATTACTAACATCTGTCAATGCACATATTTTATTTCTAAAACACACAGACTTTCTTCACCATAAGACCATACACAAGTATCAATCACAAACACATTAATTTTCCATATTACCCTTTTTACGGATGCTTAGCAACTGTGATCACATATAGATCCATCAGTGTCTTCCAGTACATACATTTAAAGACTAAATGACACAACATGTGGCATCACATTTATCTTACATATAATTTTGAGCTCTTAGGAAGTAACAACAGCTTAATGCAAAAACTGGTGTAAGATATGTCTTCAGCCACTGATTATTGGACATAGCACACAAAAATGATGGAGGCTGCAAATCTGAGCTTCTATCGATTTGAGAGTCTTCTTTAGTGACTCTGCAGAAAAGCTTGTGTACCTAATGCTGAACTTTAAAAAATGTAATAGATAAAGTATACATGTGACAGAAGAAGAACATCCATTTACCAGCTGTTGAAACAGGAAAACCTGGAGCACAGATGAAACACACACAAATTTAAAAATACTACTTCTGTCATTTGGAATTTTCCAAAATTCTTTCATCAGGATAAAGACAGACAGCAGATAAAGGTTAGGGCACATATCTAGATGTTGGAGGATAGGTAAAGTCACTCATAATACTGGATCAGCAAGGACTTAAAGATACAGTGAATGAGAGGAAAGGAGCACTGATTCACATAGATTCATTCATTCTTTTGTTAAATTACTGTGTCAGTCCTTCTGCAGTTGTTCTTGCAGGAACAGCTGGTATGTGGACAGAAATCTTCAGAGTTCCAATTTTTAAATAAGTAATTTTTTAAAAGTGTTTATCATCAATTTATTTTGTGAAGCAATATTCTTTTAAATGCAATAAACTACATAGTGTCATGCACTTAAAAAGGTTCACTGCAACCTACATAGCCTCTGCTTTTAGCCTTTATAGAAAAATGAGAGAGGCAAGACCAATGTGAAAGGATGCCAATGAAACTGATTACTACTACATACCATAAATGATGACTTAAATCTATAGTAATGTCTGTGATGTCATATGAATAATAATAAAATTTGCTAACACTTAATTTTCTTAAATATTTTTTGAAAGATTTTCAGTTAAACAGAATATAAGATTTTACATTACCTAGAAGAAAGTGGCAAATATTTGAAAGCTGTAACTGAAATTGAATGTAATGCACAGGAACAAAAAGGTGTCAGAGATGTGAGATTATAAACGGTGACTACCAATACAGCTACTTTTCAATACAGTAGTAGAAAGGATACATTGATAAATCTCTAATTTATGAGTGCATTCTTCATTAAAAGTTTCATTGGCTCCATTTCATAATTGCATGCAGAGATCATAAAACATTAAATTCGTGCAAAAGAAGACACCAGTAAAATTTCTGTGTCACAATAATGTTGCTTTCCTTCACAACACTACAGCAAATGGCAGAATGTTGCTTTAATTTTAAGTGATCTGCACATTGTGCAGACTTTTCTTCTGCATTAACATTAACATTGCAGAAAGATGAGTAAGTGCTCTGTTACAATGAGGCAGAATTTAATGCAAATTGGAAAGTTTTTCCTGTTGTTTTTGTTCAAACAGCTACACTTTTTTCATACTCAAATGATAGCTTTCCTGTCACAGGTAGCAGGAAAAATTTCATTCTTCTTATATAATAAGTAGAATACTTAACATACAGCACAGTGCTAAGACTGATAGCTGGACTGTACAATTTTCATGTAAGTGACAGTAACTACGTGCACGCCAACAGTCCAGAAAGTTCAACAGTGTAGCACAAACTTGTGCACAGAAAGAAGTAACAGTTTTACAAAATTAACAACAAAGGACGCAGGTATACCAAACGAATACTGAAGTTTTTTCACATGAAAAAAGTAATTCTGAAAAAAAAAAAACTTGTCTGATGTTTCTGACTTAATTTTACCTTCCAGAAAAATCAGAATTATCAACACCCTTCCTTTTGAGTAAATTGAAATTCCACTATTGCACATATTTAAAATTTTCTCTGTATTTCCCAGTACTTTCTTCCTTTACTTCGCAAACTATTTCAAATACAATACAAATTTTTAGTAACCACAACTAGTGATAAGTTTGCTACCTTTTATTTCAGTTTTACTTATGTTAGGATTTTGAGTCATAAGCATCATCAATAGGCATTAGCAAGTATACAACAAAGAACATAAGTATACACTGATTTTTGTAATGGTAGTGGTGTCATGATATGTGCTGAAGATTGACATAAAATGTCTAGTTTGTTACAGAAGCACAATGTGCCTTTGGAAGAATATTACTTCATGCAAAGAATATTGTAATTTTTTTTTACAAGAAACTGCTTTAACAATAAAGGGTTAGATGAGTCTGTTGATCAAACACATTTCCAAAGTATTTCTGTGATAGATCTAGTAATAAGAAAGTAAACATAACATGGTTTCCTACTACTCAGGAATAGATAGTTATTTCAGATCGATGTATATCAAGCATACAACTCTTCTGACTGAGGTTTACTTGGAATAATATTAGAGAGTTCCAAATAATAATGCAAAGAAACGATCCAGTTTCAACAAGTGTGGTCTACACTTTGGTAATGCTCCAATCAATATTACAGAGGAACAGTACTAAATTCACAAATATAAATGAAAGTAATTTCATTTCATAAAGCTTAAAAGTATAAAAATGCATTTGCCAGATATGAAAGATATGCATGTATTTCATGCAATGCAGCATAGGCCTGCAAGATGCCAAGCACTGGCTCTTACTGAAAATGTTTTTAATGGTGGGTTTCTTACGTGAGTATCACGACTGCGCAGCCTTTTGCATTTCTGTTGCATGAAAGTTTTAACATAACATGTTGAAATTATGCAATGTTGCAACCAATTAACTAGTTGTGTATGAAGTGGTAAGAAATCGATCATTGAAATTAAATGTGTAAATGCAATAGCAGCACTGAATGCTATTAAAAACCAGTTAAAAATCTGAACAAATTCAAACCTTGATAACTGCCTGTGGACACTAAATCCTCATAATTATCACACATGAACACAAAATAACTAAAAACTGTCCCTCTGAAGGGAACAGAATGGATTTGGATGAAAGATACACCACAGGCATATCCATTTAAAAAAGAGTTTAAAGGAATCTGTTAAGGTGTAGCATCCAGGTTATCCATTGACCTTTTTTTTTATTTATCAAAATAAGGTCTAGTTGAAGATAGTGTAGTCTATAGATTTAACAATAAAAAACAACCTTTTTAACTGAGATGTTCAGTTTGATGTTATTCATAATCTTTGCTTTTGTTTTGTAGTGCAATGCAATCATACTGCAGTAAAACAAAAGTTGTAAAATCCCATCAGTAGCCTCTGTTTTTGAGGCATAACTGTAGTGAAAGATTAAAATGCTATTTACATAGTGGACAGTAAATAATAATTTTGCCACACTGAAGCATATAATTCCACTCTTGTAGTGTTCTCCTGATAACTCCACCCACCAAGAGTATCCTCCTGTTTTATACATTCATATATTTTCATGCAGGTACACTGTATTAAATAGTTTTAAAGATCTTTCTAGATCCCAGTATCTATTTCAGAACATAAAAATACAAACAGAATGCCCATTTGACAGAAAAGAGAAAGATAAGAATAATTTTTCCTTTGGCCATACTGCTGCAGGAGAAATTACTATGTTTATCTATCATTAGCAGTTAAATTTTCTTCGGTCTCTACTACCATGATAAAAAGGAGAATATAAAGGTTGAAGAAAGAGTGGGCTTGCAGAATTGATGGGCAAGAATGATTACTTTTAATTCTGTAAGTAACTAAAACATAATTTTTAATGGATAAGAGTAAGTCAGCAATTAAGTTACAAGGGTTGAACAGAAAGTAACGCACCACATTTTTTTCAACAATTCTTTATTGAACATAATGACAATTACACATATGAAAGAATGGTGTTTTATCTACACAGCCTATTTTTCCACATATCTCCAACCCATTTTATGGCCTTCCTCCAGTGCGAAACAAGGGCATGTATGCCCTG
The DNA here is from genome assembly GCF_023897955.1 of Schistocerca gregaria. Lineage (NCBI taxonomy): Eukaryota > Metazoa > Arthropoda > Insecta > Orthoptera > Acrididae > Schistocerca > Schistocerca gregaria. The sequence goes on along the minus strand of NC_064929.1, from coordinate 183,202,807 downwards.
TCGGACCAATCCTTGTCCTGATGGTGGAGCCAATGCTTCACTGTGTGAATCACCTCCTCATCATCTTCAAAATGTCTTCCACGAATGGCCCAAACAAGTGAAGATCGAGGGGGCTAGGTCAGGCTGGTGAGGTGGATGGGGTAACTCTGTCTAACCCTCTTTTGCAAAGTGTTCAGCAGTCCTCAGACTGGTGAGGGGTCAAGTGTTACTGTGTTACAGCAAAACATTTCCTGGGTAGTTGTAGTGCTAAAGTCACCAGAACCATGTCTTGAGTTTTGTTAATGTGTTGACACATATTTCTGAATTAATGGTGCCGCCTCTTGGCATCACATCAATGAGAATCACACCTTCACAGCCCCAGAGCACAGTGATCATGATCTTTGTAGTCGAAGCAGGAAACCTGTGAAAGTTACGCAAGCATTGTGCATGAAACACATTTCAAGGACTTTCAACTGCTGGTTGTGAGTATGCAATATGGTGTTTGCATGAACGATGGAAAAAGCAGAAAGGCACTGCGAATAAGGTAGAAGAAGAAAATTTATTGATGCAAACAAGCATGAAAGAGATCAATGTAAATGTTGTGACCAAAAACTGTGCCGAAGTGTTCACCAAAAATACAAAATGATTCCCACATTGTGAACTCCAATAATAGCAAATTGTTTGAGCTTTCAGACAGCTATGGTCATGGACTTGCAAGTAAGCTAAAAGAAACAACTAAAACATAATTTGTGGTATAGTGAAATGGGGAGCCCCACTTGGCGAAATTAAAAAAAAATGACTGCATCCACAGAGGTAAAAACTCTGCATGATAAAGACTTTCTCGTACTTTTGGGAGGCGCAAACAATGTCTACAAAAATGAAACAGCGAGTGCAATGCGTGATCTTAAACAGTGTCTGAGAAACCTCACTCACACAAACATAGTAATGGTCAATATTCCACATTGCTATGATCTTGTAAGATGATCATGTGTTAATAAGGAAATAGAAAGTGCCAACAATCAGTTTGCAAAAAATCTGCAGACATTTTAAAAATGTGGTATGTGTTGATATAAGCACTACTGGACATAGACTCCACACGCAACACGGACTTCACCTGAATGGCTTGGGGAAAGAATATCTGGCAAATCTTTGATAACCAAGGAAATAAAAAAACTGCAAAAAAAAAAAAAAAAAAATTCAACACCAAAATGATAATTGCATTGCCATCACCAGACTCAATAATGAAAGCACTTCAAAAGAAGGTAAAAGCATTTGAACCATCAGCACCAGCAAAGCACGTAAAAAAAGACGAAGTGTCAACAGAAAGAACAGTGGACAGCGATTTTAATGACAAGAGAACTACAGTTCCTCACCATCCAAATATTATTTTAGAGAAAAACGAGAGACTCCAAGTTAACAAGAAAACACAATAGTAGTGGCAGAACCGACATTTGAAATGTCAGAAACAGCATCACCATCAACAATAACAACAACAACAGAAATGGCTGTATTAAGTACATTAGCAGCAGCACCAATTGCAGTGATAAGCAACTTGCCACAGCCCAATGCACATTTACACCCTGAGAGGTGCAGGAAACCTGTCATTCTTAAGGATTTTTGGTATTTCTCCAGAACACGAGAACGAATATGACAGCTCAAAGTGTAAATAAAATTGTGGCCAGTTCTCACCCTAGTCACATGCATATTTTATGTCTAAATATTCAGTGCCTTATATTAAAAACAAAGATTCCAAGACCTACCAAGCGGGAAAGTGCCAGCAGACAGGCACAACAAAACAACACACAAACACACACAAAATTTCTAGCTTTCGCAACCAATGGTTGCTTCTTCAGGGCCTGAAGAAGCAACCGTTGGTTGCAAAAGCTAGAAATTTTGTGTGTGTTTGTGTGTTGTTTTGTTGTGCCTGTCTGCTGGCACTTTCCCGCTTGGTAGGTCTTGGAATCTTTGTTTTTAATATATTTTTCCCATGTGGAAGTTTCTTTCTATTTTATTCAGTGCCTTAGAAATAAATCACTAGAACTTGAGCTAGTAAATCACTAGATCTCAAGATAGCAATGAACAGAGCAAACACTGACTGCATGTGCATCATGGAGCATTGGTGCAGAACTTTTGAACTGTTGTTGTTGTTGATGTTGTGGTCTTCAGTCCTGAGACTGATTTGATGCACCTCTCCATGCTACTCTATCCTGTGCAAGTTTCTTCATCTCCCAGTACCTACTGCAACCTACATCCTTCTGAATCTGCTTAGTGTATTCATCTCTTGGTTGCCCTCTACGATTTTTAACCTCCACGCTGCCCTCCAATACTAAATGGTGATCCCTTGATGCCTCAGAACATGTCCTACCAACAGATCCCTTCTTCTGGTCAAGTTGTGCCACAAACTTCTCTTCTCCGCAATCCTATTCTATACTTCCTCATTAGTTATGTGATCTACCCATCTAATCTTCAGCATTCTTCTGTAGCACCACATTTCGAAAGCTTCTATTCTCTTCTTGTCCAAACTATTTATCGTCCATGTTTCACTTCCATACATGGCTACACTCCATACAAATACTTTCAGAAATGACTTCCCGACACTTAAATCTATACTCGATGTTAACAAATTTCTCTTCTTCAGAAATGCTTTCCTTGCCATTGCCAGTCTACATTTTATATCTTCCCTACTTCGACCATCATCAGTTATTTTGCTCCCCAAATAGCAGAACTCCTTTACTACCTTAAGTGTCTCATTTCCTAATCTAATTCCCTCAGCATCACCTGACTTAATTCGACAACATTCCATTATCCTCATTTTGCTTTTGCTGATGTTCATCTTATATTCTCCTTTCAAGACACTGTCCATTTCATTCAACTGCTCTTCCAAGTCCTTCGCTGACTCTGACAGAATTACAATGTCATCCGCGAACCTCAAAGTTTTATTTCTTCTCCATGGATTTCAATACCTATTCCGAATTTTTCTTTTGTTTCCTTTACTGCTTGCTCAATATACAGATTGAATAACATCGGGGAGAAGCTACAACCCTGTCTCACTCCCTTCCCAACCACTGCTTCCCTTTCATGTCCCTCGACTCTTATAAGTGCCATCTGGTTTCTGTACAAATTGTAAATAGCCTTTCGCTCCCAGTATTTGACCCCTGCCACCTTTAGACTCTTGAACTAAGTATCATTAATATTCATCCATATAAGTCGGCAAGTTAGAATTGTAGAAAAAAAATGCCAAAAACAGAGGTGTATATATCTTTACTAAATCAAGTATCAGGTACAAAATAAGGTGTGAAGCTGAATTACTGAGTGTGGAAAATCATTTTGAAGCAGCAGCAATATAGTTGTATGAAATACAGGGAAAAGCTGTAGTTATAGCAATATTCAGAGCACCTACTGGGGATATTGACATATTCTTTAATAATAATAAAAAAAATACTGCTTCACATTCTTTTTACTGAAAGAGTCACTGTAGTCATCTGTTGGGATTTCAACATAAATCTTATGAATGAATGTAGGCTAAAAAATCAATTCCTAAATCTATTATGTATTTTCAATCTGTTTCCACACATACAAGAACCCACAAGAATAACATATAATACAAACAGTCTTATAGATTATTTATTTTCAAATCTACAACCCACCGAAGTAGAAGTAACAAATACTGATTTGAGATTATCAGACCATAATGCTCTTGTCCTCAAAATTCCTTCAATGTCACTGCAAGGGAAAACAGTACTTCATGTATAAAAGAAAATTTTCCATTGAAAACTGTGTAGAATTTACAAATATCCTGACTAGTGAGTCCTGGGCAGAAGTGCTGTCCCTAACAAATACGAATGATGCTTATAACACTTTTTTTTTTCAATTTTCATGGGATATTTTGAAATGTGCTTTCCAAAGAAACTGTCAAGAATCAAATCACATCACATCACAATACAAAGCCAAGTTCTTGGATCAAAGTTGGCACCAAAACTTCTTGTGGAACTCTAAAAAGACTAAATTCAAAATTGAAGACGTCTATAGATCCACAGTTCATAGAATACGTTAAGAATTACAAGAGGGTATATCAAAAAGTAACTGCCAAGGCAAAATTTATGAGTAATGACAACTTAATAAGACAGTCTGATAACAAATCAAAAGCCTCACAGGGTATTGTGAAGACTGAAACAGGAAAGAGATGCGAAGACCAGGATATCATTCTCAAAAACACAGAAAATGTCAATATTAAAAAACAAGATTTGCCAAATTACATCAACAATTATTCAAAAATGCAACAATTTCATTAAGATTGAAATTTACAAACCAAGAAAAACATGAATTTCCAAAAGCTGCTTGTAGCACGAGGTCACATCCAACAGATGAACATGAAGTGTTCAAAGTAATTAAATCCTTGAAACCTAAAATGTTAGCAGGAGTGGATGAGGTGCCTGTTTATATCATAACAATGACAGCTGCAAAAATCACAAGGCCCTTGGCATACATAGCCAACTTACCATTTAGTAAAGGAGTGTTTCCAGAAAGGATGAAAATGTCAAAAGTGAAACCTTATTCAAAACGGCGACAAGCGTAAGGTAGAAAACTATCGGCCAATATCCCTCCTTCCAACATTTACAAAATAATAGAAAGATTAATGAAGTACAGAATCAACACATATCTAAATGACCATAAGTTACTAAACAGAAATCAGCATGGTTTCCAGGCAGGTAAAAATACAGAAACAGCAGTAATGTGCTGCACTGAAGAAATAATCAAAACTCTAGAAAAAGACAACAGGATAGTAGGAATAAATTTACATCTCTCCAAAGCATTTGACATTCTTTTACAAAAACTGGAAGCATTAGGTATTCATCGGACAGAGAAAAAGTGGTTTGAATCATACCTACAAAGCAGAACACAGATTTTAGGGGTGATGTCAGATTACTCCAACCACAAAATAAATTTAGTATCAGATGGGGAAAAGTGGAAATAGGAGTGCTGCAAGGCAGTATTCTATGTCCCTTATTGTTCCTTGTCTACATAAATGACTTTCACACCTCAGATGGGTTTGCAGATGACACTAGTGTGACAATAGGTGCACCAAAGCAAATGCTGCAAACAACTACTGATCAAATGATAAAGAATGTCTACACTTGGTTCAATGCAAATAAAACAAATTATATAAAGTTTGGGAAAATATGTCAAAATGTAAATCTTGATCTGTTGTTGGGTAACAAGGCCACAGGCAGAGTGGCATCAACAAAATTGCTGGGGATTCACGTAGATGAAAATCTTAATTTTAATGATCATGTAATGAAACTTGTATAGAAACTTGACTCAGATTGTATTGCTCTTAGAATTATTGGAAATGTTTGTACTGCAGAGGGTGCAAAATGGTATATTTTGGCTATTTTCAGTCTCTTGGAATATACAGAGTAATATTTTAGGGTTCCTCCGCTTGCTGTTTCAAACAAATCTTACTGTTATAGAAAAGGGCTAACCAAATAATAACACACAGTCATCCACTGATACAATGCAAACCCTTATTCAACAAGCTTAAAGTTCTAACACCTTCCTTATACATATACAAATGTGTTTAAAATGTTAGGGTCCACCTTGCAGATTTTCAGACAAATGCAGACTTGCATAACTACAATACTCGAAATAGCACAGCACTCCATACTCAGTGAACAAAAAGAACACACACACCAAGGCATGTGAGCCATATGGGTACAAAACTGTACAACATGCTGCTGGCCAATACCAAAAAGTTAGAAGATGAAAACGGATTTAAAGTAGAATTTAAAGAAATTCTACTTAAACAATGTTTTTACTCGGTAAATGACTATTTAGGCCAATAAATAATTCTGGTAATGTTTACATTAAGGCAAAACCGAAAACACTGTCTTTCAGCCCCTAAAGTTTCTACTAATTTTTTTAATCTGATGGACAGCTGTTGACTGTGGTAAAATCTTTACTGAATTATTGCAGTGAATATAAGGGCTTACTGTTTAGGGAAGACAAAAGTAAAGCCTTAGGGCAAACAGACTGTGCAGTTACAATACTGTTAGTATACATGTATAAGAAGTTGTACTGTGTCTTGTATGACCAAGTATTATTCTTTGTACAGTTTTTTGTACAATTTTGTAGTATTATTCTTTGTACTACTTATTGTAAAATTTTGTATGTTCCTTTTGCACAGATTGTTTTCCATAAATTTACATGTACTTTTGGACAACATCCCTACAATATTTATTGTCTATGGATGGATAAATAAATAAAAAGTAAATAAAGCAGTTACTTTGAATTTTTTCTTCTGTGGGGAGTGGGAATGGTGCCGTTCCATCAATGGTCATTTTGTTTCGGGCTCAAAATGTTGAACCCAGGTTTCATCACCTGTCACAATTTGGGACGATAAGGCCCCTCAGTTTCAAAATGTTGCAACAAACAAGACAAAGGTTTTTCCTGTGTGAGTTGTGATCCACCGTTGGATACCATGGGACCAATCTTGCATACACTTTTGAATATCCAAGACTCTAGATAATTGCATACACATGTTCTTTGCTGATCGACAGATGCAGCATCAACTGCTGAGTCGTAATACGTCTGTCCACATGAATGAGAACATCAGCTCGCTGCAACATGTCAGGTGCGACAGCCATTAATGACCTCCCCAACCACTGCAAATCATGGAGATTTGCCAAACCGCCTCCTGATGACCTTACTCTCCGGGCCAAGCGACTAACTGTACTTCTGCCGACAGCAGATGCTCCAAAGGATTTGTGAATATTACAGACAATTTCTGTCTCTGCAGTAAGAAATTCAATGATGGCATGTTGCTTGTAATGTACATCACCTACAGATGCCATTTGAAACTGTCCTGCAGCTATGCTACCTATCGGATATGACGGGAACTTGGTGCGCATACTCAGGAGACTTCAGATAATATATATGTACATTTTGCATTTGTAGAATTGTTTTCAGCTTAGAAAAAAATGTGGTGCATTACTTTCTGGGCAACCTTTGTATAACAAGACTTGGGGAGCTACAGAGTTGAATTTCACTAGGTAGCAGTAGCAGGCTGATGAGAGTCTTTGACAATTATCACAAAACAACTTTTATAACAGAAAAACTCAGTTTTGTGGTTTTTTATGGTACTCACTGACAATATCACAGGCACTGAAGAATCTAAAACAGAGTAACAAGACTTGTTTTAAAAGTAAACATGATTTTCCATAGTTACTCAAGTCAATGCACCAGCAGGCTTATACTCTGGTGAGGTGGCAGAAGACCTCTATGAAGAGTTACTGTTACTGATAAATGACAACAAATCACACTACAAGATGATGCTGGAATAATTTAATGTGAAAGTCAGACAAAAACTACAGAAGAATGTTTCTTCTGTGGAAAAGTTTTGTTGCTATAACATCAATGGCTGAGGTAACACACTAAAAGTATTTTCCAATAACAACATGCTTATCCTTAACACAACACAATAGAAGAAAGCAAACAGAAAATAGGTTGGCAATGACCATATGAAACTAAAAATGACACAGACAATATTTTATCAAACATCTGTGACAATCTTAAACCATTTCAGAACTGAAGTGGTCACAGACTACTAAGATGCAAACAAAATAAAGGTAAAATACTAGGTGAAAAAAAGAAATTTCAACAGGAAAGACGCCAAATGAAAGAAGTCAAAGGAAGAAAGTAGATTACAGAAATTTGTTTAAGAATAAGCAAATACCTCATATAAAATTAACAACAAGGACAGCATCTTAAGGTTGTGAAGACTGATAAAAGGGGCATTTATTGAATGATGGCATTTATGCAAACACAAAATGCAATTTAAGGTTAGGGAGAATAAATAAAATTTTAAAGGTTGCCCATGACTTAGTAATTCTGTCTGTGACAGCAAAGACTGAGAAGATCAGTGGAATAGAATGAATAATGCCCTTGAAAAGATGTTGCAGGATGAACATAAATAAGAGTAAAATTCAAGAGTGTAGCTGAATTAAGTCAGGTGATGCTGAGGGAATTGGATTGCGGAAAAAGAGATGCTGAAAGTACAGACAAGTTTTTATATTTTCATACCAAAATAATTATTCGTGGCAAAAGTAAAAATGAGAGAAATTGCAGACTGGCAACAGCAGGAAAAGTATTTCTGAAAAAAGGAAATGTTAAACATTTTTAGAAGGCAACTGAAGGGTTAATTTTTCTGTGCAACACATATATGAAACACATTACTCATAAGCAGAAATCAGGTCATAGTTAATTCTGTATCAGATCTCTTCATTTATGATGGTTGCCCAGAAGGCAATGTACCCCTTTTTTTCTTAGCCAAAAACATGCGAAACATATGTTATTATTTGAAGTCTCCTGAGTGGGTGCACCAGGTGTCTGTCACTTACAACAAGTAGCTGCATGACAGTTTCAAAATGGCGTCTATAGGTGATGTATGTTACAAGCAATGTGCCATTATTGAATTTCTCACTGCAAAGAAAAAACTGTGGGGAATATTCACAAATGCTTGTGCAATGTCTATGGAGCATCTGTTGTCTATATAAATACCGTTATGTGCTGGGCACAGAGGGTGAGGTCATCAGAAGGCGGTTCGGCAGAACTTCACGATTTGCAGTGGTCGGGAAGACCATCCATGGCTGTCACACCTGACACACTTGATTTAACCCCATCAGAATTCCATTTGTTTGAGCCATTAAAGGATGCCATTTGTGGAAGACATTTTGAGGATGATGAGGAGGTGATACACACAGTGAACCACGGGCTCTGCCACCAGAACACGGATTGGTACCGACAGGGCACACACGACCTTGCTTCGCACTGCAGCAAGGCCGTAGAAAGGAATGGAAATTACTTGGAAAAATAGACTGTGCAGATAAAACACCTTTCTTTCGTGTGTGTAATTTTCATTATGTTCACTAAAGAACTGTTGAAGAAAAAAGTGCAATGCATTACTTTCTGGACAATCCTCATAGCATAGATCTGGTAGCGTTCTACAAAAGTGATTCCCAAGACACACACTAAACAATTTTTTTTCAAATTGTATGAGATTAGATTATTATTAATAGGTGGTGCAGCAAAGAAAAGGAACTTTCTGTTGCACAACTGCAGAGGGCAGTGTTCTGACAGGAAATAGCAACAGCATAAGAATCATCTGAACCTGGACCTGCTATTTCCTTCTTTCTCAAGTAGTTATCGAATTATGTGACACAAAGAAATTAGTACATCCCCAATCATTTTTTGTGGAACATGTTCTTTATTTACAGCTTACCATCAACAAGGTGAAAATATCAGAATACTGTATTTTCAGTCTTATTGCTTTCTGTATTCATCTTATCGTTTAATGTCTTGTTTGTAAGATTGTTACAGGTGGAACACTACTGTCATTGCTTGTGTCTTCTTCAGAACACAGGGATAAAAAATAAAACTGAGATTGCCAACCCAACACTGTACTAGGCAGACAGAAACTGGGTATCTTTAAAGGACAAGTGTTCCTAATAGTGAAAATTCCACTTGAATGAGAGTAAATCTCCATGAATATTCCTACAAAGAATTCATAGTGACAGTTAATAAACCATCTTGCAATTTTCAAATACCAGTTTTGTACATTAACTAATAAGTAGTAACACCACTAAAAGGTTTTCACCCTGCAACATACTGCAGATCTTGATGTAATCCATCTTCATTTACAGCAGCTGGTAGGAGGAAATATGCCACTGTTGAATCAGGACTGAATCTGATGGATAGGGTGACCACATAAAATCACCAATTAAAACAAAATTCACAAGTCCAAAAAACAAATATGTCCCACACTGGCCTTCATTGGTATTGACTATTAGCCTGCTTTATTCCATGATAAACCAAAAATAAATAAATGTAATACTGACATATAAACACACCAAATATTGTGGTTGTACAGCTTACCTGGGTTACAGGGTTTTCACCCGGGCGGTACACAACATTGTGCAGTGGTCGTTTCCGTCCTACGTAGTTCACGCACACAAACTCCAGCAGACTCGCGTAGATGAAGCACATGCACACTCCATCCCAAACATTCATTGCTGTCAGATTGGACACAACAGGGAGAGTCGATCGGAACCCGTTTGATGTTGTGAAGAAGTTGAGCATTGTTGTTACACCTTTTGCAGAGGAAAAATGCTGTTACCTTTCCAGCTTATTGAATAATTTGTAACTTACACAAAAATAGTTACAACAATATTCCACCACAAATTTCAGTTTTGACCTTAGAAACATGAACATCCACTTGGACCACTTTGCATTTTCAAACAATTTACGTGTAAGCCAAAATTTTATGCAGTTGTTGTTTCCTTAAAATCCTGTTATCAATTCTCAAACAATGGGAAATCCATGATGGCATGTAACGGCAGTCTAAGGCAACTGAAACCAAACTGCAGTTGCCTGAGACTGCAGTTGTGTGTGTGTGTGTGTGTGTGTGTGTGTGTGTGTGTGTGTGTGTCATCTATTGTTTATGAAGAACTTAATGACTGAAAGCTTTAATTGTGAGTCTTTTGTTGTATCTATGTGCAACTCAGCATCTCTGTTGTATGGTGAGTAGCAGCTTTCCTTTTCATCATACTGTTAACAATTGTCTGTATTTCCCCATCATTAACAACTTAGTGTAGACCTGATTTTTTACTTTACTTGGGGAAATTTCTAATTTTCATGCTGATTACAGTGGTGAATTTCACCACAATTTTTACTTACATGTGACCTGCATCATACAACACAATCTGTCTCACAAATTTTAACACTACCAGTAGATACAGTACACTGACGAATGCCAAGCGGAAATGTCCATCATTATTATTACACCAATGCTGCTACACAATACTCAAAGGAAGTTCTAGTTTCAAGAGATTACAGGACATTCTGTAGAAGATGTCGTAATGCTTTCTTATTTTAACTGTAGGCATACACAGCAAACAACAACAACAGTGCTGAATAGCTCTGTAGAATATTTATGCATAAAAAAAGTCAAAGCCCTGTGTAGAAGGAGCTAAACTCATCCAGTTCATTCATGTCACTTACAGAAAGTTCAGTATCATCAGAAATGTATGAGTATGGTCTGATAGAGCAGGGGAATTTGTATAAAACAGTCAGAAATTGTGTAATTAAAAATACTGGGCGTGTGAGTTTTTTACTGCCAGGTATGGATTTGATTAGAATAACAACATGCAGTAGGCACCAAGAAGACTAACCCAAGTCAAACAAGTATTTTGTGTAAAAATAATAGCCATTTATTGTGCTTTAATAAAATATTGTGTTAAACCTAAACCCAAGGGTACAGGAAAACTTCTGCACTGCAACAGAAACAAAGTAAACTGTGTTAACAGATTACCTATTAGTTTCTGACAGTTATATATTGTTTTTATTATTATCCTTATTCATGCTGTGCACTTACGGCAAATCTCTCAGTCTGTGATACCTTCTGTGCTATGTGCAACATATTCCTATGCCTTTTCCCATACAAGTCTTTATTTAGCTCCTGAACAAACGACTTACAAATTGTGGTCACCATTCTAAGTTGGAATGGGCCTTACCTTAATTTTTAGACTTCCTGCAACTGATGGACACACTCATGTACAGTGATTCATTATATACTACTGTTGCAGACTGAATGAACCTAAATTGTAGGACTGAAAAAACAGTGTACAAGCAATGAGGGATGAATGGGTACACACATTTGGCACTGCAATGTCAACTCTTGTGTGACCAAGAAAGGATTAGTACTCGCTTTCAGGAGGCAAAATTTTTAGTACTGCTGACAGACACATTATAAAAATAAAAGTGATAGTACCATCCTAGCTTTCAGACCTGTTAGTTCTTTCCTCAGGGGTAGGAAGGGTTAGGTTTGAAAAGGTTAAAAAGGAAGGAACCACAGGATGAAAGGGACACACATGTAACTGACACAGATTGACTAAATGCCGCCTGTACAAATGTAAAAACAAAATGATTAATCATGATCTCTTGTACCTCCTGTTCTGTAATTACATTTCTGAAACAGTTTTGAGGAGTTGTTTGACTCACTGGCCCAGACATGATGATTTTCGAATGATGTAGAGGTAGCTGGATGAAACTGAACATGAATGTATGTGTGGCTGGTAACAATGGAGTGCCTTATGATGTCCGCTTTAACATTATTAGATTTAGGATCACTTTCTTTCAATGCAGATACTCCAGAAAGAAGTTTTGGAATTACTTCGTAACATTTTGAAGGAGCAGAAAATCATACTAAGTGGACGACAAAGACAGTTTTCACAGTAAAGATATACTTGTTTAACCCTTTGACTGCACTGGACGTGTTAATGCGTGCATCTTTATACCTGTCCCTGTGTGCTCTGAATGTGTTTATGCGTGCTATCAGTCCTTGTACCTGGTACTCTGAATGTCTCTATGCATAGACACGTTTAGAGTATGAGTTAGAAGGATTGGTGGTGTGCGTAAACACGTTCAGAGCACACAGGGACAGGTACAAAGGCGTGCGTATTAAGTCCAGAGCAGTTAAAAGGGTTAAAGATCAATTTCAGCTATATCACGAGGAACACAACACTTTTTTGCTTTGCTCAGTTGAATGAGTAAGTACTATATCACAACTCACTTTCTCATACACATTTAAAAAGGCTGGAAGGAATTAAATACATCTTTATCTAGTGTTTCTTGGCTTTCTAAAAGCATTTGATTTGATATTAATCTGAGCCTTATTAAGGAAAGTACAGTCATATGGGGTCTCAAGTAAAATATGTGACTGGCCCAATGATTCCTTTGTCAGGAGAATTTAGCATTTTATCTCAGATGAAGCATTAAAACCAAATGCAGAAGTAACTTCAGGCATGTCCTTGCTGTTTTTACTGTACACTGACCTGGCACACATTAATTGTAACCTCAGACTTCTTGCAGATTTAACTGTGCACAGAGACATTTAAACAGTCATTCCTCCCACACTAGAGATGCAAAGGAGACATCAACATGTGTATAATGGGAAGTAGTCTCTATGTGCCTTTTATGGTGGTTTTTTGAGCGTGAGTGCGGACATACTGTAAGATAGTATCCAGTATACAAATGGTTTAACCATCACTCTGGAGGTGATGCCAACTGTCTGCTGCACTTTCATATATAGCTGTTGAACCATTTATGGTAACACTTTTGACAACGTGCACAAGCTTATGCCAGTGACCACTGTCCTACTCTGCATATTTTAAATAATTTGATACATATAACTATAATCCATTTCATTTATTACTCTTAAGCAACTTGGATTAAGGTACTACCTGATTTTTATTTCTCATTATTTTAGTTTGGTAGATGAGTAAAATGTCTGAGATAAGACTGCCAGCTTTCTTACCACAGTTACACAGGAATCAAGGTTTACATTTTGTGGATATGAACCACATGAGGGAATTTCGAGAACCACTTTGATAACAAGCTGTGACATTTAGATGCTCTATCTGCAGCATATAATGGGACTTACAATATATTGAATTCTCAAAATATGTTATGTGACCCTAATAATTGGTACATTACCATGTGTTTAATCTACAGTTTATGTTATCTATTTTTTTATACAAATACTCTGACAGAAAAAAAAAAATATCACAGTACTGAGAAGGAATTGTATGACATAAATGAAAGTTTGCAGGCCTCTTTCTAAATCTGAAAGGTCATGTCTATTCCCATGTCACACCAGACACACAAGAGTGGTGATAGTAGCACCACTATGAGAACACAAACCAGGTTTGCTTTCAATAAACGCCTGTAATGCTCGTGAGCATTGGTTATGTCTTTAAGGTGACAAAGACAGCGTTATCATCACCTCACTGAGTTTCAAAGAAGTCATTGACAGGGCTACAAGAAGCTGGATGTTCCTTCTGTGATACTGCAGAAAGACTTGGCAGGAATGTAGCCAATGTACATGATTGCCGTTAGCAGTGGTCACAAGAATGTACGGTCGCAAAAAGACCGGGCTCTTTACAATCGGGTGGCAGTACCATAAGGGGAGACCTACGTGTTCAGCTTACGGCTGTGGTGCATCGTACCGCATCTGCGACAGCAATTTGAGCAGTAGTTGGCACCACAATGAAACAACAAACTGTTACACTTCAGCTACTTCAAGGACAGTTCCAAGTCAGACACCCTGCAGCATGCATTCCACTGACCCCCAAACCACCACAATTTGCGACTTCAGTGGTGTCGAGCAAGAGCTCACTGGAGGGCAGTGTGGAGGTTCGTTGTGTTTTCCGATGAAAGCTGGTTCTCTTTCGGTCTCAGTGATGGCACTGTGTTGGTTAGAAGGAGGCAATTTAGGGCCTACAACCAACCTGTCTGCATGCAAGACACACTGGACCTACACCCGTAATTACAGCTCGGATGAAATTTCATATGACAGCAGGAGCACTGCTGTGGTTATCCTATGCATCCTGACTGTAAATTTGTACTTCAATCTGGTGATTTCACCTGTTGTGCTGCCACTCATGAACAGCATTCCAGGGGATGTTTCCAACAGGATAACACTCCCCCACATACCGCTGTTTTAATTCATCATCAAATAACAGCTCCAGTGTCATCCAGAATAAGCATTAACCATCACTGTATAGACTGACCAAGTGAAACACGCATAGAACTGCAGCCTACAAACTGACATCCAGCACCTGTAAAATGCAGTGTATGCACATCTGCTTGCTTGCATTCAACATTCTGGCAGTTACACCGGTTATTAATGTAACAGCATTTCACATTTGCAATAGTTCATCTTACACTTATGCTAACCTGTGAACTTGCAACGTGAATCACTTTAATACATTATCGAGAGAAATTTATTTCCAAAATTTCGATACTCTATATTAATTGTTTTTTGGTGTTGTGATTTTTTTCTTGTTTGTGTATTATGTTGATCGACCTGCATGTATATGATACAAGTATGTGGATAGAGTTCAAAAGTATAAATACCATGCCTCCTTCTTGGTGTTGCATATTTTCATTTACTTTGTCTATACAGATGTGGATTTTGAATTCGAAGAGAAGTGTAGTTTTTCTTATTATGCAATAAAATAACTCAAGGTTCTGGATGGAACATTTAACACTTACCAATCATGACTCTTGCAGGAACTGCATTCCACTCGAGCCAAAAGGTAATGAAAGAAGAGGTAACAAGGATAATGCCCGGTATGAACACTGTCGTGAAGTAGAAGGCACGATCACGAGTGAAGCTCAGATCCACCTTCAAACAACTGTAGTTACCTATGAAAAAGAATTAAATGCATTAGCAAAACAGTTCCTGTACTACGAAGTAAATTTAATTGGAAAGGTAAGCTCTAAAATCATTGATACAATCTTATTCCTAGTTCCTGAATGGCTAGAAATAATTACTGTAAGAAGCTGTTTCAAGCTACAATAAGTTTATGTGTGCTTATTAAGTGCCGGTATACAGCAATGAATTAAAGCATAAGAGCTGCTTGCAGAAAATTACAAAAATGTTTATAACTGTTTTGAAGAACAGTGATACACAAGAATATGCATTCAGTAAAACTGTGCAAAATTATGCTTCAATACCAGTACTGCATGTTATAAAATTCAAGGCTAAGGCTTTATGGTATGGCATTGGCATTGGTCATACAGATGAATTTAAAAAAAAAATTAATAACTGTACATACAGGAACTTAGCTATATGCATTAATTAATATATACAAAAGTGACTTTTGACACAATATAATACAAAATTACAACAGAGTAATTCACATTTGCATGAATTATATACATCATAAGAGGCCAAATTATTTTAAAACACTGACTAATGGCAAGTTTCAGGCATTTTTCAAAACATCAAGAGAAATACTGATATGTGACAAAAGCAGCTATATAGACCTTGTCTAGTGGTTTATTTGCCAGTAACATCAGCACTGAACATGGGCAAGATCTCTCAGTAGTATTGGAGGGCATAAGACAATTCAGTCAGGCTAACACACACAGCATCTAAATATTCCTTACAATACTGGCCCAACATGGATCTCTTTAACACAAACTATTCTTACCACACCCTTCACTTCATTTTGACCCATATTTTCCCCTTCCCACTGCGTTATCTACTCCACTCTACACACATCTTTCAATTTTCTCCTGGAAGGTTTCTGATTTTGTGATATCCAATACCCTTCTAATTTTCTTTATTCTAACCTTTATTCTTATCTTTATTATCTTAAGTTATCCTTCTCTCATCCTTAACAGTTTAACATTCTCGTATTTGTATCGGCTTCTCTTCCCTTCTAAGAGGTCTTTTGTCAGTCCCCTTTGCTTTTAGCATTTTACTTTACAAGCATATTTCAGAACTATCCAAGAATTTTTTATGTTCTTGTTCTTATTGTTCATTGTTCACTTCCTTATAAAACTACACTCCAAACAGAATATTCAGAAAGCCCCATACTTAATTCTATCTGAATTCCTTTTGCTGTCTACAATTCTTTCACATTTTCAGTGGCTCCTTCACCTACAGATATTCTACTTCATAAATATCCTGGTAGATTAAAACTGTGTGCTGGACTGAGACTCAAACTCGTGACCTTAGCTTTTCGCGCTGTGGCAAGCCATGTCTCCACAATGTCCTTTCTTTCAGGAGTGCTAGTTCTGCAACATTGCAGGAGAGCTTCTGTGAAGATTGGAAGGTAGGAGATGAGGTACTGGCAGAAGTGAATCTGTGAGGATGGGGTGTGAGTTGTGTTTGGGTAGCTCAGATGGTACAGCACTTGCCCGTACAATGCAAAGATGCCGAGTTTGAGTGTCAGTCTGGCACACAGTAATAATCTGCCAGGAAGTTTCATATCAGCACACACTCTGCTGCAGAGTTAAAATTTCATTCTGGATTCTACTTCATACTTCCTCTACACAGCTCTTGTTTTATGTCCCCAAACTTCCTAAGTACCTAAAATATTTTATTTGCTCCGAGATCTTTCTCTTCGCGGATATTTTTGCAGAATCTTCCCATTTACTGGTTCTCATTATTTGATCTTTCCTGCACTTATCTCATCCCTCAATCTTCGATGATTCTCTCCATTGTAACTACAGTTCTTCCTGCAATTCGGTCACACTGGTTGTCAGCATACATAATCATCTTTATCATTTCTCCTCCTACTATTTTGCCTCTCACTTTTTCTAATGCTGTCTCTGTTAGTTCCATTGCACAAACACTGAAAAGTCTCAATGACAGTCAACACCCCTGTCTTATGATCTTTATGTTTCACATGTTTCCACCTTACCATCACGTTCCACCCTGTATACAGTTTCCTTACCAGTTTACCCCCTCCGAGTCTATACTGAGATCATTCAAGGTTTTCAGGAGGATATTCCAGTTCACTCTATCAAACAGCTTACCCCAATCAAGGAAACAAATGTGCATATCCTTGTTAACTTCTAGCACATCATCCTCAAACTTCCAGTAGCATCTCATGTTCCTCTTTCTGCTTATGTCTAAAATGTATCCTACCCTGTGTATCACTAAGATCTTCTTTCTAATTGAATAACAGGTCTTTATGATTTAACATATGGTGACTATCCTGCAATATTTGCATTATTTGGTGTTGTATTTATTTGGTAAAGGGACTATAATAGTTTAAACATAATCTTCAGGCCACTTGCCTTCAGAGATTTAGTTGGTATACTCTTATAGCCCATCAATTTCATGTTTTAAACCTTTAATCGCCTGCTACATTTCACATCTCAATATCTTTGGTCCATAGTCCATTCTATCACATTCCAATTCAATCCATGCTCCAATATTAGCCATGTGTGATCTCCTACAGTTTCATATATTTCTTCAACCCAGTCCTCCTGTATCTGTTTCTCCGTTTCAACACATGTGGTCATATTGCCATTTTTATTAAATATGCCCTGTTTCCTGACTTTCCTTGGTTCTTCTTTTGTGCTTTTATAGTTGTTACACACAAGGTCCATTAGAAAATCATCCGACTTTTTTATTTTTGCGATTGATCTGAATCTAGCATGCTTGCAAGAGCCAACCTCGAATATTTGTGCGCATGCATGAATTTTTTCTCACCTTTCGATAGCGCCAGTTCCTGGCAAGTGTCAGTTTTATATTGCAAGCAAAATGATGGAATGACTAGAGCTGTACTTCTGCATCAAATCCTGCCAGATATTGGGTGACAGCCAGGTGGAAACCACTTGGAAGATTCAGTTGGCTTTCAGTGAGGATGCTATGGGCACCACACAGATTAAGGAGTGGTACACCCAGCTTAAAGACGGCTGAATAATGGTGGCTAGTGAGCCGTGCTCCAGTCGGCCATCAACGTGCCGAAATGAGCCGGTATTACCAAAGTAAATTATCTGGTGATGCAGGACTGTTGTATGACTATCAGAGAAATTGCAGAAGAGGTGGGCAACAGCACTTTTTTGGCACATTCCACTGTGACCAAAGATTTGGCCACTAAGAGAGTGTCAGCGAAGTTTGTGCTGGATCTGCTGATGGTGGAGCAAAAGCAACTTCGTGTTGAAGTCTCACACAACATACTGGACTCCACATTCACTGACCCTCACCTTGTGACCACCATAATCACCGATGACAAGTCCCAGGTGTATAGGTACAGCCCAGAAACCAAGTCCCAGTCACCACATTGGCAGCAGTTCTCCTAATTGAGAACAAAGAAGGCCCGCCATTTGCGCAGCAATGTCAAAGTGATGCCGACTGCTTTCTTCGACTCCCGTGGCATTGTACACCACACGGTCAAAAAATCACCAAAGAGTACTACAGGGGTGTCCTCTGTTGTCTACGTGATGCCGTGCGATGCAAGAGACCTGACTTATGGTCAACAGGTAATTGGCACCTCCACCACAACAACACTCCAGCAGACTCCTTGCACCCAATTCAGTTCTTTTTTTTTTGGCAAAAAACTAAATTCCTGTGCTTCAGCAGGCTCCTTACTCTCCTGATTTGGCCCTCTGTGACTTCTGGCTATTTGCTGAAGTCAAGAGGACATTGAAAGAAAAGCAATCTTAGACGAGAGAGGACATTATGACAGAGAAGGCCAATCTACACTCCATTCTGAAAGAGGCTATTTTGGCATGCTTTCAACAATGGTGGCACTATTAGGAGAAGTGCATGGAGTCCCAACAGAACTACTTTGACAATGATTAGTGCACCAAGTAAGCCAGTTGTTTTTCCAGCCACTGGTCATGTATTTTTCTAACAGACCTTGCAGTTCCTTATTATCAGCTCTCAAATTCTTCTTTTTGATGCATACCTGACAGGCAATGTACTCAGTAACTTCTTATGACTGTAGTATTTGTATAGATTAGAAAATCCTGTACAGAACAGGAACAGTGGTATGAGTAAAGACAACCACTCACTGGACAAGTAAAGCACTAAGCAGTGGACTCATCAGCAAGAAGTAACACATTCGGCTTTCAACAAACCATACAGGAACAGGTGGTGTGTGGGAGTGTGAGAGTGAGTGTGTGTGTGTGTGTGTGTTGTGTGTCATTAGTTGATTTTTCATCTGCCTATACCACCATATAATGTTCGGCAAAATCAATAAAATGATTCACGGCTATGATTTTGGAAAAATAATTGCTACTTTGCTGTGCAAATGAAGGTTTTTTTTTGTTGAAAGTAAAGGGTGTATAAGCAGTTAGAGAACCCAAACGAATGGTCAGCATGTTACAATATTTTTCACTGTGAAAATGTGTTATAATAATTGTGAAACTGATACACTCCACATCATAGTGAGAGGTTGTAATTACAATCCCCGCCCCCCTCAAAATAAGTGCATTCTTTCAGCACTGTTCAACATATACACAAGTGAGCGTACCAGGCAAAAGAAAAGCTATAGTATTCTATGGCTGTAGCCAAATTTCACCATCCACACAACACAATTTGAGGGAGCAGAACAAAAGCTTCTGAACTTTGCAAATCTTTTCTGAGCATTGTAGCAGAAACCACTCAAAGCCAAGGAAAAACCCACAATCACTTCAAGTGTGTGCTTTCAATCTGCTTAACAGACAAACAAACTGGAAAATCAAAGTAAACCATCAGTGTGTGGCACTAGAACACTGCTCTGTAATAAAATACCTTAGTTATTCAAATACCAGAGATATTATCACAGTCTTAAATAAAAGGGATCAGCTTAAAGTACTATCATTCATAAACTTATTGGGACTTACAAGGAATCCCAGTTGATGGTTCTCAGATCATCTGTCACAGTACTTTGTTGCCTCACTAAGGGATACATCTGCCCTGCAAGGTAAGAAATCTATTCATGCAATGCCAGTAGATGTGGTCTTTAATGAAACAGTAATACTAACCACTGGGTATCTGAAACGAATATCTATGGGAAATGTATACTGGCAGGTAGGCATCACTTCACTGAATAATTGCCAAAAAGTGGCTGTTGATGCTAGAATACAGAAAGTTGAAGGAAATCCATACTTACAATCTAGCATACAACAACTGAAATCCAGGTACAGCATCCTCAACACTTAATGAGCATTAAATATAAGTCTGGACAACAAGAACTAACCACCTCCAAAAGTGACTAAAACCATCACAACTTTTACTAGAGGGGGTACGGAGATGGAGATAAACTTTGCTGGTCTACATTTTAGTCACTGATTAGGCTAACAAAAGGCATAATGAATTTGAAGGACAGTCTCATTGAGCAGGGATATTCAAAACAACCATCACAATGTGATTGTCAGGAGGAGCAGACAGTGAAATGTCAGTGCCCATGTCATAAAGTGATACGATTTGACAATCTTTCACATGTATCTGTCACAATATTATAGTGAAACAAGCTACACTGTACATTTGTCAAGGTGACTACTCGCCATTATCTGTAAACAACTGGTATTTATAATCACTTTGTACACTGCATAGCTTGTGACATGAATATATAAATGAACAGAAGAGCTAAAGCTTTAAGTCCACATAATGACTGAAAATAATCCTCACTGAAAATATCAACAAATTGGGTGCAATCTCAAAATCAGACTGACAGTCATTTATAAAATCCTGGGTGAGGGTATTTGTGTTAAAAAGATCAGCAGTCACTAGATGCAACACATTAGAATCCCTGAGCAAAAAGCTCTCTGAAGAAAATGCTACCAACAAAACGCTATAAAAATTTGGATTTTGTGTGGACAAAATCAGTATTTTTATATCATGACTGGTGACGAAATTTGTTTATATCAATTCAACTCTGAAATTTAATGATATGATATTAAAGTGTTTTGGTCCTCTCAGGAAAAGTCCATCAACCAAGACTAAAAAAAGAGCACAAAGTTGCACACATAAGGGGTGCACTGCTGCAACATATGTGCAATGTAGCACAATGTGGAATTATAATCGCCACATGTAGGCAAGGGGTTACTGTGGTATTCGTGAACTATGGTGATGTTATTATCAAATGTGTCCAAACAGGACGAACATGCTGTTAGTCTTTTCTTGGTGACAGAAGGACAAACAATTGAATGTGTATTGGGCAGCATGTCTGTCAAAAACAACAGTTGAGGAAAGCAGCATCAAGTTCCATATTGATTGCAATAATGCAAGTCCCCATATTGCAAATGTCATAATTCAGAAGCTATGCCAACTCCAGTTGAAGACACTCGAGCACCCGTCCTATAGTCCTGATCTTCCTCCATGTGATTATCACACCTTTGGTCCCTTATAAAAGTCCTTGGGCAGTCAATGATTCTTGTCAGACAAAGGTGTGCAGCAGGCTTCGTCACCTAGCACGACATGGTGTTTTACCAAATGGGTATCTTCAGCCTGTATTGTTCGGATGACAGCACCAATGCCCTCGGTGTGTTTGCCTTATTGGAATACCAGTTCTGGGTTGAATGGTCTTTGAACAGAAACTTTTTGAATGCCCCTCATATTCTGCTGCAAGTGGCCAAGTAGTTGTGGATGTAGGCAAGACAGCAATCTCCGGTCGGCATTCGGGAGTTTTACCAGCTCAGACTCTACAGACAAAAACAGAAGAAATATCCAAAACCAGTCTGCACCAGATCCTATTCCACAGTTGTGGCACACCACCACACCACAGGGACAAATGAAGTCCCTGCTTGAGTAATTACAGGTCCACACACTTCCTTATCCACATGATGACTCTGATCTAGTGAAAGGAAGTATTTGAGAACAGGTACTAAGGGTAGGCAAGCACATGGATTCTTGCAGAGATCAATAAGTCTTCTATAGAGTACAGATGTACCACCCAAAAGGCAAGTAAATGTTATACCAAGCATATTATGCTCCAATAATCACATATGAAACAGAAGAAAAGGCAGGTGAGCAGGACAGAGGCTTGTGAGATGAAATTTCAAAGCATCAGCACAGGACTTAGGGGAAGTTGCTTATATTGTACTGACTCCTAACTTGTACCATTTCTATAAAATTTGTACCTCTTATACATCCAATATTTAGAGAGTTCAGATTGAGCTACATGCTTCTTGGAGTTTCATGGCTTTGGTTACATAATTTTGAGCTATAATAAATAAAACTTTCAAAAACCTACTAGAATGGGTAATGCGAGGAATGAGACAATGAGAGAAATAGTGAAAGAGATGGTATGAAAGAAATCACTGAAAAGATGAGATTGAGATGGTATGGGCATATTAAAAGAATAGGAGTAGACAGGATACTACGACTGGTTCACAGAATGACAATAGGAAGATAGAATCTAGAAGAAGACCAAAAGACAGATGGATTGTTGGAGTGATGGAATATGTGAAGAAGAGAAGACAATATGGGAACAGAGTGGGGAGAGGAATGCAATAGGAAGAAAAGAAAACATGGAAAAGCTTATGTTCCGAAACAACCTAGCCAAGGGCTGGAAACTGTACAAAATGATGGTGATGGTGATGTTGATGACGATGATGGTGATGATGACTATGATGATGATAACTAGTGAAAGAAGCCATCCACAGCTGTTGATTTACTTATCCGAAGGCAGCAATATTTGTGTACAAGGTGTACCAATAAGATCTTCCAAAAGAGCATCACAAATCATTCGCCGAGTGTTTTACATGCATGCAGCAGTTCATAAAATCAGGGAGGGTACTTTGAAAAGCTAGTACAACTTTCAAAGGAAGATAATAAAATAACAGGATAAAACTGTGTGCTTTCACGCACAATTCTCTCTTCGACTGAGATATGTGGGCATGGCTTATGACCTGTCATTGTATCTTCACTGCTACTAGTACCTCTATTCTACGTTCTGAATGGCTTGTTGACTAAACTCCTGGAAGAAAGGATTAGGGATAAATGGCTTATTCACAGACTAGTCATTTTCCTCAGAATGAATATTATACTCTGCAATGTAGTTGCACTGTTTTGAAACTTCCAGGCAGATTAAAATCATACGTGACACTTGAACCTAAACCCAGAATCTTGCCTTATGCAGGCTGCTTTTATCAATTCAGCAGGGATAAGTTGCGAATTGTGCCTGCAGAATGCACAGTTACAGGTTCGAGCCCTGGTCCTGTACACAGCTTTAATCTTGCAGAAGTGTGAAAAGAACACACTTTTCACTGTAGAATGAAATATTAAAATAACAACTTCAAAACTTTAAGGTAGCATAACTGTTTGAAAGACCAAGCTGTGCAGCCAACCAGCATATCCTATTGCAGTCTTGTCACTTATACAGGGTATCCCAGGGGGAATGGTCAGTATTCAGGGATATGTCAGGAACGATCATTTTAAGCAAAAAAAATCTAGTAAACACGATCCCTAAAATGCATATTAGAAGAGCTATGAGCACTTTTTCCATCTCTGATACCGGGAACATATCTCATCTACTGAATAAATGCTCTGATCAGCCAGAACATCATGACCACCAACCTGCTATCGATATAAACCAGCATCACCTGGTGAGGAATGACTGCTAGTCAGACATGCGCACGGTGCATGAAGTATCAGTGAGCATGCTGTCTTGTGTTGAATGGGGAATGCAAGCGATCTATCTGAGTTTGAGCGAGGGCACAGATTGTGATGACCGGGAGGCTCGGCGTAAGCATTTCACAAATTGGATGAGTTGTCAGGTGTTCAAGGAGTGCTGTGGTGAGTGTCTTCAACACAAGGTGAAACCATGTCCAGATGTCATAAGATTCGGCAGCCATCCCTCACTACAGATGCCGGATGTCATAGGCTGGGTAGGCTGGTAAGACAAGACAGGTGGTGAACTGTGGCAGAACTAATATCAGACTTTAATTCTGGGTAGAGTACAAGTGCGTCAGAATGTATAGAACACCAAAAACTCTTAACAATGGGCCTCCACAGCTGACTGTGCATGTGTGTGCAAACGTTAACACCACAACATCAACTATTCCTGAAATGGGTACATAACTATTGGCACTGAAAGTGGGCAGAGTGGTTGAGTGTTGTGTGGTCTGATGAATCCTGCTACCTTCTTTAACATCCTGATGGGATGGTGCAAATAGGTTGTCTTCCGGAGAAACAGCTCCTTGACATCTGTGCTGTGGGATGGAGACAAGCTGGTCGTGGCTCCATTATCCTATGGGGAACATTCACATGGATATCTACAGTTCCCAGTTCCGTGGAGCTCATGCAAGGCACTATGACTGTAAAGAGTATTGTGCAATGGCTGAAAACCACATACACCTCTTCATTACGATTATGTTTTCTGGTGCCAGTGATATTTTTCAACAACGCCAGGAGTGTGATGGAGTGGTTTGAGGAACACAGTGGCAAGTTCTACTTGATGTGCTGGCCCCTCAACTTTACAGGAATTAGGTGACTTATGTGTGCAGATGTGGCACCAACTCCCTCCAGTGATTTACCAAGACCTCATTGCTTCCATGCCACGACGCACTGCTATTGTCATTTGTGCCAAAGATGGACATGCTGGCTATTAGGTAGATGGTTATGGTGTTCTGGTTGATCAGTGTCTTAATGTATGCATTTTAGAGCCCATGATTACTTGATGTCTTTTGGTTCAAAAGATCATTCTGATATATCCCTGAATATTGACCATTCCTCCCAAGACACACTGTATATCCTATCTCATAACAGCTGGTGCCAACAGTAGAATAAGATGGCACAGTTCATCTCCACTGCAGCTTTAGTACAGCCTTTTATGAGGCCATGACCACTGAAAATGTCCATCAATACAGAGGAGGAGGTTAGTGGTTAATGTCCCACCGAAAATGAGGTCATTATAGAAAGAACATAAGCTCACGTGTGGAAGGAAATCAGTCATGCCCTTTTTTTAAAGGAACCACACACACACACACACACACACACACACACACACACACACACACACACACACACACACTTTTAATCCCACTGATACTCTCCCCCCCCCCCTCCTCCTCCCTTTCTTCTTGTTGATTCATCTCACCTGCTCCATCCAACAACTGCTCACCTCACCACAGTCAGACATAGCTGAAACTTGCACCTGTTTGCACTTATGTGACTACCTGCTACTCAATATCTACACCACATGGTAAGTGGTTATCTTTACTCATTTCATTGTTTATAAGCCAATCAGGGCTCCTTTAGACCTGCAATAATACATTTTCACTTTTTTTAAAATTTTATTCATAAGAAACCTATATTACCAACATTCTTTCACATTTTGCAAATTCTTTCATTTGAATTATTTTTACTGTTAAATTGGCTAATTTCTAAGGTGAACCTGTTTCTTTTTCTCTCAAACTTTACGTTTCTGATCTTAAATGTTTATTTTTATTACATATATACCACTCTGTGTCTTCTGAATTACCCTTGATGCTTTTATTCTGACAAGTGGTCACTGCTCCTGCGAATTTGAAATTTTTTGTCTAGTGCTGATTCAGTATAACACATTAGTACAGTTATATGTCATTATACACCCCAAATACTAATATTCTACAGGGACACTGATTCTGCAGACACTCACTGAAGGTACAACTCTTACAGAATGTGAGGATAAATGGCCACAAGAAGAATATGATTTGCAGCAATAATCAGTGTAAGTAAAATCTCCTGACTTGTTAGCCAATGTAATGTTCCTCTTTGAAATGTTCAAAATTCAATGTTTTGGCCCTACTGTAGGATTTTCTTCAAGAGACCTCCAGTGAATTGAGGCCATTCAACCTCCAGAGGACCCCTACAGACAGTCCCAGAAGCAGGGTCAATACTCCAAGCATGTCCGATGCCTGTGAATGCTGCACACTACCTTTCCACACCGGTGCTACAGTGTGGCTCGACTGCCATGAGGGGCAGCCAGAGTGAATTACGTCAAGAACGGTTGCAACCAGAGAGTGAGACGGAACAGCTGAGCCTCAAACTGTGTCAACCTGCTACATGACTTGTTCTGGACAGAAGATGTCTTTGGTCGGTATCGGTGACACCGTGGATAGTACTGATCACTAACATTTTTGAGTTATAGTGAGCTGTGGAGATTGGAACAGTTGTCACCCAGGGATTTGAAAATGAGGCATGTTCTATGTGGCTCAGCTGTGGTGCATACTTAACTAAGAGAACTCTGCAGAAGGGGAGTCTGAAAACTTGTCACGCTACTCATATTTACTGTATTCAGATGTTTATTTTTGTGTCCCTTCCAGAGACAAAGTCTGATAGTTATGTTTTCTTTTGTGAATGTTTGTATTGAGCAAAGATAGACAAACTGCAGTAATTTTGATATGATGAGCATATGTGTTATATTCTCATCTGGTTGTAAAGTTTTCTTCCCTAAGGGAACACATTAAATTAAATTAAAAATTTCATTGAAAGCTTTTTTGGACATATTGTTTTAAATCGATTGTTTCGTGTTGTTTTCAAAAGTTTGGGTTCAAAAGGTTATGCTTTGAACTGTTGTATTATGCCTCCCTCCTCACCCCTAGCCCTTCCACTTAAGCCTATGTTACAGAAAGGATGAATATGACATGGTCTAACAACTCCATGAAGATGGCACAAAAGTCTGTAGACATATAATACTTAGTGTATTTAATTTCAATATAATTTATAATTTAACTAATGAGTGCCACATCTTACTTCATTATTTTCAGTTTCAGTTGTCTTCTCATCACCGCTAAATAGCACATATGTGTACACGGATTCACTTGGCTGTACAGTAACCACTGTATAAGTCTTGCCTAACAAGAATACAGAACAGCTGATATTGTACTGTGTCACATTACCTTTTAAACAATTAATTAATTTTAACTTTTTCTTCCTCCCACCTTTATTCTACAAGAATTCTGCCTATTTTCCACCACTACATTCTTGTTAAGTGATAGAATTTCCTGTGATTATAGAGTTTTTCGAATGTTTCAAACATTTTACTAATTCCTTAATTCCCTATACCACTTCCCCTGTCATGATGATTCAAACATTTATTACACCATTACCTGAAGGGGGAGTTACCACACGGTCGCTGTCTGGCCAAAAACTCTTCTCTCATTTTACTTTTCTAATCGTGAATAAATCAAGTAGTAGCCCAACTATTTCCACTTAAAGATCTTAAGCATTCAGTCTTCTCAAATTTGATCATGCTTCTACTTGTGGAATGCTGGTTTTGTTTACTATCTATTAAGCTGCCCCAAACAATTCTTTCCTGAAAACTGACTTGATGCTTACTTTACCTTTTACAAAGGAAGAAACCGCACTGGTTTTTCAGAGGATATATTTTCTGTCTTTCTTTAATCCTGTGGTACATGTTGTCTTCTGTATCTTAATATTGAAGAGAACAGATGTTTCTCCTACCTTTGGAAGTAATTTCCCATCCTCAGCGTAATCTTTGTTCCTTACACTGTGATCGAAAAGTCGAGCACATGAAAACAAATGAGTTTGTCAATAGGATTTGCATTACATTCATTTGATTAGCCACAGCAAGAAAACACTACAGGTATTGTCAACAACAAATGAAGACAACAATGTAATGGGTAGGGGTCACATAACATATGCAGCACTGAGCAGTTCTATGTTGTTTTCCCAACAGAAATGATTTTTCGATGTTCAACAATGTTTTGTCAATTGTTCAAAGGCGCATGTAGTAGAAACATTTCCTGGGAAATATCTAGGTACCACAGTATTGAACAGTTGAACTATAATGAGATTAACTACCCATTTCCAGCAATGCAGATGTGTTGCAGTCATGAAGAGGACCAGGAGACCAGCCATTTGCAAACGTTAACTGGCTAAGGTGATGAATGTGATGCTGCATTTTACTTCAAAAAAGTGTGAAGAGACTATCTGTCCTATCTCAGATTTTGTGCTTAGGCTGCAGCGGAGAAGTTAAAATTTCATGCAAATCACATTTGTAGTGTGCAGGAATTGAAGGCACTAAACAAAGAAATGTAACTTATGTGCACACATGTTTTTGTCATTTGTTGATGCCCATGCAATTGCAGAACTGAACCATGTTCTGTTCACTGGCATGGTATGGTTTTATCTTAGTGGATACGTGAATACTTAAAACACTAGAATTTGCCCAATCAAAAATCCACACATATTTCATGAGAATATTTGCACCGTAGAAAACTGGAGTCTGTAATACTGCATCACATAAGCTCCATTTCCTTTGAAGTTGCAGTGAATAGTGTTGTGTACCAAGGCACTTTCACACAGTTCATTTGACTTCTTAAGGTGGATGTGCACGACTTTTCGATAACCCTGTACTTTGATATCGGTAGAATGACGCTACTTCACATCCTACCAGTCAACAATACCCATTGTTTGAAAGTTATGTAAAGTTTAGGAGCTACTAAGATCAAGCAGAGCATCCTTCAATTAACAGTCAATTAAGGTGATCCTAAAGTGGATTTTAAATGCTTGATTGACTCCCTTTTACAAACAAAAGAAAAGATTTTTCTCTTATGAAACCAAAGGAATTCTCACAAAGTACTTAACTGGACAACACTGGCTTCCTCTTTGACACTTTTGTGACATGTAGGCGATGGATGAATGAATTGCAGAAGTGCATATCATTGGATGGGGATTATCAGTAATATCTATAGCTAAAGTCATGGTTTGCTGTTTCATAGCATGAACTGAGCATGCCAATATGCACAGTCGTTTCTGTGTGAGTAAAACTATTGTGAATAGAAGTTTCAGATCTTCCCTTAAGAGGGGAGCAACATACTGCCTACAGAAATCTAGTCAAAGCCCAGCCCATCATCAAAGAGGAATACCACGGACAGTGTCACACAATGTGATGCCTGAAACTGGCCGAGCTATAAATAAGCTATACTCTTCAATGGGTTGTTGGTGAGTTCCGGAAGTCCCTGGCACTTGTAGTTCTAGCAGTACGAGTACATAAGCGCTGTCTACGACGAAGTGCTCTGCACGTAGGTGCTACTCAGGCCTGTGATACGCTTTACCTTGCTCCTCGAACCTTCTCTGGCACAGAGAACACCTGCAGTCCCCTGTGTAACCGTCCTCAGAGTAGTCCTCCTCTGTAAGAGAAGACGTACAGCTCTCGTGTACAGATTTGGGCGGCATCCCAGCGAGAGTAAGCTTAACCGACAACACACTGCTGAGGGAGAAAGTTGCTTGCTTTCTTCATTAGCAGTACAACAAGACAAAAAGGCAAGATTTATTATGAAATTATAAGGTACTTAACTACTGCCTTCTTAGCACCTACCTTATAAAGCTTTATGTTATACTGGCTTTACAATAGCACACCCTAAGATTCTCATGCTTAGAAGCATTATAATCACATAAGCAGTTAAAAATGTTACACATTAATAATATG
The DNA here is from genome assembly GCF_023897955.1 of Schistocerca gregaria. NCBI lineage: Eukaryota > Metazoa > Arthropoda > Insecta > Orthoptera > Acrididae > Schistocerca > Schistocerca gregaria. Next base: position 183,173,105 of record NC_064929.1, on the reverse strand, counting down.
TGCTTCAAGTAACAGGACTGACCTGGACAGTTATAAACTACACATAAATGTTGAGGACGTGAGAATTGACAACAAGTCTTAAAGCAGTAGGCCAGAGACATCACAACAAACCCTGTTCAGTGTTATATATAACTCTCATGTGAAGTTAATGCCACAGTGTTACAGATATGAGAAAATAATAAGTTTGGCAAAGGGAATAAATCTTAGAACTTGGGCTTTCATGAACAGTAAGGTTATTAGGGATGGGGCAGTTAGGCCAGGTTGAAGAAGGAACTGACATGAGTCTCACTGGAGGAACCATCTCCGAAACACTTCTACTGGTCCACAGTGATGCTGTTTGCACTGTCATACAATAGTAACATTATCATTTCTTGTACCTTATCTGATAGAGAGGGCTGCAAAGTTCAGATTTATTTCTTAGCTCTTCCTGTGGCACATGAAATTTTACTTTATGGGAAAATACGATGTCTCTGTAACAAGCAGGATTCCTCACAGTTTATCTGGAAAAGAGATAGGGCTACATATCTAACAGACTAGCTTGTTAACTCTGCCTGTTGTGCAGAGAATTTTATTTTGTGGAGCAAGGAAAGGTGAAAAAAATACTATAAAGCAGGGAAAATGTATAGACGATAACTGTGACTTTCACAAGAAAAACCTGTTATTTTATTAAGAGTTTAAATTGTTTCCTGCAGTAGCCACAGGCATGACAATGGAAAGCACTGGGGGAAAAATCCATAGACTTAGTAAGTTTTATACCATACCTCTTGTAGTGGAATGGACACCAGCTGTGATGGATTTTAAACAATGATTAATTACAGGCATTTCTACAATTTTGTGTTGTAATACCTTTTACAAAAGTACTGAAATGTTAATAATCAATATGCTGAGTGGCTGTATGTTATGGCAGGGGAAGAATAAAAGCACTGCCTCCTAGTGCCAAGTATTGGCTGTGCAGTTCCGTAATATGGGTAGCTGTGATTCATTCAATGGGGTGTAGGTTTGCATTTGAGCAGCTATAGATGAACATGAAAATAAAAACAAGGAAGGTGGCTAGAAAAATATCATCTCCTCTCCTATCTTTCCTTCCCCTCCAATAGTTAGGTGAATTCCAACAAATGAATATTGTAAAATAGATGAACATGAAAATAAAAACAAGGAAGGTGGCTAGAAAAATATCATCTCCTCTCCTATCTTTCCTTCCCCTCCAATAGTTAGGTGAATTCCAAAAAATGAATATTGTAAAATTAAGACTCAAACCAAATATGTTTTAAGCACCAGTCCAACAGTACAATTTAGCAACCTTTGTTGCAACAGAAGATTCAGATGGTTGATTTAAGTTTAATTGCTATGTTTTTAACAATAACTCTAATTACAATTATTTTAAGGGATGGAATTTAAGACACATTTCACCATTAAGACAATTTGCATCTACAGCCCATTTACTGGAAATGTCAAAACATGTTTCTTTTGTATGTTAACCAATCTTTTTCTACAATTAAAACTAACAGGTGTTCAACATGCATATGATGCCCTTATAAAGTGGATGAAATTAAAGATCACCACAAGACGCACTTGATATGTGGCTATCGATGGAGAATTAAGAATTATAGAAAGGTACGTAGCATGAAAGAAATTCTCTCTCTCTCTCTCTCTTTCATGCACACACGTGCACACATGTGGCCCCCCCCCCCTCCAAACTCTCTCTCCCCCCCCCCCCCCCACACACACAAACACACAAATTTTGGCAGGTAATAAGTATTCAACTTAAAATGAATGCATTGAATTTCACAAGTATCTGAACAATCCTATTAGTAAATAATATTTGTAGGATAGCTTAGTGCTCATTTATGCAAAACATTCCTGGCTGTTATGCCAGGTTAATACTGTGTTAAGAAGGATACCTGCCTCTTGTGGCCAGTATCCTAGATACCTTACAGTGCGTGCTGGAGGAAATACATGTAACGTCACACTGTTACCCCCTCTCATTCTATTCAGAAATACACATGAAGAACAAGCCTCATTATCCTCCCACAGAAGCAAAAATTTCATTTTTTTATTGTTATGAGCATTACATCAGTGCTATGTTGTAGAAAGTCTTTAGTTAATTTGGAATGCACACTCTGATTTTAAGTAATCTTTCAGGGGCTGTATATCACCACTATAGATTGTGTTGCTTCCGTACTAATCACACCTTCCATTAATTCAGATTGTAAGTGTTCACAGTGATCAATAATACTAGAGGATTAGGCAGACAAGTCTTTCTTTAGTGATCTTTTTTATGGATCAATTGTTGTTCTGATGTACACAGCTTCTGTCATCTGCTCCAGCTGAGGCTAGAATTGTGTGGGTGTTACACCTTAAATTGTCCCAGACAGACAGCAAAACATAACTGGCAACTGTGGTTTACCTATCAAGATTTTATTCCAGGTAAGTGATTACCCACATACTCAGTACTGTTTCAGAAGTGAAACTTCACTTTTGCAGGGTCAAACATTTGTGAATGATGAGACTGTGGGCATGGCCACAATGAGAATATTAACATATAATATTTAAAGGCACCAGTCTCCAATATATCTATAAAAGAAAACTTTGAAACACTTCTCAGTCATTCATTCTACCATTACTACTCTTGCATCACACTACACCCTGCACTGTGTGCACCAGAAAAAGAAAGAGAGGTGACAACATGGCAAAGCTTTGCGCCGAGCCACATACGCTTTTATTTCAAAGAACACTGAAATACACATTGATGCACAAGTTTAAACCAATAGTCCCAGTGTTAACTCACTGTCTAGTGGTTAATGTTGTTGCCTCTAGATCATGGATCTCGGGAGTGATTCCCAGTTGTGTCAAAAATTATATTCATCCTGAAACTGAGTGTTTGTGGTCTCCTAACCATTTCACCTCATCTTCATCACAAAAGAAGTTGCCGAACTGAAGTCAAATAGAAAAACTTGCAGCAGCTGAACAACTTCAAAGGGGGTGTCCTGGCTAATAATGCCACACAATCACTTCATTTCACTGCAAACCAATGAGCACCCTCATTATAAGTAATAAATTTCAAAATAATTAAAATACTAAATCTTTATTACTGTTTCCAATGATACCCAGTTCATCCATGGAACAGTACCTCTATACTAACTATTTTGCACAAGATTATTGTTTTCTATATTACGTCTTGAGATGTGTATTCCTTGTGTCAAACATTTTGAAAACTGAAGCATTGTCCTGCGCAATCAGCAACATCTCTGCAACATTTCAGGCAGAGTCTTTTTAACCTCGTATTTTAGGGCTCTTACCTATCTTCTCTCAATTATGCTTAAGAATTTAAAATTTGTGCTTTCTGTCATCTAGCACTTTCCTTTGGTCTAACCCATTTTTGAAACTGCCTTCAAGTGCATTACCAGTCATTTGTTCTTCACATATCATAAGATACTTTCTCACTGAACTGTAAATATTTCATTATCTTTACAATATTTGTGGCATCAGGCTGTGTCCTTTTGAGTATAATATTTGATCTTAATTCATTTTAGTCTTTCTTCCATTAATAATGTTTCCAATACAGACATCTCTCATTCACTGTTGAACTGTTAGTAAAAATTCCAACTATTATGGTTCTGTTCCCTCAAGAGCTTCTGGTTTTGCTACATATGTGCAAACATCATAAATAAAACCCAGCAAAATGAGTTGTATAGTAGTATTCCTTGTGTTTAATGATAAGTGATCTTACCTCTACTCCAATCCTACTTGCATTTTATTTCTTTTGGTATCTGCTATCTTAAAACTGAATTATTTATGTAGGGTTGACAAATTTTCTACCTTTTTGTCACTTGGTTTTGTATTTTCTTCCTGCTCATTACCAATATGAATTTTGCTTTAATTAAATTTAGAGAAAACTTCCAACTGAGTGTTCTGAAAAATTATTATTTTTCTTCTTTACCTTTCTTTATATTCCTATGTATCACCTCAACAACTGCAAAGACTAGAGCATCTGTGTTACAACATTCGCAGTTAATACTTTCTTTTTGATTACAAATAATGAAATTAAATAGGAAGAGAAAGTCAACATGCTTAAATCACCTAATGTTTCACTCAGTGTCACCATTAATTATTCTGATCTCTTGTAATCTTTGTAAAAGCAGTAACAAAATTTCCTATGTGAATCATGCAAAAAATCCCAGCATTTAAAATATACTGTGATAGTTCTTGAAGGAAAATTATGTACAATGGCGTTTTTACTGGGGTCTTCAGTCCATTCTACAGTCTACAAGAGTGGCTTCCTGTGTGAGCCTCTTCATCTCCCAGTACCTACTGCAACCTACGTCTTTCTGAATCTGCTTATTGTATTCAGCTCTTGGTCTCCCTCTATGATTTTTACCCTCCACACTACCCTCTAATACTAAACTGGTCATCCATTGATGTCTCAGAATGTGTCCTATTAGCCAATCCCTTCTTTTGGTCAAGTTGTGCCACAAAGTTCTTGTCTCCCATTTCTATTCAGTATTTCCTCATTAGTTACATGATTGAGTCATCTAATCTTCAGCATTATTCTGTAGCACCAAAATTCAAAAAGGTCTATAAACTGTTTATTGTCCATTTTCACTCATACACATGGCAACACTCCAGACAAATACATTCAGAAAAGACTTCCACACTGAAATCTGTATTTGATGTTAATATATTCTTCTTCTTTAGAAATGCTTTTCCTGTGTGTCTACATTTTATCACCATCATCAGTAATTTTGCTGACCAAATATAAAACTCATCTAATATTTCAGAGTCTCATTTCCTAATCTGATTCCCTTAGTATCACTTCATTTAATTCAATTTCATTCTATTATCCTTGCTTTGCTTCTGTTGATTTCATCTTATATTCTTCTTTCAAAACATTGTCCGTTCCATTCAACTGCTCTTCAAAGCCCTCTCCCTGACAGACTTTCAATGTCATCAGCAAACCTTCACTTTTTTATTTCTTCTTCCTGAATTTTAATTCCTACGCGACATTTTTCTTTGGTTGCCTTTACTGCTTGTTCAGTGCACAAATTTAATAACATCACAGATAGACTACAAACCTGTCTCACTTCCTTCTCAACCACTGCTTCCCTGCCATGCCCTTTGACTATTATTACTGCTGTCTGATTTGTTGTAAATAGCCTTTCACTCCCTGCATTTTACTCCTGCTACTTTCAGAATTTCAAAGAGAGTATACCAGTCAACACTGTCAAAAGCTTTCTCTGAGTCTACAAATGCTATAAATACAGGTTTGCCTTATCTTCACCTACACTCCTGGAAATTGAAATAAGAACGCCATGAATTCATTGTTCCAGGAAGGGGAAACTTTATTGACACATTCCTGGGGTCAGACACATCACATGATCACACTGACAGAACCACAGGCACATAGACACAGGCAACAGAGCATGCACAATGTCGGCACTAGTACAGTGTATATCCACCTTTCGCAGCAATGCAGGCTGCTATTCTCCCATGGAGACGATCGTAGAGATGCTGGATGTAGTCCTGTGGAAGGGCTTGCCATGCCATTTCCACCTGGCGCCTCAGTTGGACCAGCGTTCGTGATGGATGTGCAGACCGTGTGAGACGACGCTTCATCCAGTCCCAAACATGCTCAATGGGGGACAGATCCGGAGATCTTGCTGGCCAGGGTAGTTGACTTACACCTTCTAGAGCACGTTGGGTGGCACGGGATACATGCAGACGTGCATTGTCCTGTTGGAACAGCAAGTTCCCTTGCCGGTCTAGGAATGGTAGAACGATGGGTTCGATGACGGTTTGGATGTACCGTGCACTATTCAGTGTCCCCTCGACGATCACCAGAGGTGTACGGCCAGTGTAGGAGATCGCTCCCCACACCATGATGCCGGGTGTTGGCCCTGGGTGCCTCGGCCGTATGCAGTCCTGATTGTGGCACTCATCTGCACGGCGCCAAACACGCATACAACCATCATTGGCACCAAGGTAGAAGTGACTCTCATCGCTGAAGACGACACCTCTCCATTCGTCCCTCCATTCACGCCTGTCGTGACACCACTGGAGGCAGGCTGCACGATGTTGGGGCGTGAGCGGAAGACGGCCTAACGGTGTGCGGGACCATAGCTCAGCTTCATGGAGACGGTTGCGAATGGTCCTCGCCGATACCCCAGGAGCAACAGTGTCCCTAATTTGCTGGGAAGTGGCGGTGTAGTCCCCTACGGCACTGCGTAGGATCCTACGGTCTTGGCATGCATCCGTGCGTCGCTGCGGTACGGTCCCAGGTCGACTGGCACGTGCACCTTCCGTCGACCACTGGCGACAACATCGATGTATTGTGGAGACCTCACGCCCCACGTGTTGAGCAATTCGGCGGTACATCCACCCGGCCTCCCGCATGCCCACTATACGCCCTCGCTCAAAGTCCGTCAACTGCACATACGGTTCACATCCACGATGTCGCGGCATGCTACCAGTGTTAAAGACTGCGACGGAGCTCCGTATGCCACGACAAACTGGCTGACACTGACGCCGGCGGTGCACAAATGCTGCGCAGCTAGCGCCATTAGACGGCCAACACCGCGGTTCCTGGTGTGTCCGCTGTGCCGTGCGTGTGATCATTGCTTGTACAGCCCTCTCGCAGTGTCCGGAGCAAGCATGGTGGGTCTGACACACCGGTGTCAATGTGTTCTTTTTTCCATTTCCAGGAGTGTATATTCTAAGATAAGATGTAGGGTCAGTATTGCCTCATGTGTTCCTACATTTCCCCAGAATCCAAACAGATTTTCCCCGAGGTCTGCTTCTGCCTGTTCTTCCAGTCTTCTGTATAGAATAACTTATTAAATTGATAATTCGATAATTTTCACACCTGTCAGCAACTACTTTCTTTGGAATTGTAATTACCACATTATTCTTGGTTCTGAGGGTATTTTGTCTGTCTCACACATCTTGTATACTGGATAGAAGAGTTTTGTCATGGTGGGCTCTCCCAAGGCTATCAGCAGTTCCAACAGAGTGTCGTCTACTCTTGAGGCCTTATTTTGACTTGGATCTTTCAGAGCTTTGTCAAATTCTTCTCACAGTTTCATATCTTCCATCTCATCTGCATCTGCATCCACTTCCTTTTCTATAATATTGCTTTCAAGTTCATTTTCCCTGTATAGACCCTCTATATACTCCTTCCATCATTCAGCTTTCCCTTCTTTACTTAGGACTGGTTTATCATCTGAGCTCTTAATATTCATACTGCTGCATCTCTCATCTTCAAAGGCCTCTTTAATTTCCTTGTATGTGGTATCTATCTTTCCCTAGTGAAATATGCTTCTAAATCCTTACATTTGTCCTCTAGCCATCCCTGCTTGGTAATTCTGCACTTCCTGTCAATCTCATTTTTCAGACATTTTTATTCCCTTTCACCTGCTTTATTTGCTGCATTTTTATATTTTCCCCTTTCATCATGTAAATTCAATATCTCTTACGTTCCCTAAGGATTTCTATTAGGCCTTGTCTTTTTATCTATTTGATCCTCTGATACCTTCACTATTTCATCTCTTTAAGCTACCCATTCGTCTTCTATTGTATTCCTTTCTCCTGTTCTAGTCAGCCATTGCCTGATACTCCCTCTGAAGCTCCCAACAATCTGTGGTTCTTTCAATTTATCCAGGTCCTATATTTCCCTTACTTTCTACCTTAAAAGCAACAGTTCATAACCAATAAATTGTGATCAGAGTCCACATCTGTCCTGGAAATATATTACAATTTAAAATCTAGTTCCTAACTCTCTGTCTAATCTAGTTCCTAAATCTCTGTATAATCAAGCTGAAACTTTCCGGTGTCTCCAGGTCTCTTCCATGTACACTACAATTAAGTTTTTGCCTCCTTTAACTATCTGAAAAATTTCTTTTATCTCATCATTCATTTTCTCAATTTCTTCATCATCTGCAGAGCTATTTGGCATGTAAACTTTTACTACTGTGGTAGGCATGGGCTTCATCTCTATCTTTGCTATGATAATGCATTTATGATGCTGTTCATAGTAGCTTACCTGCATTCCTACTTTCTTATCTATTACCAAACCCACTCCTGCGTTACCCCTATTTGAGAGTATCAACCACTGCTTGTGACGCATCTATGAAGACAGCGTAGTCTGATTTCCTCTAATACGGAAGAAACAAATGACAGTGAAAATATAAAATACAGCTCAGCACATACCTCAGGGATATGAAGTTCATTAATCACAAATGTATTATTAATTATACAACACAAAATGCGATTTCTTTTAAAATGAGTAGTACATAGAACTAGCAAAATATAATCAGCATTTACTCTAAAAAAAATATCTAAAAAAGAAGTTTTTTTGTTCAACACTTCAAGAATAAATGGGTCTTGAGACAGAAACACACACGTGCCAAGGTTTGCTCTTATATTGCACAACCCCCAGTAGCAGCATTCAACTGCTCACTCACTTCTGGACCATGAGGTGGCTACACTTCACAACCATCACTCAGAACTCAATGAGACCAGCACAGATGCTTGCATCTACACCACAGCGCACTGTCTCCGTACTGCTCCACGGTAGGCCGCACATTGCAGCACTTTGGACATTGCTCCCACGGCCACTTGGGATGAGACTCCCCAGTGGGATTGGCATTTTGGTATTGGGTCAATGGACTTCATTTCTGCTACTCTTATATGACCACAGACTATCTCTCAGTTGTTAGCACTAACCAAGCTTTATTGTGAAAATAGAAGTTTCCTTAAATTGAACCTGTGAATCATCATTCACTGAAGCATGCATTACCCACAACAGGTTTCAACAATATGGATAATATTCTACTATTATATTATGTTTACTGTCTGACAGAAACAATAAAATATCTAACAGTGCTTTTGCTTTATATCTTTCAACAAGACTTCTATAAATTGAACCACAGTATTCTCGCAGCTGGTGCCTGTTATCCGATCTTATGATTTCTGCTGCATGTAAAAGTTACAAGGATGACCAAAAGTGGGGAACAAAGAAATTCAGCCAATGCACCAGAAACTTTGCTTAATGCTGTTGTCCATAAAACATTAGGCGAAATTAAGTCAATCATTTTCGGCACAAAAATGAGATGCAGAAAAAACAATTAGATGATTATCAGGAAATCTTATGTAAGGTATCAAACTACTCTACGTTTTGTCCCATATTTTCCAGTGGTATAATAGCAGATTATCTGGTACCTAAAGTTGATCAATAAAATAATGGATCAAACAGACTTTCTCCCATGGAAAAAAAAAACAAATTAATTAAAAACTTATAGCATTATACAGCATTATAAATAAAACTAAAAAGTTTAAAAATTTTGTGTTCAATTAGTAACTGTGATAGCTTCACTGACAAAATACACTTATTAAGTTTTGTTCCTATATTTTAATACTTAGCTGACTGAGCATTTAAATTATCTATTACCCAGTGTAAGTGTGCAACTTTTGCAGCATTACTGATGCTTCTAGAGTTAAAACTGCTTTCTTCTAAAATACTTGTTTCCAGTAGGCCTACTTGTGAATATCTACATGTATGTATGAGTGAACTACATTGTTTTTGCACAGCACAGACCTTCCCCTAGAAAGGAAGTATTACAATAAAGCAATATTCTGTAAGTAAATCTACAAGAGCAAGTCAACAGAAAATGAAATGATTTTTTTCACCTTGTGTCAATGAACCAATCTCCATGTGGTTGGCTGTATTTATTTTGTTGATCTTCGAGTAATGATAAATCTTGGTCAGTTATCATTTGTGGATTACAGCAAACAATGACATGGTTATTAGGGCCCAAGCTCAAATAAATATAAAGTCATATCAAATAAATAATGTAGTAAATCAACACTAAAAAAGGAAAATTAATTAAAAATTTAAAAGAAAATAAGAAAAAAAGTAGTACACAAAATGTGTATGTAAATATATAAACAGTTCTAAGTTTTGAAATATCATGCATTTTGTTTGTTAGAAATAACTAAAGCTACTTTCTAACACTCTGGTTATATGTTGGAGAACAAGAAAAATATTTCATAGGTGCTAGACACTTGGTATGCCACCACCCACACTAAAGAATGCCCTTGGCTGACCCACAGACTGCCTGCTTACAAACACATAAGGAGCACTTTCCAAGCTTTTTGTATGTCACAAATAGCACACACTACATCCAAGTGTAGTGCAAAATAGGTTAGCAGTTTACCAGAGGAGGATTAGAATGGAAACACTTAACTGATGGGAGGTATGAGATATGTAATTCACTCACAATGAAGAGTATGCAGCTCTGAAATATCGCTCACTTGCCATACGAGTTGACAACCAGGAGTGATGGTCTGAGGTGTCATTTCTTTTCATAGCATGACCCTTTTGGTTGTCATCACATTACCATTCCAGCACAGTGGTACGTCAATGGTATTCCCATTTTGTTGCCCTTCACGGCAAACCATCCTCGGCTTACATTTCTGCGAGAAAATGACACCCACACACAGTGAGAGTTTCTATTGCTTGTCTTCATCCTTGCCAAACCATACCTTGGCTAGCAAGGTCACCAGATCTCTCCCCCAATTGAGAATATTTGGAGCACTATGGGCAGGGCCCTCCAAACATCTTGGGATTCTTATGATCTCTCCAACCATCTTGGGTTTCTGATGATCTAACACAGCAACTGGACAGAATTTGGCACAATGTCCATCAGGAGGACATCCAACAACTCTGTCATTAAATGACATGCCAAAAAATTGATTACATAAGGACCACAGCTGGACCAACACATCATTGACTTGCTCAACAAACTCCCACATGGGAAAAATATATTAAAAACAAAGATTCCAAGACTTACCAAGCGGGAAAGCTTGTGTCTGTGTATGTACGAGTGTACACCTGTCCTTTTTTCCCCCTAAGGGAAGTCTTTCCGCTCCCAGGATTGGAATGACTCCTTACCCTCTCCCTCAAAACCCACATCCTTTCGTCTTTCCCTCTCCTTCCCTCTTTCCTGAAGAAGCAACCGTCGGTTGCGAAAGCTAGAAATTCTGTGTGTGTGTTTGTGTGTTTTATTTATTGTGCCTATCTACCGGCGCTTTCCCGCTTGGTAAGTCTTGGAAACTTTGTTTTTAATACCAATTGCCATCCCATTTGAATAAATCCTTTGTGATGCATCTTTTTTCTATGCATTTACAATTTGGCTTAGAATTGATATATGAAACAATCAAAAGAAAAGTAGTATGCAATTATAGTAATCCTTACTAGACAAACACAGCCACATAACCACCCATATTCATTTCAGCAAAATTCAGAATAACCACTGCCTTGAACACTGAAAATATTTTGACCTAATTTTAACTCATTGAAATACCCCTTTCAGAACACACAGTTAACACTTAGTTTGTTTTGTAGTTTTCTAGAGTACTGATGGCCGTTGTGAAGGACACACTTTTCTGCTCAGTTAAGCATATAGTTTTAGGAATGAAGCTCTTGAGGTGGCAGCATTTGCTATGTCATTTGAGCTCCATTTCACACTTTTCTTTCTCCACATGTTACCCATTCAACAGCCAAATGTGTTTCATTTAGGATCTGTCTACCTGTAGCCCTATACTTTGTTTTACATTTATTTTGCAGTAGCCACTGTTTCCTTAGATGTTTATTTAGAGACACTGTGTTAACATGAATGGTCCTTCCCAGTGCTTGGACAACCGTTCTTTTAAATCTGAGCCACAGTTTTTCTACATGCCCCTGCCCAGAGGTAAATGTTTTGAACACCTCTTTGAGATATAACATTAAAGCCATTACCTACTTTACTGAACATATAAATCTTTCTGCTTGTGTTAGTTGCCCTTGTATTTGGTAATCATTGGTGTACTGCCTCATGAACACTGATACCAGTTTTAAAATGGAATTCACAAAAAAGGATGCATTATATATAATTCATCTCCATAATTAGTGGGCTCCTAATCTATCTATTTTACTTAGTTTCATAGAAGGGCATTTAGTATTGTTTTACAAAATGAACTGTCAGGACCACCATTAAGTAAACTTTACTTATTCCATAACATTTAAGTTTTCTCTGACATTGACAGTATATTTGACAAAAAAAGATTTGTTAGTTGGCTGATGTTTTCTCAAAAGTTTTGGTTACAAATGGAGGCTTATACAAAAGCCCAATGAGAACCCTGTGTGCACCCTTCGCACTGAGTCTTTGCCAAATGATCTTACATGTATCTTCAGTTCCTATTCTGATGAATTTGAGTTTCGCATCTCCTCTGATGAGCATACCACTGCCACTTCCCATTATGTTACCCTAAATACGTACAATTAGATTCATCCCAAAAATTTCCTGCTGTCAATTTAGGTTTTTCCCCAGTTTTTTGTATGTAGTAATACATAGCTCGACTGCTTTTTAAGATGTGAAACTCTATGGTTTTGTTGAAATGCTACAAAAGTCAATCATCAATGTGATTTTAATGGACTGATCTGTGGGTGTATATTTTAGGTCTTACAATAATACTTTTAGGGGCACCCTCCTTCTGTTACATCATCAATTTCTGTGTTGTTAGAACTGATAGTGACAAAACACACACACACACACACACACACACACACACACACACACACACACACACACACACACACTCAGAAGTGCGAAAGAAACTGGTACAGGTGTGTGTATTCAAATACAGAGATATGTAAACAGGCAGAATACAGTGCTGCGGTCAGCAAAACCTATAAGACAACAAATGTCTGGCACAGTTGTTAGATTGGTTACTGCTACTACAATGGCAGGTTATCAAGATTTAAGTGAGTCTGAACATGGTGTTATAGTTGGTACATGAGCAACAGTATCTCTGAGGCAGCGATGAAGTGGGGATTTTCCCATATGATCATTTCACGAGTGTACCGTAAATATCATGAATCCAGTAAAATATCAGATCTCTGACATCACTGCAGCCAGAAAAATATCCTGCAAGAACGGGACCAACAATGACTGAAGAGAATCATTCAATGTGACGGAAGTGCAACCCTTCTACAAATTGCTGAGATTTTGATGCTGGGACATCAACAAGTGGCAGTGCGCACAGCATTCAATGAAACATCATCGATATGGGCTTTTGGAGCTGAAGGTCCACTCATGTACCCTTGATGACTGCATGACACAAACCTTTAATCCTCACCTGGGCCTGGCAACACCGACATTGGACAGTTGATGACTGGAAACATGTTGCCTGGTAGGACGAGTCTCATTTAAAATTGTATCGAGCGGATGGACATGTGTGTGTATGGAGACAATCTCATGAATGCATGTCAGCATGAGACTGTTCAAGCTGGTTCAGGCTCTGTAATGGTGTGGGGCATGTGCAGCTGAAGTGATATGGGAACCCTGATACCTCTAGATACAACTCTGATAGGCGACACATACACCAGCATCCTGTCTGATCACCTCCATTCATTCATGTCCACTTTGCACTCCGATGGACTTGGGCAATTTCAGCAGGACAATGCGACATTCCATACATCCAAAATTGCTACAGAGTGGCACTGGGAACACTTTTCTGAGTCTGAACACTTCTGGTGGCTACCAAGCTCCCCAGACATGAACATTATTGGGTATATCCGGGATGCCTTGCAACATGCTGTTCAGAAGAGATCTTCACCCCCTCGTACTCTTGCAGATTTATGGGCAGTCCTTCAGAATTCAGGGTGTCAATTTCTCAGTTCCCTTCAACACTACTTCAGACATTAGTCAAGACTGTGCAATATTGTGTTGCGGCACTTCTGCGTGCTCGTGGGGGGCACTACATGATATCAGACAGTGTAACAGTTTTTTAGCTTTTCTGTAGCAGTTCAATAATGTTCTTACACCACACAATCAATTTTGGACATCTTATTTTTAATCCAGTGGACAAAATTGTTTAATATTTTGAGTTGTCAGCATTTAACAGTTTTGTAAACCTCTAATGCCAAATGATGAACACCGGCAGATTGAAATGTGTCATAAATAAACTGAAGTGAACAATAACATTCTGAGTGGCTGTGGTAAATACATATAAACTACATTACTGCAGTCATGGAAAATTAATACCATCAATGTGGTAAATGACTATAGGCATTAATATTGGTGATATTCATATTTTGGGGACTAATTTTAAATTTTGCACTCAGCTCAAAACACTGAGCTACTGCAGTTAGCAACAGCATAATATGGAGGGTTTTTACTCATTTTGGATGGTAAATAATGCAAACACTCACAAGATCATACACTAATGACTGTAGCAGTTTTGCGCCCTAAAACCATACCATAACAAAAACAAGATCATAAAGAATTTTTATGGTCCTGGAATACATCACCATCACCTTATGTACACACTACCAACTGAGCACAAAATAGCTAGCAGCGGCACGTGTTTTGTAGCTGAAACCCCACAGCTCCCCAGTGATGTCACTCCCCACCCGGTCTGGCAGTCAAACGTCATCTGGGAAGCCAGAACATGCCCTCTAGGATAGTCAACAATGTTGTTAAGAAAAGGTTGCTGCACAACACAAGATACACCAACAGAAATGCTAAACATGGTCTGTAGTAGTGCATAAACCATTTAGCATAACTGACTGAACTTGAAAGGTGTGTGCAATAATAGGTGTCAAGAGTGCTACCATGTGAACAGAATCAGGTGCAAATAAAGTTTTGTTGGGAGACTCTATATTACTTCTGTCAGCACTGCTGATGAAGCTGTCTACATCCTTATGAATGCAGAAGCAAACACAATGATACAAAGTCAAGGGGTATTTGGTCTGCAGTGAAAGTAATGCCAATTCCCTTCATTGAATAGTGTGTCATGTTTTACTTAGATGGTCTCCACATGCAGTCTATTTTGCATCAGGTTTCAAGTACCTGGATTGAATTGATCTGTATCTATCTGTTCTGTGCTTGCACTAGAATACTGATTTGTGTTCAAACTGGCAACAATAACTGGAAGTAATAACACTAAACTTATCTCTCTTCTCCATGCAGGCCACAACTTCCCCACCTAAAGTTTTTATTTCTTCTGGACTGAAATTAAACCAATGTGAAACATTGGGAGTTGTTAAGAAGAAAGTAGAGGCAGTTATGAAGGAAATGTTAGAAGATCAAACAAGATGGGAATCTGTTGCAAACTTAGATCATATAATTCAATGTAAACTACTTTACAAAAAGATTGTACCAAAGTGGATCCTACCTGATTCGTTTGGTATTTATTCTCAGTCTTTATTAACTTGCCCTCAGAAATAGCAATAGAATGTGGCAAAACATAGTAGTAATATACTGCCATGAAAGATATACCAAAATACATACCTGGATATACAAAATACATACCTGGAATGCTGAGTACAAGAAGAGCCACATCTTAAATAGCGCTCGTAAAAAGGTTATAATTGGTGATGGGGTAAGTTTCATTTGTGATGGGGCCACAGGACAGAGTAAATAAGACAGGAACAGACTTACTTAAAGCGAGACCAAGCCATGACCATACAAAGCCTTTGGCCTCTATTTCCAAGGCTCACATAAGTCCATCTGATGTATGAAAAGCCATTCCGAAAAAACTACAGTTGTAACATGCCAAATGCAAAAAAAATTTTAAGTTCCCCCTAGCGGTTGGTTAAATAAATAATGCAGAAAAATATCCAAATAATTCAGTCTCTTCAGTGATTTTTAAGTTATAAATTTCTCATTTTGAGATATGAAAAATGTGAACAGTATTGTCAGTAGAAACAAAGAATTTGTAAAAAATACAAATCTTCAAAAACTGTTAACATTGTTTCACATATATTATACATTTCACAGAAATAATGCATTAAGTAACTGAGACAGACATATCAAAAATATATTTATTGGATAGCGACCCATTAGTAAAGAATATTAACACAATTATGGCCAATCCATCACATAATTCCATGGCGGTTTAACTATCTATGTAACAATATGGAAAAGTAGTAGTAGAAGAAGAAGAAGAAGAAGAAGAAGAAGAAGATGGAGGAGGAGGAGGAGGAGAAGAAGAAGAAGAAGAAAGAAAACTTGGCAATGGTATTTCTGCTATATGCTGCTTTATGCCAGATGTTTTCCAAGCAGAAGCTTCTCGAATTCTAGGCAATGAAAATATAAAATGAACAAGACTGTATTTTGTTATTTTCAAAAATATGCACACACTTGATGTGTGCAAATGAGCTGGTTATAGCCACTCTGTAAGCTCATTGCTTGGCACTAGGATCCAACAAACAACACATTACTGAAACTATGCTCGCTTAAATGCATTTTGATAACTTTAGTTGCACACATATGTAGAAATAAGCCACAACTCAGAAATGAATTATGAATGACTGTGAATACGTAGCCCATGTGAGTGCCTCATTTATCATGAAATGTGCTCTAGCAGACTCTGCAGTGCCAGACGTGTGGGCTAGTGTGCGTTATCAAACTATGTTTTAGCTTTGGAAGCTATCTGCAAACAATACATGCTGCTACTTAGGTTTAAAAACAAACTACAAAGATTAACTGAATCACTTGGCAATTCAGTAAAATTAAACAATAAAAAGGAATAAATTCTTTGAAACAGGAATGTCACTCACTACATCAGATATAACAAAGAAAGTAGATACTATCAATAAACTTTTAGTGATTCCAACAGCATCACATTTTCAACAAAAAATATACTGCCTGATGTAAGTGCTTTAAGATGTAAAGGAACACAATTTTTTGTATTCAGGTACACCACAAAAGATACATGTATAATCAAGACAGATGATAAAAAAAACTAATAGGGCAGTAGAACATCTGATCACCTGGATTTCAGATTTGTATAAAATATTACAATGACTCACTGGAAACATTTTATGTCATTACCTGTTTTAGTACTTTCCCTGTATATTCAATTAGCTATCTTATATTTCCAGAAGCCACATATTTAACATAAAAAATTTAAAAAAACTGTCAATAATTAAGACAGATAAGCACTGTTTCTTGACAAATCTTCAAAACCAGAGTGATTTAACAGTCTCATATTTTAGCTGTTGTGACATTTCTCTATTTCTCAACAACAACAACAACAACAACAACAACAAAATTAAATATATAGGAAGAAAACGAAATAAGACTTTATATGCATATTTCCATCATAAAAAAATATAATTAGCATTTCCAAATGCACTAAGTAGTGTTGTAAAGACCATGAGACATTTCAAAAAAATGGTACACATAAATGACTAAACATAACATAAGATATGATACAACACATGACAGACGAACTCTCAAAGCTTTATAGAACATGGTACCTGCAATGTAGTCTGAACAACCAATGACAGGTAAGCTACAAACCATAGTTGCTGAAAATATTTGAGAAAAAGGCACAGAAACAATTTTGTGTGCATAATTTTCCAATCAGTAGTGAGAGTGCAAAGAGCATTCCATGGCATGTTACGAAGACACCATCAGTTTACAAGAGCAGAGTGCAATGGAACAAGACATTCTAGGAGAATAATTATTTGTGCAAAGTAAAACTTTAGGCTGATCAGCATGTCTGTTTGAGGGGTGTGATGCAAAGTCTCACAAAGACTACCACTGAATATTCCTTGCCAACAGTGTTGAAAATTCTTTGTAAACTATTAGAAGTAAGCCATGCAAATAGCAGCTTCTGCAAGATATAAACTATTGTGACAAATTGTGCCTTCTGCAGTTCTGCCAGGCTTGACCCCTTGCAATACGTTTCCTTGTGGGGCTACACCACAGATCGTGCTTGTATACCAACTACAGCACAGAACATCAATGATTTGTGAAACTACATTACTACAGTTGTTATTACTGTCACTCTATATATGCTGGATGGGGTATGGGCAGAAAGTGTGCCATGTGACAAAACATGGACAGAAAAAATTTTTATAAAAATAGTAGAAAAAGCTTTGAGAGTTTATCTTTCACATATGGTATCACTTGTAATTGGCAATTTCTCTGTACTGAATTTTTAAAAGTTTCATCAGATTTTATAATTACTCTGTATCAATTAACTTCATTGACAAAATGAAAAAAAAAGAGTACTAAATTGGACAGAAACTATAGTATGAAACAAGACCACAAAAAATAATAAATGGAATTGAGACGTAACTCAGGAAACAAATAAAATTTATATTTGGGTATTTAATACATCTTTCATTTACAAATAATTTTGAAATATATCATTTACATTTATACCTATACTCTGCAAGCCACTTTTATGGTGTGTGGTGGGGGGTTCTTAGTGCACCAAAGTCACTTCCTCCTTTTCTGTTCCATAACAAAAAAGTGTTATTAAGCCTTTGTGTGAGCTCATATCTCTAGAATTTAATCTTTATGCCATTTCCATGAGATATGCGTAGGAGGAAGCAATATATTAGTTGATTTTGCTTTGAATGTAAGCCTTTGGAAAAGTAACAGTAAACCACAATGTGCTGCAGAATGCCTCTCTTGCAGCATCTGCCAATGGAGTTGGTTGAGCATCTCCATGATGGTTTTGTGCTTACTAAATGAACCTGTAGTGAAATGTGCAGGTCTTCTTGACTCTTGCCTATTTCGTTTATCAATCCAGTTTGGTATGGGTCCCAGACTTACCTGGGGTTAGTTTTAAGTGGTTGCTCCACTTTAAGCCTCTCCGTATGCACACTCCCAGCTATTTAAGGGCTGTTACTGCTTCCAATGATTGATTGAGGATTTTGTAATCCTACAGTAACTGGGATTTCTACCTATTTATACTCAATATGTTATATTTGTTTATCAAATCAGGCAATAAGTTGCAGAGAACTGTCCAAGTTGCAATATTACTTTTCTTTATCACTCACTCAAGTTTCTAAAAACACAGGAACCAAACAGTAAGTACTTTGTATATTACAAAAATAGTGCCACAATACGAAGTTGGGGTGATAATTGATACATATCATTAAGTTATACAGCAAAATCAACATCAATTATGATAGTCACATGCCTATACATTCCAGTTAAACACATCTTGTGAATTAGTACAGAGCTGAACTTCAGTCACCCAACTGAGACATCACAGAGTGGAAAGTATTAGAAACACTGGGGTAAGGGGTGCTTATCAGAACTGCACCATCTAGCAGCAACTATATTTACATATTTCCTTTTTTTCTTCTCTCTTTTCAGTTTCTTATAAAGTAACATCATACATGGTAACAAGCATTACAAAATACATACTTCAAATACAGCAAAATTTTTTACAAGAAATATTAAGTTTCAATATGTAATGGGAATAAAAAGATGTCTATACGTCATCATGCCAGCACCATTTGTGGTACACTGATGAAACAAATTTTGAACCACACCAGTAATACAAAAATGAGTTTTCAAAACACAAACAAACAGATCCATAGACTTTTTACAGACATTTTAGTAATATATGGTAAGATAAGAAACCCCAACTGTATTGAAACCACACATTCAGGAATAAAATGATTACATAACGTCCGACATGAAAAGTGGTAAAACCGTATCATCAAGAGTAAACCATAAAATCACAGAGTAAGGCATAAAACCATTACAAGGAATTGGACATACAATAAAGGTAATTAATAAATATTACAGGTGCATCTGTCTTTGACCTCATGGTAACAAAGTCCTATACTCACAGCATAGAGCCTATATTCACACATGTTGCAAATTGTTGTAGGTAAACACATAGTTTTTCTTTGTTTTACATGGTAGAACTCCATTATTTTACCTCTCAAAAAGAATTTAGAGTTGATGTAGGTAAAACAACATTATAAGCATTACAGCCTACTCCTGACAGAATTTTAACATTGCTTCATCCTTAAAAATAGTTTCATAGGTATTAAATTGAGACGTCAAACGCTACAAAACTAAGTTCCTGCAGGATTCTCACCATGAACCTAAAATACAGCACTCTTATATTAGTTACATAGTTTAAAAAATTCTCCTATGTCAAGCCTAATCTATAGATCTGTCTGCTGGCATTTTAAAAACTTGTTTTTATATTACCAGCATCCTCGAGACATTCAAAATTTGTTTTCATGGTGTGCTGAGTATGGTGCTGGCATGATGACATACAGACACCATTTTGTTTCTGTTACATATTGTAACTTAAATATCTTCTTGTAATGATTTTTGTTGTATTTGAAATATATATTTTGTAATGTCTTATAAAATACTGAAGAAAGAGAGAATAAATGTAAAATATAGTTGCTGCTAGATGCCACAGTTATGTTAATCACCCCCTGTCCTAGTCTTCCTAATATGTTTCACACTGCAATGTGTCAGTTAATGGAATGAAGTTCAGCCCTGCACTAATTTGCAAGATGTGTGTAACTGGAATCCATAGGCATGTGGTTGTCTTAACAGATGTTGTTGCATAGCTTAGTGGTGTGTTCCAATTATCATCTGATAGCTTTGTACTGTGGCTCTGTGTTTGTAACGTAAAAAGTATTTGCTGCTTGGTTTCTGTTTTTTACAATGATTATCTAATGAGCTTAGGCTTGAACTATTATTCAAATAATAAAGAAAATCAATATTATAACTTGGATGATTCCCTGCAGTTCATTGCCTAATTCAGTAAACCACATAATTGCTGACATCATGTCTTCTAGAATCCTGGAATTAGTATATACATACATTTGTTTTGGTGACAATCAACTGCAACCACTGCAACCAACATCAATCCTTTACAAGTCTACTTGCTTTTTGCAACAATTTTCTACCACTGTGACTTCTCTATATGCAACAGCGTCCTCTGACAGCCTCAAAGATGTTGTAATGTTATCTGATATATCATTTATATAATCCATTGAGGTAAGCCCATAGCTACTTTTATGTACATACAGTGGGGAACGACGTGCTGTATTCTGTTTGCTAGGATCTCTTCAATCCAGTCACACAGCTGGTCCAATATTATATACACTTGTATTCTGTTCATTAGGTAGCGGTGTGGAACTATTTCAAAAGCCTTCCAGAAGTCCAGAAACACAACATCAACCAGGATACGAGCACTTTCTGGGTTTCGTGGCTGAACAGAGTGACCTAGGTTGCGCACAGTACCTGTTTGCGGAAACCCATGTTGAGTCCTACAGAGGAGATATTCGGTCTCCACAAATGTCATAATATGATACATAAATCAGTTCCAAAATTCTATAATAGACTGTCATCAGAGACACGGGCCTATAGTTCTGGTCATTTGTTAGATGACCTTTCTTGAAAATGGGAATGACAAGCATTTTTTCCCAATTACAAGGAATGTTTGGCTCCTACTGCTAGAAGAAGAGCACATTCTTCCACATACTACATGTAGAACTGTACAGGTATCCCATCAAATCCAGTGCCCTTTCTTCTGCTGAGTGATTTCAGTTCCTTTTCTACTGCAGCTGCACTTATTATGGACTATTTCAGCCTTCTCTATGCCATGTTCTGTTCTGATCCCAATAAAGTCACAGAGCATCTTAACAGTTGGCTTTGATCCATTTTCTGATTCAACATAAAACCAAACTTCATACAGTTTCCTGTCAGATCAGTAGATAGAGCTTTACTTTAGATTTTGTTGAATATTCACATGGATCTCCTTACACTAATTTTGGCTTAGTCCAGTTCTTGTTTGACAATGAGGCTTCTTCTATGTTTAAATCCACTTCCATATCAGTTTTCTAGCAAGGTTGTTCAACCATGGCAAATCCTTCCTATCCCTCACAACTTTGTGCAATCCATACCTATCTAAGGTTTACTGTACAGTACTACTGAACTTTGACTTTAATGCTCAACATTGTCAGTGCTGGAAATAAAATTTTCAATTTGACCACTCAGGTAATCTGAAATGAGCTTGTTTTCACTCTTGCTAAGTATAAATATCTTTCTAACTTTCCTCATATTCCTATTTACAGCCATATTCACTGATGATGTAATGGTGCTATGATCACTGCTTCCCAGTTCTATGCTAACTGATTTGAAAGTTCAGACCTGCTGGTGACCAGGAGAATTCTCTGGTTCAGATATGGCAGTTATAACTTCAGGGCTATCCATCATTTGTGACACACTTAATCTGCTACATGTTATTAAGGTTAATTTTAATTTATGTGGTCCAGAAAAAACTATCAGTACCAGGTGAAAGGAAAACTAACCTCAACTTTTCAAATGTCTGTTGCATAGGCCCAATGAATCTTTTTGATGCACTATAGCCAAATTTAAAATATAATGGCTTTGCACAGAACTTTCTGTGACCAAACCTGGACAAATTACCAAATGATGTGCAGTTGCACTTTTGAAACTTTCACATCGCTCTTATCTTTGTGTAACATGGTGTGGCATGCACGATCACCCTACTTAGCTATGGGTGATTTTTTTTTCCTCTCTTGAGATACCTGTAATACAAGTTCTGCACACAATCTCTCAATAACTTTTAAATGGTTAAATGAAGAAAAACTAATTAGGAAATGAATTCAATAGTGGTTGCCACTTGAAGGATATTTTTGTTAAAGTAATTGAAAAAATTATGAAGTGAATGCAGAATGTCATGGTCAATACATGCACAGACAGAAGCACACACACGGGATGAGTGCTAGTGGTTGGCGTTATGGGCAGGCATTGTAGGGGTAACACCAAGTGTTGGAGGGGAATTGGCATTCCTAACTGAAACCTATGCTAACATTTTTTGTAAATATTAAGTGGGAGGCCTTCTATGCCCAATTTGCATGGTGGTCATTTAAAATGTTCTGCTGTCACCTCTGCTTTGGTTATTATCTACTTTAATTAAAAATGCAATGATTTATTTTCACTTGGCTTGTTAACCATTTGTAGCTTTCAGAGAAGCATCATATGAGTCAAATTTTGAGTAAAACCTACATATTCCTACTGTTGCCATGTTAAAATTTGCTACTTTTGCCAAACACAGCAGAGTTCACATAGTCTCACTTCACTAAATGTTGTGCAATTGCACATTCTTGGTAAAAAATAAGCATGTAACGTCTTCACTTATGTTGTTCCAAAACTAATAGCATTTCTCATTTTACCAGCTATCAATGGCCCTTATAAATTGCATTATTTCATCGAAAAAGCTTGTAGTTAGTGTAATAGCATGATAGATAATGAAGTTTTGCATGATAAACATATCACAAAATACTATTCTCTTTGCATGCTATTATTTGCCAAAATATCATTTTAATATCTCAGAATGTTTACGAAATATGAGGAATGTTGTTGATATTTCACTCTCGTTTTGTCACTGGCATGGCCCAATTGAAAATGAATTTTGCTACGTCAGACAATTTTTTTTAAGATTCTTGACTGATAGAGACCTGCAACCAAGCCTAAAGAAAAATTCGATATATTTGCTAAATTTCATACACAGCAACATATTATGTAGTATGTACCAAATGTAAAATCACAGCAACCTCAATTTTTCACTACGAACGTTTACAAACTTCATGCAGTGTCTTACTTCCACATAAATATCCCAATAACTATGACCACTGATGAAATGACAGGCAAGCCATCATAAACCTGACAAAAAAGTTAAAAATAAAGCAAATATGAGTTTTTCTAACAAATAGTTTCTGTAAAATCATTCGAGAAAGATTGCAGGGCTTATGCCTCAATTCTGTCATTGCTGACTGGCCGAAAGGTCTCAGACACTGTCAGCATCCCCTTCTGAACAAGCTCGCCCAGTGCTTTGGATGAAAATTGGTCACTGCTCATCGGTTACCATGTCCCGCATGGGCTATACCAATAAGCAGTTACAAATAAAGAGAATATGTTAAGTTTTTTGTTTTACTCAATTTTTAATGCCTTTTGTAGTGTCATCACATATAAATTGTTGACTTAATCACCTTAATGGGGCAAAGCATTCTAGTAAACACTGTAACTGGTTCTGCAAGGTATCTTGAACAGCTAATTACATAATTACAGCAATCTTTTTACTGTTGTCAACCTCAACTTTTCTTCCACAAACCACTTCTGATCCTCTCTCAAGAATATCTGCCCCTCCCCTCCCGCTCCCTCCTCCTACTCATGACTCACAGCTGTGTTGGGATTTGAATTTATATTACATTTTAGTCCTTTCCACAAAATCTTTCTTATTCATTTCTGTGGAAAGAAACTCTTCATTCCAAAAGCTGAAGTTACTTTGGACTCTTGTGCCTCCAGCTGTACTTCTGTTGAATGTTACTTTACTCAAATAAATTATTAACCTGTCATTATTTGGCTTTTTGAGTTTTTATCTTATTAATGGTTTCTTCAGTTTCAGCTATTAATCATAATTTATAAATTATGTCACTGGCTCTTATGAGCAAAATGTACCATACCTGACAGATACCCTGATTTATTTATTTGTTTACAGATAACATGGCATGTACCATAAAAGCTTCTAACTGAAACTTGCTGTCAAAAGTATTTTTAATGCATTTTGAGGAATACTAATTCTTTGGAAATAAAGCTGTGTAATGCCATTTTCATTTAGTAGCATCTAACATTTATAATACTAACACAATAATTCATATTTCAACACAGCACGTTTCTCCATCAACAGAAACAAGTGTTATTTTATTGACATGTCCACACCTGTTCCACATGTCAATGTTTCAAGGACTGATGATAATGTACTAGGTTAGAATCACATTTAGCTAGTTGAATCCCTCTCAGTATAAAGTTTTACCTACCTCTCCAGATGGACTTCTTCTCGCATTCAGTGGTTGCATTTTTGATGAGATACGCATTAAGGGTGGTCAGACTGGGAGACTTTCGCAATGTCTCCTCACTGTTTTTCCACACATACGTAATGTATTTCTGCTCGTATGATACTGTGAGAGAGGACAAAGAATATTTAATAACTGTGTTTAAGGATTGTTGACAATTATTTCATTAAAATTCAGGCTTAGCACCAGATAACTAATTACAAATAGCAAATTGAAAGTGAAAGTCATTTTCTATAAACACTCATATATTAAGCATATTACTGAAGTAATATCAGAAAAATCTACTTTAAGACATTCTAGGAAGCAAAATGGAATCCTGGTGAAAATAGCTGAAGCAAATTGAAATAAATATTAGCCTCACAACACAAAAAGCTTACAGAATTTTCTTGCTATAATGCCAAATAAGCATTTTGTACAATGAAATCAGCATAGAAAATGGGTATTAGACAAAAAAACATACTTTGTTCAGATGGGATATAACTATAAGAGAGTGGGGCCTCATCAGGTTTCTACCACCAACCCCCTGCACCAGTTCTATAGTGATACTATCTGTCGACATCTAAGGCAGCTGCCCTATCGTCCAGACTTCACTCACCAAGTTTGATAGTGCCTACATAGCTGTACTCAGTAAATGTGTGTTACTCGGCTTGTTGTTGGACTTTCTTACAATATAGCTCTTCAAACTTGTGATTTGTATGTTTATTGTAACATTGTGTTCAGTGTCAATAAAAACAGTCTGTTGCGCATTCTTGTTTCCTTGTGTCGGTTACTACAGTAACAAGAAATGAAGACAATACAACACTAAGTATGTGATAAATAAATATACACCAACACCTACAAACCAAAAGCTACCAATGTATATAATCGGTGAAAGAGTCTTTGTTTATGGGGTAATCCTTACAGCACAATAGAACGTCTGAGGAAGATACATCCCGAGAAGGTGAACTCAGATTAAAATTTTATTAAGCCCCTCTGTAATGAATCTGAGACATGATGACTCTCTCAAACATCTTTTGCCATGATTTACAACAAAATACTGATGAGTTGCTTGCTACATACAACGTTTTATTGTTGATAGTTAAATATGGATATCTGTGTACAGTAGGTGAGGGACTCATCCTGCCAACCATGAACTGTTTTACATAAGTCACCATGTGACATGATTAAGATTATTTCATAGAGTAACAATTCTGTACAAAGATGAATAGGTGAAATGGCTGATAATGTGGAAACACATTATGCTCTATATTGAGAATAACAGACTTTGCATTAAAACTTGATGAGTCGACTTCACCAATGAATGAATCTTTACTTTTAACTCGTGCTGTATATTAAGGATGAAAGATTAGTTGAGGAGCTATTATTTGCAAGGCTACCAACATACACACTAAACGAGCAAAAATATATGGAGCTGAACAATTATTCAGAGAGAAGGAAATCTCCCTTAGAAATATGTATTCTTGTGCAACTGACGGAGTGCCACCAATAATAGGTTGCTACAGTTAGTTTACTGTATACATGAAGAAAGCTGTCCCAGATGTGTTTACAATTCATTATGTCATTTATTGACAACAGTTAGTAATGTAAAACCTAAGTGACCACTTGCACAACTCACTTCAGACTGTAATCATTGCAATGAATTAAATTAAACTCCAAGCTCTCAATGATAGACTTTTTCAGGTGCTCTATGACAAGAATGATGAACATTTGCTGCTTAATACAGAAGTTTGATGGCTCTCAAAAGGCAACTGTATCAGAAGGTTTATGTCTATTTTGATACTGTTGTGGAGTATTTTGAAAGAAATAACTCTTTGTTCAGTGAAGAACTGAAAGCGATCAGATTTGGCATTGCTTGCCTGGCAGTTTATTTGTCAAACCTCATGAAATTCATGTCCACCTGCAAAGTAATGAAATCAAACTTACTAAAGCCATAATTGTTATTTTAACATTTGTTTTGAAATTAGTTGGGTTCAATATAAACGTAAGCCATCAAGAGTTACAACAATTTCCAAGCCTCTCCGGGTTATATGAAAAGAGTAGGCGATGACATGCAAATTGGCTGCTATCATTTGAGTGTGTTGCATGAAGATATGACAGAACAACTTAAGAAGCTGCTTTTGATGGAAATTCCAGACTAGGTGATATGTCCATTTTCAGATATTGGAAAAGTGAGAATTTTGGAGGAAGAACTAATGGGGCTGAAATATAATTTTGTGGTTGCAGAAAGAGATTGCTGAGATATATTGCAGCATGTAAAGAGATTAAGAATCTTCTTATTTTATTCACAACAGCATATTTGGTAGTATGTTGTTTCAGTGTTGTGGTGTGACTTTTGTCAAAGCAAAGAAATAGACTTCAGATAACTCAATGTGGAGGTCTGGGGCTCTTATTAAACTAGATATTGGAAAACTGATATCTCTTCATCAAGTCTATCACCCCATTATGGTTAATCTGAATGTCAACTCAATATTAATTCTATCTTTTTATATTCCAATGTAAAGTCACTGTTCCGTTATAAAGTTAGGGCCACTATTGAATTTAAAATAAATTTGAATTTATGTTTTAAAATAATATGAATCAGTTATCCATATTTCGATTTTAAATATGTAGGATATGATAATTTAGGGGGGCACTGAGGAAAAGTACATTTGGCTGGGTGGGAGGTAGTCTGAAAAAAATTGAGATCCATTGGCCTACACAGATAGGGCATTCAGGCTCCAGAACAGAACACAAAGAATTGTGGTGTCATTCGAAGAGTGAAGCAAAAGGTTGGAAGTCGGCACCTCACAACAGAACCACAAGCTACAGGCAGTCACTGCCAGATGCAGCCACAAATCTGAATTGTCGATGAAGACACGCCATCAAGGGGTTCAGTAATCCACTGCTGCTGGAAGTCTGTTTACATCAGAGTGCAGTGCCACTCACCTCAGTCTGATAGCACAACATCACAGTTTAGATTCAAGAGTGAGCATGTGTCACTAATAAGAACTGTATATTAAACTTCATACTCAAATGCAATGTGATATTTGACTATCATTCGGTAATATTCAAAGTAATAAACAGCCATTCTTGTCTTCTACAACAGTATTAAATGTTTACCATCCCTCATGTGGAAGTGGATGTCTTCCAAGTTAAGTGTTCTGTATTACTATATTCATCTGTTTCATTGAAACTGGGCTAAAATTCTTTATATGTTGTAGTATCTGCTTGACTGCTTCCAAAGTCAAACCTATTCAACTGTTCCTATGGTATATCAAAAATTTTGTGTTCAAGTGTGGTTATTTGTCCACTACGTATAATCACCACGATGTGTAATTTTGATTAGACTTCACTGACACCTGTCGGGGTGGATGTGCCTGGTGTTCCTCTAGTCACAGTGGCTATATTCTTTTTTGTGTATTGTACCTTGGCTAAAGTGCTTAACCATGTCTGAGTCCCCATGTGAGCTATGACTAAATAAAGGTGTTCAGTTCCAGGCACAGCAGATTGAGCGATGACTGCTCAGTGTTCAACAGATAACAAACTTACTGTCACAACAAGCAGCACGACAGCTGGTTGCTGCATCCTAGTTTTGCCAGTTTAACAGTAAGGAAGAAGACTGATCACAATATCACACCCAACTAGAAGCACACTACACCACATGCAGTGTTAATGGTACGACACGGATTGCTTTCTTTCTGTCCACTGTTAGAACCGATGTCTATCATCTGTGTCTCAATTTGCTTCCTGACTCACATCCAGAAGAACTCGTAAGAAGAATCCATGAGCATTACAAAGCACAGATTCGAATCATGAGATTTAAATTTTTTCATCTTAAGAGCCACTCTGAACAGTCATTGCAGCAGTAGACTGCTGAACTGAAGAGGGCTTACAAGACATTCTGGTTCACTTGTCCTTGCAGACAAAATTACAGTGATGTCATGCCATGTGATGCAATCATGCAAAATATATAATTCTCTTATTTGTAGTGCACAGGGCACTCGGTCTACAGTTGACATTAAGGTGAGTAAGAACAGGCCTCAGTTTAAAGGCAAAGCTTTACCATCACATTGTACTTCGGAATAAGGTGAGGATATCCTGTCCTTTGTGTTTTTCTACTACCAACAGAAAAGCTTGTCCTTGTCATGAAGCACAGTTTTTTAAGTGTGGTAAGCATGGTCGTGTCCAGAGCATCAGTCAACAATGCCGTCCAACCAGTGCCAGTCTACTGCACAGCTGCAATGCAGCTATCAGCAGATGAATGTTATCACAGGCCAGCCATTATTGCAGGCACAAAAATAAAAGCATGAGTTTTACACTTCCAGGAAACCTTTTGCTGTAGCCCACAGAAAGCAGAATGAACTTTTTCGTACACTTGTGAGAGGTTAACAAGAAAATTAAACTTAGATTAAACACAGGTATGTGTGTTTTTGTAGTATATAAAGACACTTATACATGATCAGTAGCCCTTGGCTACAGAAGCTTGCTTCTGCTTTGTCTGCTTACAATGAAATACCAGTACTTGCCTTGTGCAGTTTGCCAGCAACTTCACATGATGTTACAAATTGTGTTTCATTCCATCTATTGAGTTCCAGAAACAGTGTAAACATTTTTGGTTTAGCCTTGCTTTAATCATTCAATCAGTGCATTCAAGACAATGTGTTATGAATCAGTGTTTTGATGCCTCATACCAATGTTTCTGACTTGTACAACAATTGCAGCGAACTTTTTAAAATCACGATTAGGATTACCTAAAAATTTTGAGTGACACATTACTTTTAAACTCAATGTGCAATCACAATTTTACCATGCTATACCTCTTCCACTGCTATATGTGAGCAGGTTGCAAAGGCACTTCAATGACAGAAAGACAGTGGGGACAATACAACTCATTCCTGCAAGCCAGCAGGCAACCTCCCTCCTCCCCTCACAGTTATACTTAAAGAGCCATTGGGAGGTTTACATCAGTGTGTTGATTTTAAAGCCACAGTAAACCCACAAATTGTCATGGATTACTATCCTCTCCCACAACCACAGCTATTGATAGGCAATTTGGGACGTGGCAGTTTCTTTTTGAAGATTGATTTACATGAGATATATTTACAGTAAGCACTGGACAGACCAGTCCAAGTAATATTTTGTGACCAATAACCATGTGAGATTGTTTCAGTTTCACACACTAGCTTTCATAGTGCTTCAGCTCCTACTATATTCAATGTTTCCTGAAACAATTAACAGCAAAAGTCCCTTCATGTAGGAACTATTCAGATGACATAGTTGTCGTGAGACGTAATCCTGCGAAACATATGGCAAATTTAGAATGTTTCTTTCAACTCCTCACAGAGACTGGCTTAAAATGTAACAAGGAAAATTGTACATTCTTCCATAAAGAACTTGAATATTTAGGACATGTTATTAATAAACAGCGTATTCATCCTGCTCATTTGCTTTTGTATGCAATTAAAGAATTGCTGGCATCCTGTAACATCAGAGTGAAAAAGAGGTGCATTGTCTACGGCGTTACCAAGTCACACCAATATTTGTAAGGTTGGAAGTTCTATTTGATTACTGATCACCAGTGTTTAACAGCTTTGCTCAATCCTTTGAAGCTTGTCCTTCCATGGACAACACAAAAATCATAATGTTGGGCTCTGTTATTGTCTAATTATCAATACGAGTTGTTGTACAGGCTGAATGGTGACTTGTTGCCTCGGTTAGTGTTTGATTCATCTGAGGAATAATTTTATGAAATTGACTCTCAAGATCTCGAAACATTTCAAAATTTTCCTCTGGGCTTTTGGTTTATTTGCCAAAGCAACTGCTCTGGACCCAGCTCTTCTAGTAGTTTAGCAATATGCATATTAAAGGTGGTTACATAGTTTAAAAGGCATTCCCCACCCAGTGCTATGTTGCTGCTTTTCACATTGTCATGTACTATCCATGCAATCACATGTATAGGTGCTCTATACAGAGAATGACAATGCACCAGTTGTGATTCCTCACTACCTCCAGCAGGAAGTCATTGTGTTCGGTATGGCACTGACTCCCAAATTCAGCAAATTACCTCTCACTGTGTTGCTTGTGTGGAGTGTAAGTCCACTCCACCACAATGCTTCATTCAATGGCCAAATCCATCCAGACCATGGCAACACTTGCATATTGATTTTGCAGATTTACATTTGTCGGCCCCATGACATCCGCCAGTACTGTATCGGCTTTATCCTTTATTTTTTGTTTCATATGTCTTCTCAGTCTTTGTCTCAGACAGTGAACCACAGTTCACATTGGCTGATTGCCAACAATGGCACACACCATCTAATTACTGCACATTTTCACCCTCAGTCTAATGGTGAAGCTGAATGGTTCATTTGAACATTTGAAAGTCACTTCAAAAAACTCTGTTTCTCCCACACATGGAAGCAATCACTTAAAGATATTTCTTTCCTCTTACATTCGTTGCCACATGACGAGAAGTTGCTGGCAGAATTACTACATGGTTCTTGTCACCATACCTTATTGCACCATCTGTGTTTGCCATAGAAATAGTTCATTCTGATGGGTAGGACAAAGTTTCAAACACAGGACAAAGTGTTTTTAAAAGTTTTTGCAAGAAACAACACTAAGATCATGGTGTTATCACACATGTATTGGGTCATTCGTCTTAGGTAATTTAAGCTTTCTCTGCACTGCACTGACATCACCAGAACCAGCTGCAGAATTCTTCTGTGACTGATTATGATGCAGAATTTTTGTCCACAGAGCCAGAACACTGCTAGGGTCTGCAACAGCGGTAATCTCTGGCACTCTGTCCATCCTGGTTAGTGCCATACAGTATGGCATTGACAGAGATTGAAGTTGCACTGCCACTGAACCTGCAGTCTCACTTGATGTCCACAGAGGTACTGCCTCTCGACATCACAGTGCCCCTGCAGTTCTGCTTCCTGTCCTTCTGACCATAGTCTGCATCCCTGAATGCAGATGAGTACCCTGTGGCTGGTTTTTCTGCCAGTGTTCCCGATCACTCTCTAGGTGGATACCAGGATGCTGGCAGGGAGCCATCAACAGCTGTAACTACAGCCCCTGCCTTCTCATCTACATCTGCATTCAGCATTGAGATAGATCAGAACAGCATGGGCTACACTCAGTCTTGGAAATGTGACAGTTGCTGTTGAAATTACTGGCTATGCAAAACAGCACTGATCGTGCCGTGTTTGCAGTGACACACTGCACCATCACTCCAGGTACTGAGACAGTATGACAGTAACATTCTCCTTGGACCCTTCACTCACAGATATATCCATTATGATGCTGTATGCAGAACCGGAAAGGTTGTAAAGATAACGTGGTGCCACTACTTTTTTCAGGGTTGTCATTGGGTTTACCACCTTCGGCATGCCCACCTCAGCTGTTGAAAGTCACAACAGTGGTCGCTGTGCTGACAGTCTGTCGTACTTTAGCATTGTTGCTACTGTGTAGGTAGTTGTTTTGCTGCAAACGAGCTCATTTCTTGAATCAATGTACTTGACTCGACTGTATGACCCTGTACAGCTGAACTAACGATACGTCAGTCCGCTCATACGCTAGTCACATGGAGGCATTTAGATCCTGCATGACATTGAGCATGGCCATCCTGAACCCACTGTGTCAACATTCACATGACAATTGAGGCATCCTGAAAAATGAGAGCATCAATTTGTGGAATTTGTCTAATAATAGACTGCTGTCTTCATAGTTCACAAAAATGCTGCTATCAAATCTTGATGTGTGCTGGTAGATGTTTCTGAATGAGAAACCCACTGTCTAATCTTACCTCACATGCATAATGTAAATGTCATTACCCCAACCCACTTGGTATAGTTGCACTGAAATTATATCATTTGTTCATCCAAGCAATGCTGCACACTTCACACTAATTTGACATTAGTTGTAAGTCACTTTCACAGAGATAAAGTTTTAATGGTCACCAGTCTATATAACAGTTACCAATCAAATGTGCCGAACATACCATTTATATCAATAACTCATAATTCTTGTACATGTACATTCCTTGAAAAGGCTGCAATTTCCTGATTTTTTTATAGTCCCGAAATATGGAACAACCACCATGTACATCATGAAGCTTATAAATTTTAAACACTAACGTAGGATGAAAGTTATAGATAACAGGTGATATATGAAGGAGAGAGATGCTGGCATACTTTCAATGACTGGGATTCAGGTTTCAGCAATAAATGGAAAAAAATGAAAGTGAGTAAACTCTGAGGGATACTTCTGACAGAAAGGAAAAACTGGAAAAGAAACAGCAGTCCAGTGTCGGAAAACTACGGTACTTGTCGTAAACAAGCAGAGTTGAGGGGCAGATAGATAAACTGAGTGTCAGTGACAGCAGTTCAGCTTTCAAATTTGTGATCTTCAGCTAAGCGCACACATAAATAAGTTTGTAAAAATATTTTCTTTTTGTTCCCCCAAGACATGACATAAAAATGATTCACATGAAAAAAGTGTGGTTAATAGTTCAGAATCCACATCCGTTAATGCCAAGAGTCATACAAGAGGGAACAAACCATACACAAACAATGGACTGTGTCAGCTGCCTCATTTCAAAGAGGTAAAATATATTACAAAATATTGTAGAACAAATTCTTTGCACGCATCAAATCTGCCTAAAATGTTTATTTGGAAGTATGACCAAGTTAACTAATGTCATTACAACATTCATTACTTTTCAGTTCCTTTTCACTTGCTTTTTTTAGTATCCTGAACAACTGAAGAAGGATCTTCCTGTCCAGAAATAACAAAATTCACTTTTATTTTAATAAATCAATGCAGGCTGTAACGAAATATGGTCATTTTCGTGTAACTTCTACAATTACTGTTGTAATAACTACAGTGATCCTACAGAAAATATGCTAGAGTCGGTCACATTATGAGACTTATACTTAAGGATCTCATTACAATGTCAACTGTAAATGAGTTTTAACATACTTTTGAAAAACTCTAAGACTTGGAAAGAGAAGAGCAAGAAACAGAGACAGAAGAACCAAAGTCAGAGAAAAAAAAGAAATAAGAAAATGGAAAACAAAATAAAGACACTTGCTACTTGTAATTATGATTAGTTTGGGGTTAAGTAAAAATGGTCAAATCAGATAAATATCAATAAATTAAAACAAATAAAGATTCAAATGTATAAATGATGGACTCAATTAACATAATTTTATTCTATGAGATCATTTCCAGCAAATGGCAACAACACTTACCTCCCTTCACAAACATACTTGTATTTGTTTTGAATGTTACATTTCTTAAAATGAATTAAATTAATACACAGACAATAACTATTTTCATACGGCAATAGTCATCTCTATTTTTATTTTTTATATGAAGCATGACAATTATAATATTTCAGGATGTAAACAACATTGAGGAAACTCAATCACAAACGGAATATGGGCAGCGCAGAGTCACGCACACAGACAACTGCTAGCTTCTCAGCTTTCACTCTCTTTTTCATTGTAAGAACAAAAAACTATATATTATCCCCCACAGTGATAATTACACTTGCCCACATTTCATCTGCAGATGAGTAGTTGCTTATTACCATTTGTTTGATAGAAGACTACTCTTAAATTCCTAACAGTCATAAGTTCCTACAATTCTTCCTTCACTTCTTCCTTAGGTTGGCTCTTATCATACTTACTTTCTCCCTACACTGATATTTCACATGCACACTATGCTCTTGAAATTTGCAAGTCTTTTTCTGAGAGTCCACCAATGATTTCCTTTCATATTCAAACCTGTTTCTGCAAATACTACAGTAGTGGAAATTCCATGATGGAAACTATCATTTAAGCATGCCACATGGATTTACAAATGCTGAGTACATCGGCATGGTGTTTATGTACGAGTTTGTAATGACAATGCTGCTGTTGTCTGCAGAGACAACAGCAGGCAATTTCCTGGTAATTCCAATAAACTGTGTGAGAATGTTGCAGTGCACAGCAGCCACATTACATCTGAATGTGAAAATGAACAGAGTGTGGGTGAAGAAGAAGTCATTATTGAACAGGTAGAATGTAATATTTCAACATGAACATGCAGAATACAGCAGGCATTACATCGGCACAGTCCCTGTCCTTATCATTTACAGCAGATTCGGCATCGTTAAGAAGGAGAGGCAGCTTGGTTAATTGAAAATTGCTGAATAATCCCATTACTACTGTTTACTGCTAAAGTCACATTCATGATGGTATCAATAACATTCATAACTTATATCAGTGGTCCTGCAAAAACTCACATGTCTCTGAAGAAACACATTTTATAGAATGCTTTTTTGCAAATGTTGGCAAATGAGTGCAATCCATTGAGTGAGCTCATTGTGTTACTGCATTGTCTTATAGGGTTCTGTTATCTAGATTTGCTTGAAAAGAGCTTCCAGCATTATTGGAAGAGGTTCCTTTGACTACTAGGGTCATTACATTCTTCCAGTACAATCTAAGCCCCTGCACATTCT
Organism: Schistocerca gregaria; assembly: GCF_023897955.1. Classification (NCBI taxonomy): domain Eukaryota; kingdom Metazoa; phylum Arthropoda; class Insecta; order Orthoptera; family Acrididae; genus Schistocerca; species Schistocerca gregaria. The sequence goes on along the minus strand of NC_064929.1, from coordinate 183,137,916 downwards.
AGTCACCACGTGACACATAATCTAAACTTAACATTCCCTGGAAGATGGACTGGCAGAGATGGTTATGTTCTTGACCATTGAGGTTTCCAGACCTAACCCCTATAGATTATTGATTGTGGTGATGCTTTCACTGGAAAGTCTACAAAGAAAAAGTACACACAAGGGGCGAATTGATCGTATGGATTACAAATACTGCTGCCCTCACAAAAAAATGGCAAGATATCATCCTTGGTTATTCCGGTTAGAACTCTCTCAACTACTGCTTATGTCACAAACTACTGTCAATAAGCACTTGCTGCCAGTCACTGGACATATTGAGTGATACGCAGATTACATATGTCATGTACTATTAACTGATACACTCTAACAATTTTCTATCACTTTAACTAAGGCAGATTCAATGCCATTTAATACCGCTGTGTCTAAATTATGGAATGGAGCACATACACATTTACACTGTGGAATTCACTATATGCATTTAAACTATAAATATAGAAATTATGAAATAAATATTTAGACTGTGCTACAAAACCATATTTGTATTTTCTTATGCTAAGCAAGTCAAATTTTTAGTTCAGTAAACATAAGTTCTGACATTCCTGAAAGGTTTCTTGCAACAACAGAAGGTAGTAACTGAATTGTCAAAAAAATATTATTATTAGTGCACAAAGTACAAAGGAAGAAATGCACACATTTAAAATAGCAAGAAAAGCAAAAACACAGAATGGAATTTAAGAGTGAAATTACATGCAAAATTCTTTCAGTATTAATATATACAGCATTTTAGCATACAGGGTCAAAAGGTTCAAATTACTACAATATTGCAAATTAATACAGTTTCAGTATTTTATGCAGTTAAAGTCAGTTTGATGTTGCAACATTTTCCTTTGAACTAAGCTGCCAAAGGGAGAACAGCCAAGTGAACACACAATATACCACAAAGTGAATACATAATACTTGTTCTCGTATCGATGTTCTCAGAACCAAATGTATGGAGTGCACCATAAAACAGAATGTCTTTAGTTACTGTTACTGTGGTTTATTATGCATTCAAGTAATCAAATGAGAAGTAAGTTTGTAGTGTTACCTTACTGGCCTACTTTAATGCCATGTGAAATGTTCCAAATCCAAGGCTATTTATTTTTAAATTTGTATGTTTGTGACCAGCACTCAATCTGCAATAAATTTCTTTCAAGCAAAACTGAAAAAAATAAAGTCAAAGGTGAGGGAGGGCTCTTCTACATGCAGAAGTATTTACAAGGTTTCAGTTTTGCCTCTTTTTTTATTTTCCACTTTTTGCTTTGCTCTTTCATTTTCAAGGCCAGTCACTGAAGAAGCAACAACAACAACAACAACAACAACAACATGCAAATGGCGACAAGGTTTAAAATTGGACATTACACTCTGTGGAATGGATTAGTGCAGGAAATTGCAACAAAAACATTGCAAGGCTCCTTCCTGTGAGGGACAAGGAGGAAAACTGTGCAGAAGGAGCTAGGTAATTCAGTTGTTCTTAAATACTCACTGCTTTCCATCGCAAAGGAACAAAGTGGGTCATCGAAGGGAAAGATGTGCAGACTGCCTTGGCACGAGAGAATGAGATGACGCCTGCAACACCATACTCACAAATCTAACACCTTTCTATATCCAATATTTTCAGCTTAATGACTCTTCTCTACTTAACATGAGCTCTCAGTAATAAATGAACTGCCTGATGAAGCTCTGGGTGCAAAAAAGAGAATTGCGGCAAACTAATTTTCTGCAGTGCTATAATTTTTGCTTAAGATCCACAGTTAGTCATCCATATTGGACACACAGGACAACTGTAATGCCACTGATTAGCATATTCATATGCTATCACTTCTAATTCCAAACAAAATTTTATTCCTTTAATTAAAGACAGGTGACAAATTTGGGTACAAACAGGCTTATGTAAAAGATATTAGAAATAGAAAAGAACAATTATTTAAAACTTTATTTAAAATTATGTAGTCCTAAGAGCTGTCAAGTTTTTTCCTTACATGACAGAAGAAGCAGTTTTCATTATCAGGAAACTAGTCTATTGGCTGTATTTGGTGAGAGGATGCTGAACAACTTAACACAGTATACATATATGTTCACAGTCTACAGTAGCTACTGTAAAATCATTATTAAATTTAATCATCATTTATGATGAATACTGGAATCATACATTAAATATTATATGAACCAGGCTCAGCACACTGAAATACATTCTAATATCCATTTCTTTGAGACAATACACCATCGCTGTCAGCTGAATGCATAACTGAGGAGAAACAGATTTAGTAAAAATTGAGGGACAGACAAAAACACTGTATTTTATCTGCATGAGAACTGCCCAGTTTCCAGAGAGAATTAACTGGATTGCCATTTAACAAATTTAAAGTGTACTAATAGAACTAATCATCTGATATCATTATGAACTATTGCAAAGGAGTCCTGTTGAGACTCGGGTACATTAATTAACTAATGTCTCTGACAATATTCTAAGGCAGAGCTCCACCTGCAAAACACACAAATGGTCAGGAGTTTTATTTTATTTGTTTTTCTAATCAAATTTTATGGCCAAAATTCTATAGGAGTCCACCACCATTCACCACTAAGATGTCAAACTAAAAATATGTAGGTGATCACTTCACTACACTTATAGCCTACCTTTAAACCTTAAAGGAGATTTTTCTTTAAGTCACAACATATCAAAGGTGTAATTCCTTGATATATCACGTGAAGTTTTATGTATGGTGGCTATCAAGTTTTCTGGTGAATCCATCTGCCAAAAAAGTGATGCTATATTTCTTCCCAAAAATCTATGGCAGGATTTTGAGCCAAAAACTGGGAAAAATAACACAACTTCCAGTCGCCCCATCACTCACAAGAAATTTTGCTGATGCCACAATGTACTCATTGGCCTCTGTAACTCAGTCATGCATCAGGACTCCCTTCTAATAGTTCATAATGATATCAGATGACTGGTTTTTTGGTGTGCTTTAAATTTGTTAAATAGCAATCTAGTTAGCTCTTACATCTACTAGTACAAGGAGTCCTTGCCATTTTCTGTTCACAATAATATTGCAGAATTGGATTTAAGCATATTTCCTACTGTGAAATCATAAGGATATGCACAGAATGCTTTTTTTATGGGAGGATGTGGAGCCTTTTGACATAAGATCTACCTTACAACATGTCACCTTCCATACTTGCCTTATCTGCCCAAAACACTTTTCTATCACAATGCACTGTCCCAATACCTCACACAATAATTTACTTCCTAACAGCTTAACATTTTTTTAAGTCTTTCTTTCACTCTCTGCCTCTATACACTCCTGTCCTGGATGATGTTGAAATTGATTCTTTTAACTTCATATCACTTCTACAGTAAATACTGTTTATAGTATATGATTGCTGTATTCACTTACATGAAATTTACTTTATCTACACATTTCTGATCTCCATTTTTCTGTATTTCATTTTGGGCAAAATCACTATTCCTGAACAATGAATCACCTTAAACCGGTAACAATATTGGCATTACAATCTCATCTAGCACAATATTTTTGTGCCTGTACGAACTCTCACATTATTTCCACTCCAATAACCAGTTCATTTCCTTAACTACCAAGTATGTTTACCCTTTATTTCTACTTTTTTCCAAACAGCTTCCAACCAAGGAAAAATGGGTAAAATTTGAAAGTTTGTATTACCTACTAATTAATTTTTATTGATGATGTTTGTATAATTATTTATTGTACAAACAGTTAGTCCAACTGAAGTGTCATAATAACTATTCAACAAACTCTATCCAATATGAAAAATAACTTAAAACTATGGACAAGCACAATAGTTGGGGATTAGATGTAGTTTTATTATTATTATTTTTTTACATATATGAAAAAAAAAAACAAGTAATCTTACATCTATATATCCCAGTCCAACACACAGTGTCAAAACAACACACGGTCCACTGCAGAGTGGAAATTTGGTCACTATCTTACATCTAGTTTTCAAATCTATTATTTACATTTTTAAATGTTACTATCCCATATATAATCTTATGCAAAACAGTATAATCTATGTCCTAGGCATGGATGAATCATATTTTTTTAGTTTTGTTTTGGAACTATTCACATTACAAGTTCTCAACAGAGTTTAGTAGATAGTTATATCATCAACTTGTTAATAGATGGACTTTGCACCATCATTTTTAACTTAATTTTTCTGTGAAAGTTATTATATTTGGCCACATGGTTGCAGTCATGTAAAGAGCTACACTTATTTGATTCAGTATTTCAATGGAAGGGAAAGTTTATTAATTGAAATATATACAAAGAATATTTTGCAAAGTACTTACGCTTCAAAAGGCTTCCTTACAACATTCTACACAGCCTAGTTCATAAAAACAATTTATTTCCTTTGCTGTAGAAAGCACTTCTACGTAGCAACACATCTTCCATACTTAAGAAACTGACACCAGACCCCACTGTAAGTAATTTTTAATGTTTTGCTAGGGGGCTACATGTGATATCTGGCTTGGTTGTTAGAAGTGACTACTGATTTTAAGACAACAACAAAATGAATGTGGTCTATCCATTAATACTTGATCTATGTATGTACCAAGGTGTTTATAGATTTTAGTAGTAACGGGAAATTGTCTAGCTTGAGTGTCTTAAGAAAAATAGTTAAACTCTCAAGAATCTCGTAATGCATCTCAAAAATTGTTGAACTATATCTCGAATAGATATACAAATTGATGTAATGTTAGTAGTCTGCACCACATAGGAACGCGTCCCAGCTTTCAGCCATTCTCTGCATCCCCCTCCATTAACTGCTAGCACCCAATAAGAGTCATTTCCTTCCTGAGTGGCTAGCCACTTATTACTACTGCATAGTGAATGTTTCTCTCCTGAAGGCTGTGCTGTTGCCGTACTTTGCGGCTATACAATTTCATCCACAGAATGACCTAAATATTGATTCAACTATTAAAGTTATTTTTTTGTAGCTGTGAATCTATTTCTGTAAATTGGTTGGTGTGATTTCCAAATAAATATGTCATGTGACAACAATAAATATAAAGTGCTTCACAAGCAGATGAGGGGGATTACTTATTGTGTTTTAAACTTTTTCAATCTGAAAGGTGGACAATTGATATTGACTTTTGGAAGACACAAGAATGAATGGTGGAAGCTAGTAGTGTTAGCAAGAGAACAGTACAGTGAATTGTAAATGAAAGTGTCAGAGCTTTAGAACTGTCAGGAAAAGTTGGTATTGTGTCACCTGGAAAGCACCAAAACAGTGGGAAATGCATGACACAAATGGATGGGTGTGACAACAATGTTTTAAGGCTCTCTTTGTTTGAAATGTATACAAATGGTGCATATCCAGTGTCACAAAAACTTGTTACAATTATGGATGAATAAATTGGCTTCAAAGGTAATGCTTTGTCAATAAACAGAATTTTGAAGGACAACAGTTTCAAATCAGTTAAAAGCAACAATAACAAAATAAAAATTAATAGAAAGAAGTGACACAGCTATAGCAAAAGCCACCTTCCTTAGAAAGATGCATGAAATAAGAGAAGAAGGTCATTTAACAGTGTGTTACCTTAATGAAACATGTATTAATCAAAATAATTCCAACAAATCTGCTGGATAATCAGTGATGGTACTGATGGTTTTACAGTTCCCATAAAAATTTCTTGGATAATTATTCTGCATTCTGGCTCTTTTTCTGGTTTTTTTCCATGAGAACAAAATTGTATTTATAGGTGTAAGAGAAACTGCAATGACTACCACATGGAAATGAATACTGCACCTTTCAAGAAGTGATTCACTGAACAGTTCTTGTCAAAGCCTGCTCCAAACTCAATCTTTGTAATGGACATTGGCAATCATCACTCAGGTAAACACAAAGTACAAACGCCATAAAAGCAAATATTATACTGTGGCTTAAAAAAGAAAAGTCTGCACAGTATAAACAAGACTCATGCTGAACATCTATGTGCTATTAATTTATACCTGCCACTTGACAAAATGTATGAGCTTGACTTCCTTGTACATGAACATACACATGTGTTTACCCCCACTTTACTGTCAGTATAATTTGAGTGAATTAATTTGCACACATGTTAAAGGCTATGTGGCAGAAAAGAACAAAAGAGGCATTGAATTGCGTGAGCATGAAGCAAAGCAAGGGACAACATTTTCTCTTTAGCATGGAAAGACTGTGCATGTCACAACGAAAAGCCCCAAGAAGAAAATTCTTATAGGGGAGTGAATACGGATACAAACCTCGAATCTATCTTCATAAATTTCCAGTCATGTTGTTCAAACATAGACTCAGATAACAGGGATGATGGATCTATGATTTAAATTTGAAAACAAAGGAAACTAATAATAGTTCTCAGTTCTAAAGATTCATGGTTTCAAAACAAAAGTTTTTGTTTGTCTACATATCAATTGCATAAACAACTCTTGAGAACTTCCTAATCTTTATTGATTGGCAATTTGTGTCTTAAGAAGTGTGTAAATGTTCACTTGCTGTAAGTGAGATGATTAGTTGTGAAATTTAAGCTTTTCCCAGTATGTACCATGCATGTCCTAATAACTTGCAGGACTGCAGCTGGATAAATTTATCAGAAACTTTGATATTTTGAGTTACTGCTAGTTTTTTATGTTGTAGGGCAGCATTCATTCAAGTTATTCAAAAAAGTTGGTTAGTTATTTGCTTTTTCCACCAATCCTAAATGTGGTCTCTCACTGTATAGATGAACAAGTTAGTTTACACTTATAACACTCTTTGACAGTGCAAAATCTGGGAACATACTGACCATTTACATGATAGGCATTTGCTATTAGTAATTATTTTTTATGTACACAGATTTACACGTAAATACAGTAAAATAAACCCATGTACACACTTGACAAAATTACATGTTTTTTAAAAAGCTCTATGAAGTAGTAGAAGGTGTCAAGCATTTATAATGATTTCAGTTTCTGTCTCAAGTGAATTTTAGTACATATTACTTATGACACAGTCCAAATAGCACAAAACTGACAAATATTGTACCCAGTTTTGATGTACTTGTCATTAGACAATTGTCTTTTTGATAAAAATTATACCGATATCTTTACAAATCTGCATCATCATTCCGACATCATGTGGACTATTGCTGTGGAGCAGCAAATGCAAAATCCTCAAGATGTGAATTAAGATTGCTCTCATGTAGACAATTGACTGAAATCAGTTTCAAAATGTATTTTTCTCCTCACAGATTTGAATGTATAGGCAAATATACCTCATTGTTGTCCACACCTACACATATTTGCAATGTTCCCTTTGTTCACCCATTCCTGCCACCAGCCTTAGGCAAACCCTATCCTCTCCACCCTTCCCTATCACTCTACATCTCAGCACCTTCCTGTGTGATGCAGACTATAGTGTAAGAGCTATAACCTAGGAGTGTGACTATTTGTCAGACGCTTATTAAGCACCTGTTTGTGTCACAGTCTCAAAAATGATTATGTGCACTATACTATAGCTGTGGAGCAGCAAACAGAACATTCTCAAGATATGAAGTAAGATTTCTCTCATGTAGATTACTGATTGAAATCAGTTTCAAAATTTATTTTTCTCCTTGTAGATGTGAAAGTATAATACAATGTACCATAGGCAAATGGACCTCATTGTTGTTCACAGCTACACAGATTTGGAGCATGACTGTTTGTCAGACACATACTGAGCAACTGTTTGACTTTTATTAGAAACAAATGCATTTTATTGCTTTCAATTAAACTAAATTTTATCTGTTTTCCATTGAATTACCCCTTGATGAAAAAAAATAATAAAAACCTGTGATGGTGGGCTACTCGGATATCTAAGTTGGCATGGCACTTGGCCCTGAGAGGCAAAGACGCTTGTTTCGATCCCAGCCTGGAATACATTTTTAATCTGCCAGGAAGTTTCTTGAATAGAATAATTTTTGTTGTATGGTCTGTAATACTGTATAAAATAAAAAATTGTAAGAACAGTTTACTGTAAAAATTTTGCATTGATTATATTATTTACAACACTTTAATGATATGTCTAGCACATACAGAGCTGAAATCCAGACCTGTAGACTACAGTAATTCTTCCCATGAAGTTTGGAGTTGTGTCAATGGTTTTTTTATGGGTGCATAATAAGTTGGGCAGCAATCAGAAACCTGTATTTCATTGAAAGAATAATGGGCAACATGATGTGTTGATATACTGATGGCAAACTTTCAGGAGTGTGCAGAAGATATGTTACAAATGGAGGCAGCAGTACATGAAGTACCCTCCCTCATCCTTTTTTTATGTTTACAAATACAATATTAGCCAAGAATTTGATCACAGGAACCATTACAAGAAAAAAGAAAACCTTAAGTATCCAGATACTTATTGGCTGTCTAAAATATATGAATACTTAACAGTTTTATTTTATTTTATATATTATTTCATCTTTATTTACCTTCTATACTACACATGTGAAATAGATACTGCACCATCTTTAATCTGCAGTGCAATTTTTTATGAACAATGTTTTGTTCTTAAATGAGCTCCAAAGCCAAACTACTGTGGATTTCAAAAATACTTTACACTTTGTGTATGTGAAGATAACTAAGGAAGTGATTAATCTAGGCTATTACAAAGAAAATTTATTTAATACATATAGTACTTTTGGTGACATGAAAGGTTTTAACCCTAACATACATTTCAAAAAAGCTTTCACTTCCAGGAAATAAAATGCTGTTATTATTTGACATACAACACTAATAATATACAAAGCTACTAGTTGGGACCTGACAGTCTTGAAATATGTAATGAAATACTGAATCATGCCCCACTGTATTTTGGCTATTGGAATAAAACTCCAGGAAGAAAACTGGTGTGCAATAATCACAGGCCCATGATTTAATTTTATTGTCATCAATATTCACTACAAGTATTGCATAATATTATTTTATATGCAGCCTTTAAGACTGCTGGGCAACATCCTTGCTGCAGTGGATAATCCGGTTCCCGTCAGATCACCAAAGTTAAGCACTGTTGGGCATGGGCGGCACTTGGATGGGTGACCATCCGGACCACCATGTACTGTTGCCATTTTTTGTGGCACACTCAGTCTCACAATGCCTATTGAGGAGCTATTTGACCGAACAGTAGTGGCTCTGGTCAAAGAAAACCAACATAACGACTGGGTGACTGGCGTGCTGACCACATGCCCCTCCTATCAGCATCCTCAGCTGAGGATGAACGGTGGTCAGATGGTCCAAATGGGCCACTTTTGGCCTGAAGACAGAGTGCTGTGTGCTTTTTAACACTGCTACTTCGTTTACTGAAAGTCTGGTTCTACATATTCTTCTTAACAGAATCAGAAGCTTCTCTTTCATATTAAGTGAGTAATATGGACTATTATATTAAGAAACATTGCAATGAAGTAGAATGTTCATTGGTCCCATTTTTCCCAGGACAGTCCCCCCACCTTCTTTCCTTCTTTTCACCAGAGTTCCACGGTCCCAAAAGCTATTTGAGGATGCTCAGATGTCCTACTTTTTTGTGACTGTGTATGGCTAAAGTATTTTATACTAGTTTTCTCTGCTTAAGCATACACATTAGGAAGTAAAAATAGTGCAACTTGCTCTACAATCTTTGTTTATTTACTGTAAGTGTTTTGCAGTGTTAGAATTATGGATTCACATTAAGCTATATTTTCGATTGGTGTGGATAGTAAGAATTTCATTTTCCATTGAGGTAGGCAGTCTCAAGACATTATAGTGAATATGTGACAATTTTAAATCTGTGCAATGACTATTTCATCATCCTAAAATGTAAGTGTAATTTTAACAGCAACCAAATCTAAAATGTTAGTTAGCTTTTATCTCCAGTAGTGTAGAAACTGAAATGTATGTGTGTTTTTCTTGGTGAAATCTCTGTGGTAAGATGAAAAACATTGAATGAAAGCTGAAACAGTGAAGACTTTGCTCACTGTCAAAACATACTTTAATTCAATATCATGTGCTCATTTTGATGACAAAATGTCAGAAAAAATGCATTTATTAGTAAAATACATATTTTTCTAAACTTTTTAAAAATCTCAGTTTTTAACAAAAATTAAATGGACACCCTGTGTTAAAGGCTTCACCATCCTAGCACCTTTCTCATGCATACAATTTAACTTCTCAAATTTTTCATACATGTAATTCATGGAATGTTCTTAATTTTTAGACTGTAAGAGTGTTAGGCACAAGGGGTATCATGTATGCTGTAATTTATACTTGAAAACTTGTTGCAACATAACAACGAATTTTATACTGGTGCAGAAAAGTATTCCCTGAAATTGCAATATTTCAGAACAGGATGGGCCTGTTTACTTGGAAAATAAAAGGACCACCTTGGAAACATTTGTAAGATACAAACCATTGCAATAATCAACAACACAATTTATAGTGTTTTGATCTTACAACAATGCCTCAAACTCTAGGGAAACCCAATAAATTACATACACAAGTAGAAAATTCTGTTCATTCTTGGGAGGCCAAGTGCAAGATGGGACTGTTTTAACATGTCACAAACCTTCTACAGAGCACACGCACTTGTGGAAAAATGAAAAATCATAACATTCTTGGAAACTAAGTGCCCTTTGTACAGATAAAGAGAGGAATACATGTGGATGAAGCAGTACTTCTTAAATTCTCATACTCGGCTATCACCCTGAACCAAGAATGAAAGCAGACTTAAAATAGGACACAAGGGACATTAAAAAGAGATTACATAAAGGTGTGATGTCTGTTCTCTCGATATCCAGATCTGTGATAAATATTTTGTACATTGAAGGTGGAGGGAGGAGAAAGGAAAGGAACTAACAATATCAGCTGCATCAGGACTTTACGAGGAATTGGCGGTAACGAGTGAAAATGTGTGCAAGACTGGGACTCGAACCCATGATCTCCTGCTTACTAGCCAGTTGTGTTAACCAGTGTGCCATCCTGACATAGTGTTTATTGAAAATGCACGAACTATCTTGACACACTCCCTGGCCGACCCACTGATCCACATTCCCACCTCGTGCTACCTATCTGCAGTCCCCTGTGAATTCACAATATCATTCGACCTCTGTGAAAGAATCTAAAATTAGCGAGCACGGAGGACATGGATGGGGACTGCAAATATGACTCTTTAGGTGGGAATGTGAGTCAGCCGCAGAGTGTGCCGAGGCAGTCCATGCATTTACAATAAACACTGTGTCCGAATGGTGCAGTGGTTAACACAACTGCCAAGTAAGCACGAGATTCAGTGTTTGAGTCCCGATCCAGCACACACTTTCTCTCATCACCACTGATTCTGCATAAAATCTTGATGCAGTTGATATCGTTAGTTCCTTCCCTTTCCTTTTGTTTCTTCCCCCTCAACCTTCAACTGACATAATAAAAATGAGATGATAGCAATAAATAAAACTTGAGCAGCCAGCAGGGACTGGAAAAGAATATACACAAAGAAAAAACTGTATACAAGGGAAAAAGAAGGAAAGAAGAATTAATGTAACCAAATGTTGCCAGATGGGTGGTAAAGGAGAGAAAGGAGGGGCAGTAATTACTGATTCTCTCTCTCTCTCTCTCTCTCTCTCTCTCTCTCTCTCTCTCGCTCTCTCTCTCTCTCTCTCTCTCTCTCTCTCTCTCTCTCTCACACACACACACACACACACACACACACACACACACACACACACACACAAAGCAAGGTTTCAATTATCTACTTAACATGACTCTGATCCATTTGTCTAATATTCTCTCCTCTTCTTTAACAATTTTCAGTGCAGTACACCAACCAAATCTGAGGAGTAATATGAAAAACTAAGATCACAGGTTAACAGCACTGTTGCATCCTCTGACACAAAGCAGTGAAGTTTGTAAGGAAGCCATGCATGCAAGTTACTTAAACTGGACCATACTTAGCAGTCATATTCTCTGCAATAAGACATAGAAAATGCCTGAAGACAAGAAAATGTTAAGATAATGTTAACCGACTGTTAAAGGATTAAACTTCATTTTTAAGTTGCTGTATCAGTGATAACATTGTCAACAATGTTAGGACATTGGCAGATTTGTTAAGAACTCTGCAACAAAATATCTCTACAAACTTCCACGTCTAATGCAAAGATAAAAACAACACACTTCTTAATGAGAACAGATAACTTATTTACATTATCAGTGTAAGCTACTTCTTATGTAACACACAGTGTACAGCGTAAGAGTAAGTTCAGTATCTCCGTGTACCCACCTCATAAGATAGACGACAGTGCCATTGCGGTAGATGCGGAGAGCAAAGTGGACGGGAATGAGGGGGTCTTTGAAGTCGCCGTGCATTATGAAATACGTGTCGGGCAACCAGACTTCCTCATTGTGGTGGATGGCGTTGAGGAATTCGAAGTTGCTGTGGTTGGAGTAGCGCAGGCGTGGGTCGTACCACTGCTGCTCCAACAGGAACTCCACCTCATATTTCTGTAACACAACAGCATGACGTAAGTTTGAAACACAAAATTTGTAATGCTGCACAGTTGTGTATTCCCTACTGAAATGTGGCTAACACAGATACTACAGTAGCCAAATAACAATACAAATTGAAACTGATACATAATTACAAAAGATTTTGGAGTGCTAGTGTTTAGAGCTATGATTTCCTTCATCTCCCACATGAGAAGCTCAGTTTGGAAAGAACTGTGACACACAATGACATGGCAAGAAAATTTTGCCCTCCAGTTTCTACTACCTAGCGACTGGATTATTATTATCATTCTTTCTTTTCTCAGACGTTATGTGTGGTCAAAAATGGAAAGTGACGCGGACCTTGATCAAGCGTGACTTCCTTTTAACTGTACAGTATATGTTACACTGCATTTAGGAACTTTCGCGTAATTGAACATGTATCAATAATTACAGATTTCTGTAGTTGTATGTATAAGTTTGGATGTAGCTGTATTGCGTTGATGTACTAGTGGATATTGTGTGGTATGTCTCCTGTAGTTGATAGTATTATTGGTATAATGTCAACTTTATCCTGATGCCACATGTCCTTGACTTCCTCAGCCAGTTGGATGTATTTTTCAATTTTTTTCTCCTGTTTTCTTTTGTATATTTGTTGTATTGGGTATGGATATTTCGATTAGTTGTGTTAATTTCTTCTTTTTATTGGTGAGTATGATGTCAGGTTTGTTATGTGGTATTGTTTTATCTGTTATAATGGTTCTGTTCCAGTATAATTTGTATTCATCTTTCTCCAGTACATTTTGTGGTGCATACTTGTATGTGGGAATGTGTTGCTTTATAAGTTTATGTTGTAAGGCAAGCTGTTGATAAATTATTTTTGCTACATTGTCATGTCTTCTGGGGTATTCTGCATTTGCTAGTATTGTACATCCACTTGTGATGTGATCTACTGTTTCTATTTGTTGTTTGCAAAGTCTGCATTTATCTGTTGTGGTATTGGGATCTTTAATAATATGCTTGCTGTAATATCTGGTGTTTATTGTTTGATCCTTTATTGCAATCCTGAATCCTTCTGTCTCACTGTATATATTGCCTTTTCTTAGCCATGTGTTGGATGTGTCTTGATCGATTTTTGGCTGTGTTAGATGATACGGGTGCTTGCCATGTAGTGTTTTCTTTTTCCAATTTACTTTCTTTGCATCTGTTGATGTTACCTGATCTAAAGGGTTGTAGAAGTGGTTATGAAATTGCAGTGGTGTAGCTGATCTATTTATATGAGTAATTGCTTTGTGTATTTTGCTAGTTTCTACTCGTTCTAGAAAGAATTTTCTTAATTGGTCTACCTGTCCATAATGTAGGTTTTTTATGTCGATAAATCCCCTACCTCCTTCCTTTCTACTTAATGTGAATCTTTCAGTTGCTGGATGTATGTGATGTATATATTTGTGGCATTGTGACCGTGTAAGTGTATTGAGTGCTTCTAGGTCTGTGTTACTCCATTTCACTACTCCAAATGAGTAGGTCAATATTGGTACAACATAAGTATTTATAACTTTTATCTTGTTTCTTGCTGTCAATTCTTTTTTCAGTATTTTTGTTAGTCTTTGTCTATATTTTTCTTTTAGTTCTTCTTTAATATTTGTATTATCTATTCCTATTTTTGTTTGTATCCTAGATATTTATAGGCATCTGTTTTTTTCCATTGCTTCTATGCAGTCGCTGTGGTTATCCAATATGTAATCTTCTTGTTTAGTGTGTTTTCCCTTGACTATGCTATTTTTCTTACATTTTTCTGTTCCAAAAGCCATATTTATATCATTGCTGAATACTTCTGTTATCTTTAGTAATTGGTTGAGTTGTTGATTTCTTGCTTCCAGTAGTTTTAGATCATCCATGTATAGCAAATGTGTGATTTTGTGTTGGTATGTTCCAGTAATATTGTATCCATAATTTGTATTATTTAGCATGTTGGATAGTGGGTTCAGAGCATGGCAAAACCAGAAAGGGCTTAATGAGTCTCCTTGGTATATTCCACACTTAATCTGTACTGGCTGTGATGTGATATTATTTGAATTTGTTTGGATATTAAGTGTGGTTTTCCAATTTTGCATTACTATGTTTAGAAACTGTTTCAATTTAGGATCTACTTTGTATATTTCCAATATTTGTAGTAACCATGAGTGGGGTATTCTATCAAAAGCTTTTCGGTAATCAATGTATGCGTAGTGTAGCGACCTTTGTTTAGTTTTAGCTTGATATGTCACCTCTGCATCTATTATCAGTTGCTCTTTAAATCCTCGTGCTCCTTTGCAACAGCCTTTTTGTTCTTCATTTATAATTTTGTTCTGTGTTCTATGTGTCATTAATTTCTGTGTAATGACTGAAGTTAACATTTTGTATATTATTGGTAGGCATGTTATGGGGCGATATTTAGCTGGGTTTGCTGTGTCTGCTTGATCTTTAGGTTTCAGATAAGTTATTCCATGTGTAAGTGTATCAGGGAATGTGTATGGGTCTGCAATGTAACTGTAAAATAATTTCGTTAGATGTGAATGTGTTGAGGTGAACTTCTTTAGCCAGAAATATTATTATTATTATTGATGGCTTTAAGGCACACATTCCCAACAGTAAAATTACCAATGCCTGTAGTGAGACAATATGAAATGAAATGGCTTGCAACTTTTAAATTGGTAGTTTAATATAAACTATTTTTTAAAAAAGCTGTTAGTCAAGTTATAATGATAGTTTTATTTGAGCAGAACATTTAAAACACAACTTTAAAAAAAAAATAAAAAAAAATAAATTATTCTAGAAATCAGTCTTACACTTCTCTCATGTCATGTATCAAAACAACAAAAACAAAATTTAATTTTAAATGCAGCAAGGTGGAACACTTTCAGTTGCAATAATACCACTCCTAATATAAGTACAATTATTTTTTTATTTCCTGGTGTCTTTTTTACATACAATACATATACTGTGTGTATATATGAAGTCTCCAAATTCTTTTCCCAGCTGTGTTTTTGTGAACACTATTATTCAATAAACAATCTTCATATTGCTACTAATATCAGTATAAGTAGTTTGTGCAGAAACAGTTTATGTAATTAAATATACAAAATGTACAACTCATTTAAAACAACAGATAGACAGATAGGTAAAAAATCTACTCGCCAAACAGTGGCAGACCTAACACATAAAGACTGTTTTGATTGACAAGCCTTAGGAGGCAGTGGCTTCTTCTTCAGGCAGATGGTAAGTTTCCCAAAATCTACCTATTTTCCTAGACCTCCTTTCGTTCCTTCATCTTCAACCCTTCTGAAGATGGAGCTACTGGCTCCAAAAGCTTGCCAAACACAACAGTCTTTTATGTGTGTGTTCTGCTGCTGCTTGGTGAGTAGATTTTTTATCTATCCAATTAAATAATTTTATGAATAATTGATTGTTCTCATTTAAACAATGAGCACTTTATAATTGGACTACACTAATACTTATTTGTTTTATGATTAACATATTTTACATAAAAAGTCATGTTCTCTTCTTTCTAATGAACATCTTATCTTTTCTGAAAATTGTGCTGCAAAATTTATACTTATTCAAAATTGTTGTTTTTCAGATTGTTTGAATCAGTAAATATAATCCTTTTGAAACTCCAATGACCTCGTCTTGCAGCTCTACTTTTACTGTTTCTGAAAATATTGCTTTTGCCAGAACAACATGTTAGTTAAGTAAATATTTAAACTCGAAAATTTGATTTTCTAGAAAAATCTTGATCGGCTTTGTGAAATATCTGGAACAAAAGTGCCTACACAAGCTCCAGCTCTAAGGAACTGAATCTATCTTTATGCCACTTGAAGATTATGCATTTCATAGTACCATAAAGTATCTCTGACCCATTCTAAGAATAACAGACAACTTAATAAAAACAATATCCAGTAGGTATGACTAAAAGCAGTGATTACATTTCACAGTCCTTGCCTAGCAGTAGAGCAAACCATCAGCTGATATGTGGATGGCTCTCCTCCCTCTCCCTATCCCTATCCCCCCCCCCCCCTCTCTCTCTCTCTCTCTCTCTCTCTCTCTCTCTCTCTCTCTCTCTCTCTCTCTCTCTCTCTGGCCAATAATTCATGTCTTTTTTTGTAATGAATAAACCTGTGTATTTCATCGCATTGAAGAGACCAATTTTGCTCATCAGTACCCCTTCTCATTTCTCCATTAGGAAGAAATTAATAAGTGAAATCTACCTTTGATATCTGTTAATCCACAAGTACCATTTGTGGATCAAATTGCCTGTGAAATAATGAAACAGCCATGTTACTTTCCATTAAGCCTACTCTACAATGAACTGCAGCTTTACTATACTGTAATTGGAAAATCCATTCGGTTGTTTTGAGGATATTTAAACACATGACTGATTTTGAAATTATGTAGTTTCATTTTCATGTGCTTGTGACAGTACAACTCACGTGAAACACTGATGTACATAGAGTGATCCCCAACATAACCCTGTTTTCCTATGTTAAACAGTCTTCCCACAAACATATCACATAATTCACCATCTGATATTTTCTGCACAGTTATAATAGCACTACTAGGCGGTTTCAGTGTGGGTTAACCATTCTATGTTCCTGCACCCACACTTCAACATCTGTCCTGCTGCCCAGTGGAACAAAATAAGCACTAATGGCTTGCTCTTGCCACATGTACTAACCAACCTAAAAACACACTACTCCTAATAGCTACAATTACTAATCTGCAAATGAAGTAAATACTGATTAATGTTGTCCAGAACATTGTTATTAATTGGCAATAAAATATCTGCACTTATCCACACTACACCCTGTGGAACGGCTGCCTATCTACTATTGATAGCGTAATACCTTTGTGGTTACAGTGGTGTTTTCAAAATACTTGCTTGCATCTATAAATATTGTGCCTAATTTACAAAAATAAGGCTGAAAGCAAGGGGAAACTACAGCTGTAATTTTTCCCAAGGGCATGCAGCTTTACTGTATGGTTAAGTGATGATGCGTAAAATATTCTGGAGGTAAAATAGTCTCCCATTCGGATCTCCGGGCGCAGAATATTCCAGAGGACGTCATTATCAAGAGAAAGAAAACAGGCATTCTACGGATTGGAGTGTAATATGTCAGATCCCTTAATTGGGCAGGTAGGTTAGAAAATTTAAAAAAGGAAATGGATAGGTTAAAGTTAGATATAGTGGAAATTAGTGAAGTTCGGTGACAGGAGGAACAAGACTTTTGGTCAGGTAAATACAGGGTTATAAATACAAAATCAAATAGGGGTAATGCAGGAGTAGGTTTAATAATGAATAAAAAATAGGAGTGTGGGCTAGCTACTACAAACAGCATAGTAAAGACATTATTGTGGCCAAGATAGACACGAAGCCCACGCCTACTACAGTAGTACAAGTTTATATGCCAACTAGCTCTGCAGATGACGAAGAAATTGATGAAATGTATGATGAGATAAAAGAAATTATTCAGATAGTGAAGGGAGATGAAAATTTAATAGTCACGGGTGACTGGAATTCGATAGTAGGAAAAGGAAGAGAAGGAAATGTAGTAGGTGAATATGGATTGGGGTTAAGAAATGAAAGAGGAAGCCGCCTGGTAGAATTTTGCACAGAGCATAACTTAATCATAGCTAACACTTGGTTCAAGAATAATGAATGAAGGTTGTATACATGGAAGAAGCCTGGAGATACTAGATTATATAATGGCAAGACAGAGATTTAGGAAGCAGGTTTTAAATTGTAAGACATTTCCAGGGGCAGATGTGGACTCTGACCACACTATTGGTTATGAACTGTATATTAAAACTGAAGAAATTGCAAATAGGTGGGAATTTAAGGAGACTGGGCCTGGATAAACTGACTAAACCAGAGGTTGTACAGAGTTTCAGGGAGAGCATAAGGGAACAATTGACACGAATAGAGGAAAGAAATACAGTGGAAGAAGAATGGGTAGCTTTGAGGGATGAAGTAGTGAAGGCAGCAGAGGACCAAGTAGGTAAAAAGACGAGGGCTAGTAGAAATCCTTGAGTAACAGAAGAAATATTGAATTTAATTGATGAAAGGAGAAAATATAAAAATGCAGTAAATGAAGCAGGCAAAAATAAATACAAATTTCTCTAAAATGAGATCGACAGGAAGTGCAAAATGGCTAAGCGGGGATGGCTAGAGGACAAATGTAAGGACGCAGATGCTTATTTCAGTAGGGGTAAGACAGATATTGCCTACAGGAAAATTAAAGAGGCCTTGGGAGAAAGGAGAACCACTTGTATGAATATCAAGAGCTCAGATGTAAACCCAGTTCTAAGAATAGAAGGGAAAGCAGAAAGGTGGAAGGAGTATACAGAGGGTCTATACAAGGGCGATGTACTTAAGGACAATATTATGGAAATGGAAAAGGATGTAGATGAAGATGAAATTGGAGATATGATACTGTGTGAAGAGTTTGACAGAGCACTAAAAGACCTAAGTCAAAACAACGCCCCGGGAATAGACAAAATTCCATTAGAACTACTGACAGCCATGGAAGAGCCAGTCCTGAGCAAGATGTATGAGACAGGCAAAATACCCTCAGACTTCAAGAAGAATTTGTCAAGAAGTCTTTTCTAATAGTTCATAGACAATAAATAGTTAAGAGAATAGAAGCTTTCGGAATGTGGTGCTACAGAAGAATGCTGAAGATAAGATGGGTAGATCACAAAACTAATGAGAAGGTATTGAATAGAATTGGGGAGAAGAGGAGTTTGTGGCACAACTTGACTAGAAGAAGGGATCAGTTGGTAGGACATGTTCTGAAGCATCAAGGGATTACAAATTTAGTATTGGAGGGCAGCGTGGAGGGTAAAAATCGTAGAGGGAGACCAAGAGATGAATACACTAAGCAATACAGAAGGATGTAGGTTACAGTAGGTACTGGGAGATGATAGAGCAGCATGGAGAGCTGCATCAAACCAGTCTCTGGACTGAAGACCACAACAACAGCACATTTATAAAAATAATAGACAAAAATAGTAATCAGGCTCATTCTAAAGAACCATTCAAAACACTGGTGGATTTTAATTACATTGTGTGAGTAGATTTATCAAACAGCTGTACAAATTAAAAATAATCTTGATAATTAGTGCACAAATAACTCTGCCCATGACAATGAAATGAGATCTACAGCGAAACTACACTAATCAGGAAAGAATAAACATAAAATTCAAAACTGCATTTTCTATAAAAGACTAAAATTGTACAACAAATTGCCCTAGGAGATTAAAAACATTACAAAAACAAACTTATTTAAAAGAGTAGGTAAAAACTGCTTGACCAGCAGTACATTCTATACGGTGAAAGTTTGTTTGTATAAAACAGCATAAGGGCCTGGAAAAAAGTAACACAAGTAAATAATAATTATATTAACAATAATAATAAAACATCTATCATTTCACACATTTTCTTTGCAGTTTGTCATCTTCCCCTCCCAACAAATCCTGGAGAGCCATACTCCAAAATTCTCATCATCTTTCTGAGCTGAACAGCTCACTGGTTATGGAGGGATGCCTCACTCAGTTTTTCAGGCAAGCAAGTGGAAAGTTGTGGTACACAAAATTGAAAAGACACATCGTCCCAATGATTGTGAAGTCAGCTGGTGTGATCAGTTTTCATAAAAGAGCTGGGCATGTTCATTTGTTTTGTTTGGAGGGGGAGACCGACAAATGTTTGCCATCTCTCAGCCGGTGGCTGATGTGCAGTGATGAGTTTTCATCCATTCATTCGTTTGTTTCAAAGGGGAGGCCGACAAGTGTTTGCCACCTTTCAGCCAGTCAGCAATAAGAGAATTAAGGTTTATGCCCTGCAATTGTTCTCAAATAATTTTACAGAAACTATTTAGTAAAAAAAAATAATCATTTTTGCTTTACTTATAGCTTTGTGTGTCAGTTTCATGATGATGTGCCCATCATTTTGTTAATGGCCATAGTTATTGTGATATTTATGTGGAAGTAAGATACTGCATGAAATTTGGAAAAGTTTGCAATGGAAAATAGAAACCACTATGATTTTGCATTTGGTGCATATTATATAATATGTTGCTGCATATGAAATTTAGCTCACATACTTACTTTTTAGCTAACATATTGTCACCAATTTGTGTTTGTGCTTTGATAGTGATAAAGCCAGAGTGAAATATCACCATAATGCCTCAGATTTCATAAATGGTTTCAGACACCGAAATGAGATTTTGGCGAATGATAGCACGCAAAGAGGAGAATATTTTACCATATTGTTATCATGTAAAACTTCATTATCTATCGTTTTATTCCACTAACTACAGACTTTTTCAATGAAAGAATGTAGTTTTTAGGGACCATCGAAATCTGCTGAAATGAGTAGTGCTGTGGGTTTGTGAACAACATAAGTGAAGACACTACACATTTTTTTTGCACTGAGGATTGTGTCTTCATAAGCTGGTAACCTTAGTTTTCCTCACTTAATTAACTCAATAAACAAACTGTTTCAGAATCCTCTCACAATTGTTTGCACAACATTCTACTGAGGTGAGACTGTGTAAACTCCATCGTGCATCGTAACATGGCAATGAGAGAAATGTGTAGGTTTCACTCAAAATTTTCAATTCATGACACTTCTCTGAAAGTTACAAATGGTTAACATGTCAGGCAAAAGTAAGTTGCTGCATTTTTGATAGAATTCTTTTTAGATACTAACCAAAGCAGAGGTGACATATCTTTTCAACTGTTCACAATGCAAGTGTGGTTGTGGAGGATCTTTATTTTATATTTACAAAAAATATGAGCTTTGGCTTCAGTTTAGAATAGCACTTCCCCTCCAGCATTGAGCATTTCCTCTACAATGCCTGTCCATAGCTCCCACCACTACCACTCTTCCCATGTGTGCCCCACCGTCTGTGCGGACTCTAGCACTAGTATTTTACATTATTTAATAACTTCTTTGTGAAACAGTTTTTGTACAAATAGGGATAATCAAAATGGGGTTGCACCATTTTAAATAGACTAAACTTGTATGTGGGAGGAAGGAGGCTCTAATCTCCACTCAGCTATCTTGTTTTCAGTGGTTTACCTAAACTACAATGCCTGAAAAAAAAAAAAAAGTGAAGCAACCAGAATAGGAGGAGGAAATAAAATGAAACTTCATACACTACTGGCCATTAAAATTGCTACACTAAGAAGAAATGCAGATGATAAACTAGAACTGACATGTGATTACATTTTCACACAATTTGGGTGCATAGATCCTGAGAAATCAGTACCCAGAACAACCACCTCTGCCCATAATAATGGCCTTGATATGCCTGAGCATTGAGTCAAACAGAGCTTGGATGGCGTGTACAGATACAGCTGCTCATGCAGCTTCAACACGATACCACAGTTCGTCAAGAGTAGTGACTGGTGTATTGTGACGAGCCAGTTGCTCGGCCACCATTGACCAGACGTTTTCAACTGGTGAGAGATCTGGAGAAGTGCTAGCCAGGGCAGCAGTCGAACATTTTCTGTATCCAGAAAGGCCCATACAGGACCTGCAACATGTGGTCGTGCATTATCCTGCTGAAATGTAGGGTTTTGCAGGGATCGAATGAAGGGTAGAGCCACAGGTCATAACACATCTGAAATGTGATGCCCACTGTTCAAAGTGCTGTCAATGCGAACAAGAGGTGACCAAGATGTGTAACAATGGCAACCCATGCCATCATGCAGGGTGATACGCCAGTATGGCAATGACGAATACATGTTTCCAATGCACGTTCACTGCAATGTTGCCAAACACGGATGCGACCATCATGATGCTGCAAACAGAACCTGCATTCATCCGAAAAAATGACGTTTTGCCATTCGTGCACCCTGGTTCGTCATTGAGTACATCATCACAGGCACTCCTGTCTGTGATGCAGCATCAAGGGTAACCGCAGCCATGGTCTCCAAGCTGATAGTCCATGCTGCTGCAAATGTCGTTGAACTGTTCATGCAGATGGTTGTTGTCTTGCGAACATCTCCCTCTGTTGACTCAGGGATCGAGAAGTGGATGCTTGATCCATTACAGCCATGTGCGTAAGATGTCTGTCATCTCAACTGCTAGTGATACGAAGCCATTGGGAACCAGCACACTGTTCTGTTTTACCTTCTTGAACCCACCGATTCCATATTCTGCTAACAGTCATTGGATCTCGACCAATGTGAGCAGCAATGTCACAATACAATAAACCACAATTGCAATAGGCTACAATCCGACCTTTATCAAAGTTGGAAACGTGATAGTACGCATTTCTCCTCCTTGCAGGAGGCATCACAACAATGTTTCACCAGGCAACGCCAGTCAACTGCTGTTTGTGTATGAGAATTCAGTTGGAAACTTTCCTCATGTCAGCATGTTATAGGTGTCACCACTAGTGCCAATGGTGTGTGAATGCTGTGAAAAAATAATCATTTGCATATCACAGCATCTTCTTCCTGTTTGTTAAATTTCGCATCTGTAGCAAGTCATCTTCATGGTGTAGCAATTTTAATTGCCAGTAGTGTATATTTAGAGAGTCATCATCATCATCATCATCATCATCATCATTTAAGACTGATTATGCCTTTCAGCGTTCAATCTGGAGCATAGCCCTCTTATAAAATTCCTCCACGTTCCCCTATTTAGTGCTAACATTGGTGCCTCTTCTGATGTTAAACCTATCACTTCAAAATCATTCTTAACCAAATCCAGGTACCTTCTCCTTGGTCTGCCCTGACTCTTCGTACCCTCTACTGCTGAACCCATGAGTCTCTTGGGTAACCTTGCTTCTCCCATGCGTGTAACATGACGCTACCATCTAAGCCTGTTCACCCTAACTGCTACATCTATAGAGTTCATTCCCAATTTTTCTTTGATTTCCTCATTGTGGATACCCTCCTGCCATTGTTCCCATCTACTAGTACCTGCAATCATCCTAGCTACTTTCATATCCGTAACCTCAACCTTGCTGATAAGGTAACCTGAATCCACCCAGCTTTCGCTCCCATACAACAAAGTTGGTCGAAAGATTGAACGGTGCACAGATAACTTAGTCTTGGTACTGACTTCCTTCTTGCAGAAGAGAATAGATCGTAGCTGAGTGCTCACTGCATTAGCTTTGCTACACCTCGCTTCCAGTTCTTTCATTATGTTGCCGTCCTGTGAGAATATGCATCCTAAGTACTTTAAACCGCCCGCCTGTTCTAACTTTGTTCCTCCTATTTGGCTCTCAATCCATTTATATTTCTTACCCACTGACATTACTTTTGTTTTCGAGATGCTAATCTTCATACCATAGTCCTTACATTTCTGATCTAGCTCTGAAATATTACTTTGCAAATTTTCAATCGAATCTGCCATCACAACTAAGTCATTCGCATATGCAAGACTGCTTATTTTGTGTTCACATATCTTGATCTCACCCAGCCAATCTATTGTTTTCAAAATATGATCCCTAAATAATATGAACAACAGCGGAGACAGGTTGCAGCCTTGTCTTACCCCTGAAACTACTCTGAACCATGAACTCAATTTTCCGAAAAACTCTAACTGCTGCCTGACTATCCATGTAAAGACCTTTAATTGCTTGCAAAAGTTTGCCTCCTATTCCATAATCTCGTAGAACAGACAACAACTTCCTCCTAGGAACCTGGTCACATGTCTTTCCTAGATCTATAAAGCATAGATACAATTCCCTGTTCCACTCATAACACTTCTCCATTATTTGCCTTAAGCTAAAGATCTGGTCCTGACAATCTCTCAGAGGCCTAAACCCACACTGATTTTCATCCAATTGGTCCTCAACTAATACTCGCACTTTCCTTTCAACAATACCTGAGAAGATTTTACCCACAACGCTGATTAAAGAAATACCTCTGTAGTTGTTACAATCTTTTCTGTTTCCATGTTTAAAGATTGGTGTGATTACTTCTTTTGTCCAGTCTGATGGAACCTGTCCCGACTCCCAGGCCATTTCAATTATCCTGTGTAGCCATTTAAGACCTGCCATTCCACTGTATTTGATGAGTTCTGACTTAATTTCATCCACCCCAGGTGCTTTATTGTACTGCAATCTATTGACCATTTTCTCCACTTCCTCAAATGTGATCCTATTTCCATCATCCTTCCTATCCCATTCTACCTCGAAATCTGAAACATTACTGAGCATATTTTCACCTACATCGAGCAACTCTTCAAAATATTCCCTCCATCTGCCCAAGGCATTCACAGGATTCACCAGTAGTTTTCCTGACATGTCCAAAATACTTGTTATTTCCTTCTTACCTCCCTTTCGAAGACTACTAATTACACTCCAGAATGGTTTTCCAGCAGCTTGTCCCATAGTCTCCAACCTGTTTCCAAAGTCTTCCCAAGATTTCTTCTCAGATGCTGCAATTATCTGTTTGGCTTTGTTTGTTTCTTCAGCATAACTTTCTCTGTCTACCTGAGTTCTAGAATGTAGCCATTTTTGATAAGCCTTCTTTTTCCTTTTACAGGCTTCCTTGATTGTGTCATTCCACCATGCTGTTTGCTTCATCCTACTTTTACACACTACTGTTCCAAGACATGCTTTAGCCACTTCTAGTACCTTGTCCCTGTACCTTGTCCATTCCTTTTCCAGTGACTGTAATTGACTACATTCAACTAACTTGTACCTTTCTGAGATCGCTGTCATGTACTTGTGCCTGATTTCCTTATCCTGAAGTTTCTCCACTCTTATCCTCCTACATATGGACCTGACCTCCTGCACTTTCGGTCTCACAATCGCAATTTCACTGCAGATTAAATAATAATCAGTGTCATCAAAGACTCCCCTGAATACACGTGTGTCCCTCACAGCCTTCCTGAATTCCTGATCTGTTATTATATAGTCAATGACAGATCTGGTTCCCCTTCCTTCCCAAGTATACCAGTGAATGTTCTTATGTTTAAAAAAGGAGTTTGTGATTACTAAGCCCATACTGGCACAGAAATCCAGGAGTTGTTTCCCGTTCCTGTTGGCCTCCATCTCCTCTCCAAATTTACCCATAACCTTTTGATACCCTTCTGTTCGATTTCCAATCCTGGCATTAAAATCCCCCATGAGCAGAGCACTGTCCTTGTCCTTTACTCTAACAACTACATCACTGAGTGCCTCATAAAAACTATCCATCTTATCTTGATCTGTCCCTTCACAATGTGAATATACTGACACAATCCTAATTTTCTTGCTATACACTGTCAAATCTATCCACATCAGTCATTCGTTTACATACCTTATTGCAACTACGCTGGGTCCCATTTATTTCCTGATGTAAAGCCCTACACCCCATTGTGCTATTCCTGCTTTGACTCCTGACAGGTAGACCTTGTATTCTCCCACTTCCTCTTCTTTCTCACCCCTTACCCTAATGTCACTAACAGCTAAAACGTCCAGCCCCAACTTACTTGCAGCCTCTGCCAGCTCTACCTTCTTCCTTGAGTAGCCCCCATTGATATTAATAGCTCCCCATCTCATTACCATTTGTTTGCCAAGTCGTATCTTAGGAGTCCCTGGTTTGTCAGTTAGAGGTGGGACTCCGTCACCTCCAAAGGTCCGAGGCATTTTGCTCTGATTGTTGCCAGCATCATATTTAAAGTACCAGGGAAGCAGGTTGCTAGCCTTACTTGCACCGCGTCCCATTGGGTTTTACCCCTAACAGTTGAGGGACTAACCGGTGGATTTGGTAGTCTTTGCCGTATGAGCACAAAGGTGACCACGACTCAGAATATGTCTCAGATGCCCAGCCTTCTTCCAAAGTAACTGGTATCCCGACTGTCAGGACCACTTACTTGGCCACTCATACGTTGTCCGTGGTTCATGAACTAGGACATGACTACAGGAACCCACACCATGAACCACATATTTAGAGAGTATGTAATGTTACTGTATATATTAAAAACATCTACTCCAAAGTACAAAGAGCTTGGCAGTATAACATTATACTACCTGTGGCCTGATTGCTTGTACGGATTCCATCAGAACTGGTGTTATAAGGCCTTTGTATCCTCTCTCGAGGCAATCTGGCCTATAACTGTTCTACTGGCAATGGGATGGAGCTGATGACTCTGCTGGTCTCAGGCATGTAATAAAATGGAACACCTGCAGCCATCCTTCCGATGCTATTTATTATATAGCTACCAGTTTCAGTGATTTGATAGACCTCAGATAAGTTCTATCAGGGAACGATCTGAGACTCTTACTAGCTGCAGGAGTACCTCAACGTCATGCAGATAGTTCATAGAGACAGCAGAGACATGTGCTGCTAAACATCAGCTACACACCGACTACACCATGCTCCCAGCACAACATTTTTGACCACAGGTATGCCTACCCTTGGTACGCAGGTGTTCCTCTTCCAAGACTATTTGAAAATATTACTAGGGCATCATGTGTTGTGCACGCAATAACATTTATAAATAATCAGTCGACATGTTGACTGTTAGAGGCACCACCAATGACATCAGCCACGCACCTGAGCAGTGCACCCGTCAGCAAAATGGCAGCACTGCTATCGAGGAACCAATTCCTGTGAAACCCCTGTGAACATCCTCGTGCCAGCTGGATATGTAAGGAGGAGCACAATGTCCAGTAGACAGCATTCCATCGCTCACTCAGTTCTGGACTGAGAGAGGGCTGAAGCTTGCAGCCCGTCATTCAGAATTAGACCAGCACAGATACTTGGAACTACAGCACTGCGCCACAGCTTGCTGCACTCATCTGAGCACTGTCTACGTGCCACATCATCCATGTGCAGCAACGTCACACCATACCTACTGTACTGCCAGCCCAATGAGCCTCACTGTGCAGCACTACGGACGTTGCTCCGAGAGCCTTCCAGAAGGAGACTCCACAGCAGGATTTGTATTACAGTGATGGACCCTGTTTCTATTACTCTTATGTGATCACATATGACTTTCCAGTTGTTAGCCTGCACTGAACTTTATTGTGAAATTGTGGTGTGAATAAAAGTGTTCTTAATTGTAGCCTGGGAAACATCATTCACTGTTGTGAGTATCATCCACAATGGGTTTACACAGTGGTAAAAAAGTAAAAAAAAATGTTCAAATGTGTGTGAAATCTTATGGGACTTAACTGCTAAGGTAATCAGTCCCTAAGCTTACACACTACTTAACCTAAATCATCCTAAGGACACACACACCCATGCCCGAGGGAGGACTCGAACCTCTGCTGGGACCAGCCACACAGTCCATGACTGCAACACCTTAGACCGCTTGGCTAATCCCACGTGGCTAAAAATATGTTTCCTTCTATGCTTTCTCATCTAAACAGTGGAGATGAGGGTCAACTACTTCAGCACCAACTGTTTCGGTTGAGGAACTCCATTTCATGTATCTTTATGCTCAATTGGATAGCCTTCCCCTTTGCACTGTGTATGACCAATTTCTGCCCAATCACTTTCTTCATTATATGTTATATTATTATTTATTTTGCCTCATTTACATCTACTGATAGTGCACCATCTTTCATTTGTTACAGTAGACGCTTGCTTGGTTAAATGTGTCAGTTGCATTTCTATGGTTTTCCTATACAGATTGGGTTCAGTTACATGTGAGTGTCAATGATGTGTGTACAATTTTTTGCACTTTTGTGAACTGTTTGGACTTGGATTACCATGTCTTTATGTTCAATTGTCCCTTTTTGTTCTTGGAAGTCCCTGCCTGTGGCGAAAAAATATCAAGAGAGATGGTTCATCACTGGTAGCTGGTATTACTGCTCATTTGTCATCACTGATTCAGCATGAAACTTGGCTGCAGTGCCAGTGCCTCTGCTGGCTGCAGAGCCAACTACTGGCCATGTTTGTCACACAGTCTCCAGCCTCCTCTAGCTGTGACTGCTGCTTGTGCGGCCATTGCTGACCCTCCTCTCTGACCAGTTCCAAATTGGAAACTAGCCTATTTTCTGTCCACAGTGCACCTCGTCTCGTCACCATCCCGCTCACCGCCCACCTCCGACACTGCTCCATACACTGTAGTGACGGTTGGCCCTTCTCCTGAGGTTGGTACCACCAGGACATCCATTTGTGATGAGGTACGAGTCCACACACTGCATCTCATATACTGCATCCATCATATACAACCACTCGCTCACTGATAGATCTGTACCTACAGATTGGAAAATTGTGCAGGTCACACCACTGTTTAAGAAGAGTAGTAGGAGTAATCCATCAAACTACAGACCTATATCATTGATGTCGGTTTGCAGTAGTGTTTTGGAGCATATACTGTATTCAAAAACTATGAATCACCTCAGAGGGAACGATCTATTGATACATAATCAACATTGTTTCAGAAAACATCATTCTTGTGCAACGCAGCTAGCTATTCATTCGCACGAAGTAATGGCCGATATCGACAGGGGATCTCAAGTTGATTCCATATTTCTAGATTTCCGGAAAGCTTTTGACACCGTTCCTCACAAGCGACTTCTAATCAAGCTGCGGGCCTATGGGGTATCGTCTCAGTTGTGCGACTAGATTCGTGATTTCCTGTCAGGAAGGTCGCAGTTCATAGTAATAGACAACAAATCATTGAATAAAACTGAAGTGATATCGGGTGTTCCCCAGGGAAGCATCCTGGGACTTCTGCTGTTCCTGATCTACATAAACGACCTGGGTGACAATCTGAGCAGTTCTCTTAGGTCATTTGCAGATCATGCTGTAATTTATCGCCTAGTAAGGTCATCCGAAGACCAGTACCAGTTGCAAAGCGATTTAGAAAAGATTGCTGTATGGTGTGGCAGGTTGCAGTTGATGCTAAATAACGACAAGTGTGAGGTGATCCACATGAGTTCCAAAAGAAATCTGTTGTAATTCGATTACTCGATAAATAGTACAATTCTCAAGGCTGTCAATTCAACTAAGTATCTGGATGTAAAAATTACGAACAACTTCAGTTGGAAAGACCACATAGATAATATTGTGGGAAAGGCAAGCCAAAGGTTGCATTTCATTGGCAGGACACTTAGAAGATGCAACAAGTCCACCAAAGAGACAGCTTACACTACACTCGTTCGACCTCTGTTAGAATATTGGTGCGCGGTGTGGGATCCTTACCAGGTGGGATTGACAGAGGACATTGAAAGGGTGCAAAAAAGGGCAGCTCATTTTGTATTATCACGTAATAGGGGAGAGAGTGTGGCAGATATGATACATGAGTTGGGATCGAAGTCATTAAAGCAAAGAAGTTTTTCGTTGTGGTGAGATCTATTTACGAAATTTCAATCACCAACTTTCTCTTCTGAATGCGAAAATATTTTTTTGAGCCCAACATACATAGGTAGGAATGATCATCAAAATAAAATAAGAGAAATCAGAGCTCGAACAGAAAGGTTTAGGTGTTTGTTTTTCCCAAGCGCTGTTCGGGAGTGGAATGGTAGAAAGATAGTATGATTGTGGTTCAATGAACCCTCTGCCAAGCACTTAAATGTGAATTGCAGAGTAATCATGTAGATGTAGATGTAAATGTAGATCTCCTGCGATCATCAGCCATTTTTCTCCTACATGGTCACTAAGCCCCTCCCTTCAGCCATGACAACCGAGCGAGGTGGCGCAGTGGTTAGCACACTGGACTCACATTCAGGAGGACAACGGTTCAATCCCGTCTCCTGCTATCCTGATTTAGGTTTTCCGTGATTTCCCTAAATCGTTTCAGGCAAATGTTGGGATGGTTCCTTTGAAAGAGCATGGCCAATTTCCTTCCACAGCCTTCCGTAACCCGAGCTTGCGCTCCGTCTCTAATGACCTCATTGTTGATGGGATGTTAAACACTAATCTTCTCCTCCTCAGCCACGCCCAACGCTGTCCTGCAACTTCCCATCTTCACCACAGAGACATCTACCCATCTACATCTACATATGTACTTCGCTTGCCATCAAACATTGTGTAGCGGAGAGCACAACTCGTGCCAAAATCATATTCCACCCCCCCCCCCCCCCCCCCCCCCCCCCCGTCTGTTCCACTCGTGGATCATGCGAGGGAAAAATGACTGTCTGAATGTCTCAGTATGATCTCTTATTTCCATTGTCTTTGAATGATGGTCATTACGTGATCTGAAAGTTGGTGGTAATAATATATGCTCTACATCCTCGGTGAAGATTGGATTTCAGAATTCAGAGAGCAGCCCCTTTTGTTTAGTGTGTCGTCTCTCTGCAAGTGTGTCCCACTACAAACTTTCTATGAGATTTGTAATGCTCTCGCGATGACTAAATATACCAGTCATGAATCTTGCCACTCTTCTTTGGACCTTCTCAATCTCTTGAATCAGACCCAATTGGTAAGGATCCCATACAGACGAACAGTACTCTAAGACTGGACAAACTAACGTATTGTAACTCATTTCCTTTGTTGCTGCTCCCCCACAGCGGAGCCTGATGCTGCCCACAAACATGCACAGCCACTTCAAGCTGATGCAGTTAAGGCACACACACACACACACACACACACACACACACACACACACACACACAAACACACACACACACACACACAAAAAAAAAAAAAATCATCATAAGGATGTTGATTTGTATATACTGTATATACTGAGCCCAGCCTCCAAGTGCCCCCAGCACCCTGCCATTGACACCTTTTGTCATTTTCACATCTTGCACAATGGCACCACTTGGCCATTGGACCTGCTTCCGTGGACCAATGGTTGGCTCACTCCTGTCTGCACTCCCTTGAGTGTGTAAATTTCCTCCATTTTCACTTCACAGGTCCGCACGCTTTGTCCACACTTGAGGCAGCAACTATTTCACAGGTACAAAGTTCTTGGGTTCGGGTTGCAGCCATTCCAAGTTCCCTATTCACTCTTAAGCAATAGTGGACGATCTTGCAGTTGTTAGCCAAAACCAAACTTTACAGTAAACTTGTGCTGTGAATAAAAGTGTTTTTAATTGAAACCTGGGAAACATCATTCACTGTTGAAGGCAACATGCACATGTTCCAATATGTACCATGGGTGGAAAAGAATTAGCTTGTCGAAAAATGGCACCACAATACTGTTACAGAATATGTAACACAATAGGAATCAGGATGTCCGTGACGTACTGCTAGCTCTCATAGTTCCCTCAATAAACTACCAGTCTCCCCAGACACTTCAATACTCACCAACTGTGGTCATCTGGAGCAGTGTAGAATTTCGATTGATTGCTGAACACAATGCAATGTCAATCATCAGCAGTCCACGTTTCTCCATCATTGCAACACTTTAAATGCAGCTGTTCGTGTGGTAGTGTTAAAGGTAGCCTACACGTGAGACAGTAGTTCCACAATTCAGCTACTGCTGAGAGTCTTCGAGCGAGGATGCAGGATGACACAAATGTTGCAGGGTGTCCAGTGCTTGTTCTCAGATGGGAGGTGCAGAGGTGGAAGGATTATTATATGTTTGGTGCACAATACAGCACTCATCCCTTGTGGTATTCAGACCTGGTCAACCATAAACTAGCCTGCCATCAGATTCCCATACAGTCTAACATAGGGGCCACTGCCACAAATCTCGATATTGCACTATTTGGCCATGCAGCCAAATGGAGTCCCACAATGAGGCTCCTGTCAAACACTGTCAGGTGCCGATAACAATGTTTCACACGAGTATGTGCCACATCTGTGTGCTTCTGAGTGATCACTCAACATATCACGCTGCCAGACCTGATAACAACACTGACCTTCAAATTACTAATGCACTCTGGTGGTCATTCTACCTGTCAGAGAGAATTGCAGCTCTAATAACTTACATACCAGCCAATGGTGTGTACATGAGTGAAGTTATATTGACATCTGACCATGTCTCCTGGGTGCTTTGCTTCTTTTTTCAGGCAGTGTACTTCAGACAAATGCCAGGACGGTTGCTAGTATAAGGCCACAGTATGTTTCCTGCACCACCCTCATCAAATTAGACGTATAAGTACATAAATCCTTATCTATATGAATAAGTATCCTTTTTTTCTTAAAATAAAACTATAACTACTACATCTTTTTTAGCATCCAAGCATTTATCTCTACATCCAGGTTAAAATAAACAAGAAACTGTATGCTTGATAACCTAAGGAACAGTTACTGAATGGTCACTATTATCACAGATCCTGGCTATATAGCTGTCACTGTATGCCTCTGTAGCTACCAAACTGTGTGATAGTTATTTCTATGGTGAATCACTAAACATCTAGTTTCCTTCATGTCACTGTGTACAGATACATCATCTCTTTAAATGTCTGTAATGACAAAGCTTACACAATGCTGTTATCAAATACCTATTCGTCACACTTACCAGACTCGACTCGTCCGGCGAGGCGAGACTGAGGAGCAAGACACTGACATTGACCAGGAGCTTGCCTGAAACAGAATGACAGTTTACTTCAGCAGTGATGCCAATACACTGTGCTGCTTAAATGCACTGAGATAACATCGAGGACACTAAATTCTTCAGTTCACAACTGCGAATGCTGCTGTCTATGCAAAGAGCTAACTGCTCACTTCTGTAAATGCTGCAGAATGTTAAACATCAGTTCTCAGTTTCTGCTTAACAGGAGAAAGAAAATAAATGAAAAACTCTGTAACAATTAAACAAACAAACTACATTAGACATTGCAAAAAAAACCAAAAACAATTGAGAATTATTTTGTGGTGCGTGTTCACTGTCAACAGCGACCAAACATTTCTGTTACAAACAACAGGTGGGTGCCTCTCGTCATGGCATCTGCCCTTCCTTTTCAACCTTCCCTAATGCAATCCTCTCTCTTTCCTGATGAAAGAACTGGTTCTTTCAAAAGCTGGGATACTTTATGTACTTTCATCTGTGTCTATCAGCACTGCTGAAATTTCACAAACTGAAGATAAATACTGGCCAACAATTCTGTCTCATAATTTTCAGGAGATTAGTGTTTAATGTCCCACCAACAGTGAGGTCATTAGAGATGGAGCACAAGCTCGGATTAGGGAAGTACGGAGATGGAAATTGCCCGTGGCCTTTCGAGGGAATTTGCCTTAAGTGATTTAGGGAAATCGCAGAAGACCTAAATCATTTTGGCCAGAAGTAATAAAATCCATGAGTGTTCTACAGATCTAAAGGAAAAACCATGAATGGATTAGTTCTTCAAGTAATATTCAAGTGAGAATATTCAACTTTTTTTGTTTATCTATGTTTCAGATATCTGTAATGTTATTACCACTTATAACATTAGAAATATATGAAATCCATATCAACAATAAAATTTGTTGTGGAAGCACTGATACAGACCTCTCCAAAAAAGACAATACATCAGTCCACTGTCAATACTGAAATTATGCTTAAAGTATGTTGGAAGTCACTAAGTGGCGTCATTATGATCCACTGGATGAACATTGTCTGGGTAATTTGTGCCTCATTTTAAGCAGAAGCTAGTCTTTCAGGTACATGCTATCTGCAGTGTGTATTGAGAATAGAGTTGGTAGTAAGGAAGTAATAAATTAAAACATCATGCCTGATGCTGAAATCTGACTACATGAACAGGTTAAGTGTAGTAAGCAATAAATGTTTTTTCCTTTGATCATTTTTTTACGGGAGTCAGTGAGAAAAGGCTTAGCAAAGGTTTTAAATCATGTGTAACGTTTGTTGGAAGTCGCTAAATGCTCTTATTCTCAAATACAGGGTTAATATATTTTCAGTATTTGCACATCATCTGTTATGCTGCCTCAAGACAAACACACAGTTTCCAACTGCAACATTTACATTACTGCATTAAACGTATGACATAGGATTATTCCTCTTAATGAGCAGATCAATAATTACATGAATACCAGAAATCAAATTTCTGTTGCCCCTGGTAGCCATTAAACAGAGAACCAGCAACTGATATTGGGTTCTAGCATGGAGGTTTTCTAATATATATGTGCTTGTGGTAAAAACTAGAAATTTTATTGATTTTGCACAATTCGTGACTGTAGTTTTACTGACTTGACTATACAACAGAGGACAGTATGGTCTCCTCTAAAGTTAGAGGGATGCTAACTTTGATGGTAAGATTTAGTTTGGGCTCTGAATAGTGAAATGCATATGGCAAACAAATAAACATGCTTTAGTTTAGACAACTGTACAACAGAGAGTTCAGATCAATAGACGCTACAAGTTACTTTTTAAATTGCTAAAGCACTCTATAATTTTTTTAACCAAAATGTGCTATACGTCCCACAAACAAAACAAATTGTGCCCAGGGGTTGGAAGATAGCATACAGGGTTTGTATAAATAGTAATGAGACT
Source organism: Schistocerca gregaria (assembly GCF_023897955.1). Classification (NCBI taxonomy): domain Eukaryota; kingdom Metazoa; phylum Arthropoda; class Insecta; order Orthoptera; family Acrididae; genus Schistocerca; species Schistocerca gregaria. The sequence continues at coordinate 183,103,077 of NC_064929.1, read as the reverse complement.
TTACTTCGCAGTGTGCACTCACCCAGGGCGGATTGGTGGTGGGGGTGTCCGGCTGAAAACGCATGGCGCAACAGTCGCTTGCAGGCTCTTGTCTCGGCAGCATCATGTGTTGAATGGACTCGTCGCAAAGTCACTGGTCATGGCGCGACATGCAGCAAATGATCGAGTGATGTTACGCCATCAAGTATTGTGTGAAACTCGAAAAATCAGGTATGGAAATGTTGGATATGTGTCGGCAAGCCTAAGGCGATGATTGCCTGTCAAAAGCCCAGGTTTTCAGGTGAGTGAAGAGCTTTAAAGAGGGCCAGAACAGCGTTGAGGACGAGGACTGCTCCAGATGCCCGTCAGCCAGCAAAGCTGATGAAAATGTCAACCAAAATGACAGTGCACATCATCACCAAGGAATTCTCGATGAGGAAGATCTGCACCAAGATGGTCCCGAAGATTTTGTCAGATGTTCAAAAGCAAGCATGTGTGGACACCTGCCAATACAATCTCCAGAGTCTTGAAACTGATCTGGAATTTTTAGATAAAGCTATCACTGGAGACGAAACCTGGGTGTTTCAGTACCACCCAGAGACAAAGCGCATGTGTGCCAAATGGCATACCACAGTATTCCCACATCCAAAAAAGGCGTGCATGAGCAAACTGAAGGTGAAACCCATGCTGATTGTGTTTTCTGACGTCAGCTGCATCAGACAACGTGCCAAGTCACACCTTCTTCATGGTGGCCAGCTACCTAGCCAAGAAAGGGATTCCAACTATTCCCCAGCCCCCCCCCCCCCCCAACCCCTACAGTCTCAATGTGGTCCTGCCAGACATTTTTTTATTCCCAAACATAAAAACTTCCCTGAAAGGACACTGTCATAGGACCTTGGAGGAGGACCACGCCACCACAACAAGGGCTTCGAAGGCCATCCTGAACACAGCGTTCACGGCAGCATTTCAAGTGTGGAAATCTCACATGCAGCAGGTTGTTGACTCTCAAGGATCATACATTGGAGAATACTAAGTGATTGTAGCAATATCTAGAATACATTTTGAATCACAAGTTCAGTCTCATTACTTTTTATGCAAACCCTCTAGGTCACACACGTCTAAAAGAAAGGTAGTGGAAGTAATCCACAACACAGTATCCCGCACATACCTTTGTTGTAGAATCTTACAACATATTCTGAGCTCAAACAAAAAAAGGTATCTCAAAATTAATGACCTCCTCCATGCTAATCAGCAATATTCTGAATGCATCAATCATGTGAAACCCAACTTGCGGTTTTCTCACTTGTGCTTTTCTCAAATAATATCCTCAAATTCTTGAATCAAGGCAGTAAGGTAGAAGCAGTATTTCTTTACTTTCAAAAATCATTTGACTCAGCAGCAGTCCTATGCCTATTATCAAAAGTACACACATCAAAAAAGTTTTGCATCACCCTATTTCCCAGAACTCCTGAAGATAGATGTTGACTGTGGATACTGTATCACAGACACAGACCCTTTGACTGTCCGGAGATGTCACTAAACCTGCCCAAAGATATAAACAACTATGCATGAGCAGTGCCAATTAAACGCAGGGGGTCCGACAGCTGATCAGTTCCAATCATTCCACCAGGAAGGAGGTACACTGCTTGTGCTGTCTATAGTTCAACCATGCCCAGACAGTCAATACCACAGTTTGATTACGTCCGCATCGTTATTTTGTGCCAGGAAGGGCTCTCAACAAGGGAAGTGTCCAGGCATCTTGGAGTGAACCAAAGTGATGTTGTTCGGACATGGAGGAGGCACAGGGAGACAGGATCTGTTGATGACATGCCTCGCTCAGACAGCTCAAGGGCTACTACTGCAGTGGATGATCACTACCTATGGATTATGGCTCTGAGGAACCCTGACAGCAATGCCACCATATTGAATAATGCTTTTTGTGCATCCATATGATGTCATATTATGACTCAAACTGTGAGCAGTAGGCTGTATGATGCACAACTTCACTCCTGAAATCCATGGCGAGGTCCATTTTAGCAACCACAACACCATGCATCAGGGTACAGATGGGCCCAATAACATGCCAAATGGACTGCTCATGATTGGCATCACATACTCTTTACTGATGAGTGTCGCATACGCATTCAACCAGAGAATCATCGGCGACGTGTTTGGAGGCAACCCAGTCAGGCTGAATGCCTTAGACCCACTGTCCAGTGAATGCAGCAAGATGGAGGTTCCCTACTGTTTTTGGGTGGCATTATGTTGAGCCAATGTATGCTGCTGGGGGTCATGGAAGGTGCCGTAACAGCTGTACGATACGTGAATGCCATCCTCCGACTGATAAGTCAACGACATCAGCAGCATATTGATGAGGCATTTGTCTTCATGGCTGACAATTTGTGACCTCAATCATGCACTTCTTGTGAATGACTTCCTTCAGGAAACCAACACTGCTCAACTTGAGTGGCCAGTATGTTCTCCAGACATGAACCCTATCGAACATGCCTGGGATAGACTGAGGACATAACCCACCAACCACTCTGAGGGATCTATGCCGAGTTGCCATTGAGGAGTGGAACAATCTGGACTAACAGTGCCAGTGGATAGTATGCCACGACAAATATAGGCATGCATCAGTGGCTATTAGAGGTACCGGTGTGTTCAGCAATCTGGATCACCGCCTGTGAAGGTCTCACTGTATGGTGGTATAACATGCAATGTGTGGTTTCCACTAGCAATAAAAAGGGCAGAAATGATGATCATGTTGATCTCTATTTCAATTTTTTGTACAGGTTCCGGAACCAAGGTGATACAAACCTTTTTTTAATGTGTGTATAACCATATAGCATATCAAGTGCAATTTGTGCCTCAATTATGAATTTCTTGTTAATGAGGACATAGCATGTTTATTCCATAATGAATCACTGTAACTACAGATGTGCCATGGGAAATATGTTGGGATCACTGATGTTCATGTTGGATATTAATGAGCTTGCATACAATATTACTAGTAACATCAGACTTTCCACAGGTGAGGCAGTCAACTGTAGTGAAGTGTTGCCTGTATAAATGTTGCATAAATATTCAGTAAGATCTTCATAAGATTTCAAAGTGGTACAAAGATCAGTAACCTGCTTTAAATGTTCAGAAATATATAGTTTTTCACTTCTTAAAACACAAAAATGTAGTTTCCTATGACTAAAACATCAATTTATGTACTTATTTACTCTCCACAGACAACCACAGGATTTGTTTTGGATTGTGGACTATTTTACATTTCCTGTCATAATTTTGTGGGAACAATTACAGACAGTAAAAAAGCAATACATGTCTTGATTGCTGCTACCTATAAATACTACTGGTACAAATGGAAGTATTCTGCTACTCTGCAAGAAATTCCTTAATGCCATAAAAACATTTATTGATAAGCAACTCCTTCAAGGTAATTTCACAGTATCTACCACTTCATATTTTTAAATTCTTTGGAGTTTATTATAAAATTTGATCCCATTCAGTAGGGGTTGTTGTCTGCACATTTTGTGTTATGCCTTTCTAAATGCAAATCACAGTCACTCCTAAATATGTACATCTCTAATAGACTTTTGTACTGCTTGTATTTTAAAATAAGTGGAACAGTTCTGTAAACATATACAGATGGCAGTGTTAGTAAATTCTTACTTTGGAACATCCCTTTGCATGACTCTTTATAATTAAGCTTGCATAGAACTCTCACTGCCTTTTTTTTTTGAAGAATGAACACCCTGTCTGTATGCTTCACAGCCACACACCCCCATACTTTTAGTTCTATATATGTGGTATGGATACACTGAAGCACAGTTGATCATACTCAGTTGCTTATAATTAAATCAGTGTGATGTTGCTCAGAGTGATATATGTCTAACATTACACCAAGGAAAGCAGTTTTACGATACAATTTTATTCCTGTTCCATCATTAAATGCAATATTCCACTGCACTCAATCAGTTTGGTGGTGTACTTGAAAATCTGTTGAACTTGTTTTACTAATCCTTTGCACTCTGTAATGCAGGCACAGGGCATCTCAGTGCACTCTTATTTAAATCACCACTGCCTGTGCAGTGAGCACACCACAGAGACTTATGCGAGTCTCTTTGCGGAAGCAATGAGGCTACTTAACAACAATGAAGGTACACACAAATGCAAAAACTGTGCGTCTATTCAAATATATTTACATAAGCATTACAATACAAACCTTTTCAATGTGTGATATTTTTTAAGCTCTTCAAGATGGAATGTTTTCATTGTCATTTCACTTGAACTGTTTACAACTAATCAATGTCATCATCAAAATCTTTCTCGTCAAATTCATTGTCACTTTTGTTTTCACTTAGATATCCTTCTAAAGGCTTTATAATCTATTCCTCAGAAAGGACTATGCAGGAAGAACTACCCATTTCATGCCTACTAACTTGAACATAATAATTACAACCTTTGTCTCAATACAACTGGTACAGTGCTACAGTGAGTTAACTCGGGCTTCTGTAGATGACAGTACTATGCAGAACTGATGCATAATACAGTCATATTCAAGAATGGAGCATGTGAGAGCTACAAACAATCATGTCAAATGAGGCTAGACATCAGAGTGGAAAACAAGATTCACAATGACTAGTATCTGAATAAGCGTCAAAAAAACAATTTTTAATTTTTATCACAAAAAATTCTCAGTAGTTTTCTAAAAAAGAGCAAGTTTACTGTAAGGAAGTTTGACCAAAGGAAGCCCCAAAATTAAAGGAATTTCAAAGAAAAACAGAATTTGATGTTAAAATGTTTATTTTTTATGAATTGTTAGTGTCTAATGTTGACTAACCTATGAGCATCATGGATGCTTTGCTTTTGTTTGTACAGTGACTTTAGTCTTTGTTTTGCTGATAAAATCTGTCTTTACAGTGAAGTAATGGAAATATCTGTCTTTACAGTGAAGTAATGGAAATATTTGTGGTAGTTCTGATTTGGTCTTTACCAAAAACTTCACGAAATTTTATTTGTACCTCAGTAATAGTGAAAATCTTTGAAAAAGGTAGTAGGGGCTGCCTTCTTTCATACAACATCCACAGCTGACATTCTATGTTATGCTCTCTGCCCACCTGGGAGCAGGTATGGCTAAAAAAGGGCATTATTCAAGATAAGACCTACAGCGATAAGCATTCTTTGCCATTTGCTATAGCCAACGTCATAAAACCAATACATAGGGATCTTTGTGACACAAGATTATTAAAGAAGTGTTTATGTGGTAGGACTCAAAACCCAAATGAGAGTTTTAACATCTGTATATGGGAATGGATACCAAAAACTGTCTTGCTTGGACTAAATACTTTGTAAATAGGAGTGCTGGATGTTCTGCTATGTTTCAATGGTGCCACAGTGTCAAGGTATAAGGTTATGGAATTGATGGGACTGCCTTGAACATTAAATAAGCAAAGAGCTTTAACTGCCACTGATTTCTTAGAAGCAGAGAAAACAGTGTCAGAAGCTACCAAAGAAGCAATAATAATAAGAATAATTCTAAGCAGAAATTTGAGGAAGAACAGCATCAGAAACAAGATGAATATGGGTGTGGGATGTATTCGTGTTATGCAGATTAGAAAGAGAAGCAAGTTTCAACTTTAACTTGATTTTACCAAAAATTCGCTTTTTTGATGTTCTGTTGTACATTGGATAAAAACTATTACAGATAGAGAGCTGAAGTTTTCTATACTGTCTTAAAACATACTTAACTACAATGTAGACTACTTGTCTTAGTTAATTTTGAAAATTAAAGATTTTTTAAAGAAAAACTATGAGTTAATTACTGAACCAAAATTTTTAAGAAGCATTATTAAAAGCTGTTTGGATCATAATTGGTGGTAGCAACATTCTTTTAAAGGTCTACTTTAAATATAATAGCGTTGAGAACTTACAGAAAAAGATAAAGCTTGTACTTTGATTTTGTTTTGAGATATGTTGTACATAAATAATTAATTTGCAGTATTTCACTTGCAACAAAAAATACAGCTCAGAAAAAAGTTTGTGACCAAAATATATGGTTTATGGCTCAAAATGTTCATAAAAGATCTGTTAAAAGATTGTAATAATTACATGAACTTGTAGTTCTTATTCTTTGAGCTACATTTTCTAGAAAACTGACAAACTTTTCAAGGTTTCTTCTTGTGTTCACGTACCTGTCCCTTTAAGGCTAGTGATTTTTTTGAAAGTAATTCAAGTCAAGTAAGACATCAGAAAAATTCAAGGCCAGGTCGTTCTAGACAGTTTCCCAATTAACAACTGTTGTGTCATTTGCATAGGTAATGACCTCGCTACTGTGCACTTTGTGTTGATAATTAATATGTCATACTTATGAACAATACGGGTCCTAGAACTAACTCTTGAGGCACAACACACTTTACTATAGCTGGACTGGAGTTACACTTCTTAATAATGTTACCCACTTTATGTGTGACATTTATAAACTGATGTCTGTCTTGTGGGTATGACTATAAGAGACTTTTAGATATTCCACCCATACCATAATTTCCCAGTTAATCAAGTAGCAGCTCATGAGATACCATGATGATGCACATGACAGATATAGGAACAAACATGCAACTCTTACTTCTCATCTGATTTTATTAATATTGTATGCATTAGACTGTATATGACACATGCTGCTGAGCAGGATTCCCCAAAATTGTGTTGAGTTTCTCATAAAACTTTGTCAAAGAAAGCATTACAAGAAATTCAACAGAATACTTCTCAACATCATCTGTTATACACTCCTGGAAATGGAAAAAAGAACACATTGACACCGGTGTGTCAGACCCACCATACTTGCTCCGGACACTGCGAGAGGGCTGTACAAGCAATGATCACACGCACGGCACAGCGGACACACCAGGAACCGCGGTGTTGGCCGTCGAATGGCGCTAGCTGCGCAGCATTTGTGCACCGCCGCCGTCAGTGTCAGCCAGTTTGCCGTGGCATACGGAGCTCCATCGCAGTCTTTAACACAGCATGGACGTGAACCGTATGTGCAGTTGACGGACTTTGAGTGAGGGCGTATAGTGGGCATGCGGGAGGCCGGGTGGACATACCGCCGAATTGCTCAACACGTGGGGCATGAGGTCTCCACAGTACATCGATGTTGTCGCCAGTGGTCGGCGGAAGGTGCACGTGCCCGTCGCCATGGGACCGGACCGCAGCGACGCACGGATGCACGCCAAGACTGTAGGATCCTACGCAGTGCCATAGGGGACCGCACCGCCACTTCCCAGCTTGTTTGGGACTGGATGAAGTGTCGTCTCACGCGGTCTGCACGTCCAGCACGAACGCTGGTGCAACTGAGGCGCCAGGTGGAAATGGCATGGCAAGCCGTTCCACAGGACTACATCCAGCATCTCTATGATCGTCTCCATGGGAGAATAGCAGCCTGCATTGCTGCGAAAGGTGGATATACACTGTACTAGTGCCGACATTGTGCATGCTCTGTTGCCTGTGTCTATGTGCCTGTGGTTCTGTCAGTGTGATCATGTGATGTATCGGACCCCAGGAATGTGTCAATAAAGTTTCCCCTTCCTGGGACAATGAATTCACGGTGTTCTTATTTCAATTTCCAGGAGTGTATGTAATCTAGTGTGTACAGTATTGATGAAATCAGATGAGAAATAAATGATGGCATGTTCGTTCCTACATCTATCATGTGCATTTGGAACAGTATCTCATGATATTCCATGAGAGATAATTTTTTTCTAATACTTCACTTAGGATCAGGATTAAACTGATTGGTCAGTGCTTTTATGCTTGGTTAGTACTACTTGTTTAATGCAGTGACTGGACTAGAATAAATTTTAATTTAGATGAAAGTACACCTTATTTAAACTTTCATTGAAGAGGTGAACCAAAACAGGAAAGAGTGTGTGTTTGCATATTTTTAAGATAATGTAGAAAAATTCATCGTGTCCAGAAGAGATTTCATTCTGTGGTTACAAACATTCATGTATCTCAATTTCTATATTCCTGTGTGACATCTTTCTGGATAACAAGCCACATCCAGGAGAATAATTCCTGTTACTGATGTGCAAAATGACAGTTCATTCTCTCTCTGTTGTTGAAAAGAGCCATATTAGAGAATTGCAAGCCCAATAAATCACACTTTACAACTGCATATTTCCAACACCGTAACACTTTAGCTAAAAATGTCTTGCTGTCTGCAACAGAAACTATGAAGACATTATGTTCCTTCAAGTTCTCTTGGTTTCCACATAACTTGCATGTTATGGGAGAAGTTTCCTGAGTTTTATTATTGTTCTGCTAGGTTTATGTACCATACATGAATTGGTTATCACAAGTTCAGCTTCTTATGATAATCTAGCATGTTACTGTAAAATCACATTTAGAATACATAAGATTAAAAATGCTGAATGGGAATCAGTGATGTAAAAGTCAAGAAGAACGGAAGTATCTATGGCTCAAGTACAACAGTTGTTACTAAAACCAATGTCGGCTTTAATCTAGTATATGAAGTGTGACAATATAATTGGATGCTTGAAAAAATCTATTCTCAAAGTGGTGGCAGGTGACTGTTGGTGCCTGCAGGTTTTCAAATCTCATCCAGTGCAGGCACCAACAATCAATACTTCCTTTTCATCCCATCCAGTAAGTCTCCCCTAATTCTGGACAACTTTCCCTCTCCCCACTTCGTAACACTTGTCGCTCCTTTTCTTTCATCCCTCTTCCTTCCCCTTAAACCCTTCTGCCAGAAGAAGGGGACACTGGTTCTGGAAACTTGAGCGTTTCCACATCTTTTGTATGTGTTTTCACCTGCCACTACTTGGCAAATAGCTATTTTTTCATATATCCAATTATATTATAGTTTCAGACATTAATAATCTTGGATGATATATGATAGTTCTGTTTTTTAATGGTCAAGAATAATTCATACTTAAGTTGATTGGCAATATTCAAATATAGCAAATCTCTGAAAAGTTCAAATCATGTGCTGAATTGGGACCGCAACCGTAACATGTGCCTCTCACTACAATTGCGTTTTGAGATGTCTTAACTTCTCATTGCAGTTCACTACTGTGGCAAGCAGTAAGTACTATTCTTAGTCGACACCCGTGAATCAGAAAGAACTTTGTTCCAAAATGTAATCTATTAAAAAACAAGTTTTATTATTGCAATTCAAAAGGAGCCACAAAAAGAGCAAGAAACTTGACTGATACTGTGATTCTGGGCCACATAAATAATACAGATCAGATATGCCAGCTCAGACAATTTCTGTGTGTGGCAGGATAGGGCAGAAATTATTATCCACTGATGCTTGTTTCTGTTGGTACCTATTTATGAAATCAGTAATACATATCGTAAATATGAATGATGCTATCACACATCACAAGTGTTATTTTTGTTTCTGGCATGTCTACCCAATTGGAGCAATAAATAACTAATCTTTTCCAATAATTCTTCAGTCTAGAATTTTATTTATTGAGTGGCAGTATAAATACCTATCACTAGATTTCCATATCATCACCCAGCTTTTGTAAAAGATTGTGAAGTTCATTGCAAAGGGATTCTTCCCATCCCACTCACCTAATAAGCACTGGAAGAAAGACTGCTTACATGGCTCTCTGTGTGCTGTAATTAGTATAATTATATCTTTGTAATATCTAGGGAAGCAATAGGTAGGGGGCTACAGTAAATTCCTAGGTTCTTCACTCAATACTGGTTCTTGAAATGTAATAAGTAAGCTTAATTTTCTGCCAGTTCAATTCAGGATTTTCAGCACTTCTATGATGCTCTCCAGTATGTCAAACAAACCTGTGAGATTTTGTGCTCCCCATCTTTGAATACATTTAATATTTCTACTTGATATGTGTCCCATACACTTGAGCTGTGTTCTACTATGGGTCTCATGTGTATTTTGTAAGTAATCTCCTCTGCAGACTTACTGAATTTACCCAGTTTCCTGCGAATGAACCAAGGTCTGCCACCTGCTCATCTACAAATAAGACTATGTGATTATTCCATTTCATATCTCCACAAATAGCAACACTCATGAATCTGAATTGATTTATTAATTTTAATTCTGACCCATTCTTTTTGCAGTCTTGTTATGTTTTTGTCTTTTTTGACAGGCACAATTTTACATATGTGAATATATGTAGACTGACAGTTTTTGCACTACTTTGAAATCTTATCACAGTCTGAGTGAATATATATGTACTTCATTATAGATACGTTCTTCTGTAAGCTGTGGCCTTTATCTTTTTTTTGTTTTTGTTTTTTAAAAAAGGCCACCTTCATTAAAATCAAAATTTTCCTTTCTTCATCTGTTGAACAACTGGATACCAAAAATAGTATGCTGTGGATTATACAGCCAAAAATACCTAAATGCACCACTGGATACACTTTGTGTGTTTTAAATAACAAATTGTTAATGTTTTTAAATAACAAATTGTTAATGTTGTTGGTATTTCTCTCTCAGGTAAGAAGAAGATTCTTCATGATATTCCCTTAAGTCTTCTAAGCATTTTAATCATGCCATAGCTCCAGTTAGAAGGAATGCTAACTTGAGAAACTACATACTAGTTTTCTCATTCTATGTTGGTTATGGTCTTTATACTGTAAGTAATTCATCTCAATTTGATAGTTATTATTTATCTTTATAATTTGCCCAACTTGGCTGCAAACATTACACAAGCTGCTGGTTCTCCCACTGATTTTAATTAGAAATTGGTGTAAGTGTACCTCGAATCACACTAATGAGAAATAAAGTAATGATCTCCAAAAACAAAAGGGAATCTGTAACAAAGAAAATACTGACAGCTTAGGCCACTATGCAGGAGTAAGCCTATAGTTGGTAAACCATCAATCAGTGACACAGAAAATAATAAAGGTCATTATTAAAGCCTGGCTAGCTCTCGAGTAGCCTAGTCACACACATCATTTAATATTTATTAATGTATCTGCCATGGGAAGTCCAACTGGTTCAGAAGAGGAAAATTGACTAAATACTTAGAATTACACAAAAAAGCAGTATAATGTGCAAATGTATGCTATAAACAGAAAAAACATTTTTAGAAATGGACTGGTAAGGATTAAGCATTTTTATAGGTAATTTACATCACAAACAGCCCAGCATTTATGGAGTTCTGTATAGTATTTAGCAATCACAGCCAACCCATCACTGGCATAGATCACTGTTAAAAAGTGCTCTCGCATGCAGGTGCTCTGTCCTCTTCAAAATTAAAATTTTTGGCACATTCTCACAGTTGTCAAATATGCCCAGACTGCCAACATAACCAGGTATGTGACACCTGTATGCATCTTTTCCATGAAAAACAATGAGCCATTGATCTTTTCTTGGGAAATGACACAAAACACATGAAACCTTAGAGAGCTTGTCTCATGACCCACTACACCGTGTCCCTGTTGGTCTTCCATATTTTGCCACTACAGAGGTTAACTTCTCCTCTTAAGTGGGATGTAGTCTCATCACTGAACATTAAATGTGAAAGACTGAATGAATATGAAAGAATGAATGAAATCATAACAATCCAGATATTGTCATTTATCACCATCACAAATGGTTTGCAATGACCAATCCTGTACAGTGTGGAACACAAACATTGCAGAAAAACACTCAAGAGATAAGCACATGAGGAACAGAAAATTCTTAGCTGGAACAGTAGTGGAAAGTTGGGTAAATCCAGGTATGCATGTCAAATCTGGCACTTCCACACCTCTGTGATTAGTGCTGACAGTCGACTGATAATACTCGCAATTGCTAGGAGCTGCTATTTTGGGGAGTTTTGGATAATTCTCATTAGCAAATACCTGTTCCTTTTCCGTACAGACAGTTTTCATGTTTTCACTGACTTTTTTTCCAATGCTGGTGTTTCTTGGAGCAGATTAATAGATAGCTATTTCTGGTACTTCAAAAATGACAATGGACAAACTGGTAGTGGGTGCTGGAATTTCTAATATGCCACTGTCATTTTCTGTGTCAATAGAGCTTCTACTGCAGCCTCCAGAGGCTTACTTGTAGAAAGTGCACAGAAAGTTACCAACAGAGAAAAACAAAAACATTAACACTGACTTCCACACCATGCAAAAATAATTTGGAAGCTGCAGAAAACAATATCAGGAAAGAGAAAGAAGAAAAGAAAAACTCTAAATAAAAACTTTTTATGGGGAATAACCAAAAGGGGCAAGCATAAAGAAAGGCAAATAAGCAAAACCTATTGTCGATCAGCCTACTATTGATATAGCCACATCCGCACCACAGCGGCATCACCTGGTGAGGAATGGCTGCTAGTCAGATGCACGAATGGTGCATGAGCATGTTAGAAACTACAGGACTTGTCTGGTATTAGAGGGGTGCTGTGGCGAGTGTCTCCAGCATGTGGCGAGACCACATTCAGGTGTCATGGAGTTGGGCAGCCACCCCTTATTACAGATGTGGGATGTTGTAGGCTGAGCAAACTGGTAAAACAGGAGAGGCAGCAAACTGTGGCAGGACTAACATCAGACGTTAATGCTGGGCAGAGTACAAGTATGTCTGAACACACGGTGCACCGATCACTCCTAACTATGGGCCTCCGCAGCTGACTACAAACGCCTGTACCAGTGTTAACACCATGACATCAGCTAGTATGACTTGAAATGGGCACATGATCAGGGGAACAGCTCCTAGACACTTTTACTGCAGGATGGAGACAAGCTGGTGGTGGTTCCATTATGCTCTGGGGAGTATTCATACAGGCATAAACACATCCAGTGGAGCTCATGCAAGGCACCAAGGAGTATTGTGCACTGGCCGCAGATCACATACACCTCTTCATAACGATCTTGTTTTCTGATGGCAGTTGTATTTTTCAACAGGATAATGCACCGTGTCACAAGGCCAGGAGTGTAATGGACTGGTTCGAGAAACATAGTGGTGAGTTCCAATTGATGAGCTGGCCCCCCACCTCATGAGATCTCTACTCAGCCGAATACATCTGGGATATGACTGAACATGACAACTAAGTTCATTGCCCCATTCCGGGAATTTATGGGAATTAGGTGACTTGTGTGGGCATATTTTGAAGCCAACTCCTTCCAGTAGCCTACCAAGGCCTCATTGCTTCCATGTTATGACATGTTGCCACTGTTACCCATGCCTAAGGTGGACATCCCAGCTATTAGGTAGGTGATCATAATGTTCTTGTTATCAGTGTATTTTATAATAGGCTGTATACAAGCAGGCTGGAGGGATGGATCCATTGTCTGTCATGATCAATGCTGAGTAAGAAGACAAGTGCTACATTTGTGACTTCTATTCTTAAAAAGATGTGTGTCTATTTCCCACCCCCGACCACCCTAGTGACTGAGAACTGTGCCTATATTAATTTAATGTTTTGAACAATTGGAGTAATTTGTCAAAACCTGTTTTGGCATTTAAAATAGAATTATGGTCTCCCTTGATAGTATTTTTAAGGATTTCTATATGTTTTCAAATATTTTTCTTTGAATTAGAATAAAACTTTATTCTTGTTTTCAAGTCTTTTCCATTCATTTAAATGGGTGCTCCATTTTACCCCATGGGTGGAGCAAAATCCAGTAATTTGTGCCTAATGAGGTAATTATTTTTTATACTGAGATGGTTTATTTTAAGCTGAAAGTGGACTCGTCTCATGCTGTGTATTATATGCAATGTGAATATCCTTAATTTGCAAACTTGGTGATCATCAAAAATAATTTATATGAATGAAAAGTTAATGTATCTGGTTTTACCCAACCTTCCACTAGACTTCTGTGGACTATGAATGAAAGTCTTGTTGAATGCACTCCACATCATGCATGAGCACATGGGGCGACATGTTGATTCTCACTTATATAAACTACTAGTATTTCTAAACTGCTGTGGCTATCATTAAATTCTTTAAGCTGTAGAATGTGCAGTGCTGTACTCTCAACAGAAATCACATCATACAGATGTAGCTGAATTGCATCTGTGAAAACAGAAACACAGAACACCTTTACTTTCTGTGTTATTGCTATCTCAGTACACTTAGTGAGCTAACTACCTACACCAGGGAGACTTCTACCAAAAACCATGTGAAACAGCAACTTATAACTGGTGCTGAGGTAAAATTTTAGTTTCTATATACAAGTTTAAATTCACTTCAAGCATCTATAAACATTAATGGAAATTGGATGAATCTTTTTTGAAAACCGTGTATTACTTCTGTCTGTACTGAAACATTTAGATTTTATTTATTATTCTTCTTTCTAGTGTCAATTGCCTAACCAGTTTATAATTCACTGTCAACTGTAGTGCCTTAGCTTTACTGTAATGACAGTATATTTCTCCCACTGTACTGAGTGTGTCTTCTATTGCTGAGTATCCTTGTCCATTTTTTGCATTATTTCTTCATACCATTCCCGTCTTGTCTATTTCTGTTGGACTGTATCAGTGCATTTTTTATGTTTGTCCCCCCCTCCCCTCCCTTTCAGCTGTACCTGTAGTTTATCATAGGGTTGACATGCAGATCTGAATTTGTCAATATTAGGGTGAACAGTGGTTGGATGCTCTTACTGTCAACCCCCCCCCCCCCCTCTCTCCCCCCGTATTGTGGAATCTGTGCACCCCATTTGTCTGCATCTAATGATGCCCCTTGTGAAAATATAAGAACATTTTTGAAGTATTTACAACTCGTGTAACTGAGGCATGGAGTGGATATTACCCTAGTGTGCACCTAGTCAGATGTGGAAAACCACATAAAAGGCACACCAATGCTGGCCCTAGTCATTAATCTGCTAGACAGATTCAATCCAGGATTACTGAGCTTACTCAAACCCTCAAAACAGCATCCTAACACGAGTGGCTGTGGGGGGAGAATTAGAGACTTTTTTTAAGGTGAGTGGTAGCAGGATTGCATTTATATGCATACAAATGATTTCACTTTTTCATCTGCACTGGAGTATTGGTCAGTTTAAGGTCTAGGCTTTTATATTTCTCAGTCAACTAAGATTAAGGACAGTTCATACTTAATGCCCCATTGACAGAAAACTGATTAGAGACAAAGTGCATCTCGGATTATTTGAGGATGGGGCAGTTGTTTGACTACATCCTTTCTGAAGGATTCGTTCTGTCCATCACCTCAAATCATAAATGAAAACAACAGGAAACCTAATTCAAGTTTGTCTGTTGGAGATTTCAACCCTACTTCTCCCAAGTGTGAGTCCGGTGTTCAACTACGCTACCCTATTGTTTAGTTTGTCCATGCTGTATGTCCACAATGCATCACCTATAATGATTTGTTCTGGAGTTATGCCATTCTGCATCATAATGCATTAAGTGCAGCCACCATGTCATAGTTGTCTGGTACTTATGGTATATGTCCATCAGGTCCATCAGCAACCAGCTGCTTCAAAATGTTAGCTGTACCTTAAGTAATTGTCCACTGTACAGGAAGACGACAAATTCATAAGGTTTGTCAAAATACAAAAAAATTCAAGAATTTAAAATAGTGCAAGATATTCAAAATTCAAAGGAGAATAAGTGTAGGATATATATAAAAAAACAGTAATATCCAGTATGTACAAGAATCAAGAGGGGGAAAATAAGAATGCAAGACAGAGAGAGAAGTGCTCAGATTAGAAAGAGTATCAGACTGGTATATAGTCTTTCACACCTACCGTCCCACCTATACATCAAGAAAGCACTGACGGAGGGAAAAGAAAAGTTTAGGAGCGGGATTTAAGTTCAAGGTTAAAAGATGTCAATGATAATATTTGCTGATGATATTCCTATCCCCACTGAAAGTGAAGAAGAATTGGAAGACCTATTGAATGAAATGAACGCACTAATGAGCACCGAATATGGATTGAGAGTAAACTGAATAAAAGTAAAAGTAACGGAGAGTAGCATAAATGACAGTGATAAGCTTAATATTGAAACAAGGGAACGCAAAGCTGACAAAGTGAAGGAATTCTGCTACCTGGGAAGCAAAATAACACACAAATTATGAACTGAGTTGGTCATAAAAAGACTAACACAGGCATTGCTGGCCAACAGAAGTCTACTAGCATTGGCCTTAATTTCAGGAAAAAATTCCTGGGAGCCTGTGTTTGGAGCATATCATTGTAAGGAAGTAAAGCTCGACTGTGGCAAAACCAGAAAAGAAGAGAATTGAAGTGGCTGAGATGTGGTGCTGCAGATGAAGAGGTTGGCACAAGAGGGAAATTCATGACAGGCTATGCAACCAGTCAGAACACTGATGGATTTAAAAAAAAGTAAGTAATGTTGAATCACACCGTAAAGGTCTGCGAGGCATTACAAATCACATGATCAATGGCCCCAATAATTCTCATGGCTACCTTCAAAGAACAAACATAATCTGGAAATGTTACTACTGTCCCTAACACAAACCAAATTTCCTGTGGACTAATTTCACACTAGCTTTATGCTTTTCTTTGCAAATGATGACCTACATCTCACTATTCTTCACAACTTGCTGACTGAAAAATGGGAACCTTCTATTAGCAACAGATAATATTTCTGCCTAGAAAGCTGCACCTTTTTGTCTACTATGGCTATAGTGCAAACTTCAACCAAAATGTTTGTACAATCTCAACATTCCAGTCACATAGCACCATAAGAAAAGATGTTGCAACAATCACTGATCCACATTCACAATAGTCAAACAATAATACTGTCAAGTTCAGAAATCCTGAAGATAATATAGGAACAATGCTGTAGTAAGAAGCATGCTGAAGCCATACCAAGCACAACATGCAGAAAAAAGTAGTTAGCAGGAAGACTTAATGTATCCAAGAATAAACAGATAAGTTTTTAGTGTGGGGCACTTAGATGAGGAGTCCACTCAGTTTTTCAACCATAAATTAATTACAAGCTAATTTCCAAGATTCTGTTCATCATAATGTCGATATTTTGTATAACACATGGTCAAGAAAAATTCTACAATACTAAAAGTGAAATACATGAATTCCGTTTTATGTAAAGTGAAGAGACTTTTCATTTGTTTTATAACTAAAATGCAAGAAATGCCAGAAAAGCTCTCAGTGCCATGGAAATAATGAGAGGGTAAGCTGTAAAAACAAATAATAACGTGACTATTAATGCTCTCTGGAAATAATCAACTACAGTGTAGGTCAGACTAAATTGGTGTCTGGAAAGATATACAGGGTGATTCAAAAAGAATACCACAACTTTAGGAATTTAAAACTCTGCAACGACAAAAGGCAGAGCCAAGCACTATCTGTCAGCGAATTAAGGGAGCTATAAAGTTTCATTTAGTTGTAAATTTGTTCGCTTGAGGCGCTGTTGACTAGGCGTCAGCGTCAGTTGATGCTAAGATGGCAACCGCTCAACAGAAAGCTTTTTGTGTTATTGAGTACAGCAGAAGTGAATCGACAACAGTTGTTCAGCGTGCATTTCAAACGAAGTATGGTGTTAAACCTCCTGATAGGTGGTGTATTAAACGTTGGTATAAACAGTTTACAGAAAATGGATGTTTGTGCAAAGGGAAAAGTTCTGGACGGCCGAGAACGAGTGATGAAAATGTAGCACGCATCCAGCAAGCATTTGTTCGCAGACCAGGAAAATCGACTCGCAGAGCTAGCAGAGAGCTGCAAATTCCACAATCAACTGTATGGAGAACCTGAACGTCAACTACCCTAGGCGATGGATCAGCCGCCAGGCAGCCCGTGACAGAGCACTTCATCACTGGCCTCCAAGAAGCCCTGATCTTACCCCCTGCGATTTTTTCTTATGGGGGTATGTTAAGGATATGGTGTTTCAGCCACCTCTCCCAGCCACCATTGATGATTTGAAACGAGAAATAACAGCACCTAGCCAAACTGTTACGCCTGATATGCTACAGAGAGTGTGGAACGAGTTGGAGTATCGGGTTGATATTGCTTGAGTGTCTGGAGGGGGCCATATTGAACATCTCTGAACTTGTTTTTGAGTGAAAAAAAAAACTTTTTAAATACTCTTTGTAATGATGTATAACTGAAGGTTATATCATGTTTCTTTCATTAAATACACATTTTTAAAGTTGTGGTATTCTTTTTGAATCACCCTGTACACTCCTGGAAATAGAAATAAGAACACCGTGAATTCATTGTCCCAGGAAGGGGAAACTTTATTGACACATTCCTGGGGTCAGATACATCACATGATCACACTGACAGAACCACAGGCACATAGACACAGGCAACAGAGCATGCACAATGTCGGCACTAGTACAGTGTATATCCACCTTTCGCAGCAATGCAGGCTGCTATTCTCCCATGGAGACGATCGTAGAGATGCTGGATTAAGTCCTGTGGAATGGCTTGCCATGCCATTTCCACCTGGCGCCTCAGTTGCACCAGCGTTCATGCTGGACGTGCAGACCGCGTGAGACGACGCTTCATCCAGTCCCAAACATGCTCAATGGAGGACAGATCCAGAGATCTTGCTGGCCAGGGTAGTTGACTTACACCTTCTAGAGCACGTTGGGAGGCACGGGATACATGCGGACGTGCATTGTCCTGTTGGAATAGCAAGTTCCCTTGCCAGTCTAGGAATGGTAGAACGATGGGTTCGATGACGGTTTGGATGTACCGTGCACTATTCAGTGTCCCCTCGATGATCACCAGAGGTGTACGGCCAGTGTAGGAGATCGCTCCCCACACCATGATGCCGGGTGTTGGCCCTGTGTGCCTCGGTCGTATGCAGTCCTGATTGTGGCGCTCACCTGCACGGTGCTAAACACGCATACGACCATCAATGGCACCAAGGCAGAAGCGACTCTCATCGCTGAAGACGACACGTCTCCATTCGTCCCTCCATTCACGCCTGTCGCGACACCACTGGAGGCGGGCTGCACGATGTTGGGGCATGAGCGGAACACGGCCTAACGGTGTGCCGGACCGTAGCCCAGCTTCATGGAGACGGTTGCGAATGGTCCTTGCCGATACCCCAGGAGCAACAGTGTCCCTAATTTGCTGGGAAGTGGTGGTTGGTCCCCTACGGCACTGCGTAGGATCGTATGGTCTTGGCGTACATCCGTGCATCGCTGCAGTCCAGTCCCAGGTCAACGGGCAAGTGCACCTTCCGCTGACCACTGGTGACAACATCGATGTACTGTGGAGACCTCACGCCCCACGTGTTGAGCAATTCGGCGGTACATCCACCCGGCCTCCCGCATGCCCACTATACGCCCTCACTCAAAGTCCGTCAACTGCACATACGGTTCACGTCCACGCTGTTGCGGCATGCTACCAGTGTTAAAGACTGCGATGGAGCTCCGTATGCCACGGCAAACTGGCTGACACTGACAGCGGCGGTGCACAAATGCTGCGCAGCTAGCGCCATTCGACGGGCAACACCGCGGTTCCTGGTGTGTCCGCTGTGCCGTGCGTGTGATCATTGCTTGTACAGCCCTCTCGCAGTGTCCAGAGCAAGTATGGTGGGTCTGACACACCGGTGTCAATGTGTTCTTTTTTCCACTTCCAGGAGTGTATTTTGGTAAAGGTATACAGTACGATGTTTTTACAAAATGTATATAGAAACAGAACACCTTATATGCTTAGAATGAACTCAATATAGCAGAAGCAAAATATCAACTAGAAACAAAATCCATGCAAAGTCTACACAACCTAGTAAATATAGTGGATTAGCAAATTTTAATATACCTAGCTACTAGATGATACAAACATAATAGAGGAAAACATTCCACTTGGAAAAATATATCTAAAAACAAAGATGATGTGGCTTATCAAACGAAAGCTCTGGCAAGTTATAGATACACAAACAAACACAAACATACACACAAAATTCAAGCTTTCGCAACCAACGGTTGCTTTATCAGGAAAGAGGGAAGGAGAGGGAAAGATGAAAGGATGTGGGTTTTACGGGAGAGGGTAAGGAGTCATTCCAATCCCGGGAGCGGAAAGACTTACCTTTGGGGGAAAAAAGGACAGGTATACACTCGCATACATACACATATCCATCCGCACATACACAGTCACAAGCAGACATTTGTAAACATTTGTAAACATTTAAAAATGTCTGCTTGTGACTGTATATGTGCAGATGGATACGTGTACGTGTGCAAGTTTTTACCTGTCCTTTTTTCCCCCTAAGGTAAGTCTTTCCGCTCCCGGGATTGGAATGACTCCTTACCCTCTCCCTTAAAACCCACATCCTTTCGTCTTTCCCTCTCCTTCTCTATTTCCTGATGAAGCAACCGTTGGTTGTGAAAGCTTGAATTTTGTGTGTATGTTTGTGTATCTATCAACCTACCACTGCTTTTGTTTGGTAAGTCACATCATCTTTGTTTTTGATATAGCTACTAGATGAGTTACATACAACGTGGCAGGGAGCTAAAAAAGTGCTGCTAGTAATACACACATGACTCAGTGCATGTTTACACAAATGATATTTACTTCAGTCATGCTGTATTTAAAAACTCTGGTTGTGGTCTAACAATTAAAAGCCCCAGAAGCAATGTTGCCAAAATATTAATTGGTTATTGAAATGACAGAAACTCTTATGTTCCAGACCACAGCACCAGTGTGAATTGGCAGCAACAGTCAAGGGTTAAATTAGGAAGGAAGTTAGTACATAGTACACTAACAAGAGTATGTAACTGACCACATGTAGGTGAGGCAAAGTGACTATCACCTCTCACTTCCAGTGATACACTATAGTTGAAGTGCAGTCACCTGGAGCATCACTCAAGTGTTTGGTGCCTATCAAGAGAAAGAGTGCTCAAGAATATACGAGTGCACACTGTTAAAACCAAGGAGTCTCTCCATAGAGTAATTGCAGGTGACAATGTCAGTAAAAGGTGTTGAGTCACTTATCATCAGATTGCACTGAAATGTCTAGATTGATCAAAAATCAGTCTGGATCAGGACTTGAATCTGACTCTTTACTTTTGCAAGCTTTTCTATTACTCACTGAACTATCTACATTTAACCTTTGAGGCATACTTCAATAGTTCTGTGAGCGACAGCACTTCTGTAAAAGACACGGGTCTTGGTTCGCGCTCAGAATGAAGTTTCAATCTCTTTGGGATTTTCAAAGGGCTCACCTACATTGGGGACTGAAATTGTTTTATTTATTTAGCCACCCATTGCTATACGATGTTCAGTAAATATTATTGTGAAGGAGCAACATCAGGGATGAGGAACGAGTCATGTTATACATGCAAATTATACAGCAACAAATTATGACTAGTGACAATCTGCTCATATTGATAATTATTTTTTACCTATTACTTTATATTTATGAAGCTTTTCTAACTTCAGTTTTCGTAATTGACAAGTACCCAGGTCTCAAACTGAGGTCTTGAGGAGTGGTAGTGAAAGGTGGGTGAGTCAACAACTTACATTAGGTTTTTACTCAATAAAGAAATAGTTTGCTATATTGCAGCATACAGTTCTAGGGGCACTCACTTACTATAGTTAATACTGATATGTGTCCAGGTTTTCTTTCAGCTCACACTGAATTAAAACATCTGCCTCTTTGGGGAGGCAGGATGTGACTTCCGTTAAAAATATAAATAAATAAATAAATAAAATAAAATTATCCCAGTGGGGCAGGGGGTGGTGTGGGGATGGGTAGTGGTCCCTAGTGACTTTTACTGAGTATACTCTGGATTGTTAGTTGTTTAAACAGGGTGGTCAGGAACAGCCTGAAAAGCTTGTAATGGTGTTACAGGATAAGTTGTGCTGAGAATTAATTGTTTAGAAAAAAATTTGATACACTGCACTGTTTCTGATTTAATTTGTACTAAAGTTAGTTTATCAGGGTATTGCACACTCAAACTGAAGTGCACCACCAAAGACACTGTTGCCAAATGGATCCTTCATTTGGTTTCCTAAAACCAAACAAGATGGAGATACAAAAGTTGGACATGGAATGATAGTAAGGACTGAACCTGAGGCAAAGGCAAAGCAGTCTCATGTGCTATTATCAACCCCTTGAGAACAACTGACACTAATTGTATCTAGTGGGCCAATTGAATCTGCACATGTAATGGCCAGATTGGTGAACTCCAGTGCTAATTAACATGGAAATGTCATCACATATCCAATTTTTTTTTTTCCTTGAGAATTGTTCCTCAGCACAACCTAACTTGACAACCCTTTCAAGCTTTTCAGCCCATTTCTGGCCACCCTGTGTAATGGAAAAGTTGAAAAGCTGTTAAATATGAAAATCAGCATTAAAAGGAATTTGCAAGCCCATGTCAAAATACTGTAATAAATTGTAGAAAAACTGGCTGATAAGCATTTATTGCATGAGTTTTTCAATTTCCTGCTTGATGTCTTTCAGCAACTTGTTTCAGACTCTTACATCAGTACACAAAACTCCATTCTGAGTCCTAAATGGGGATTCATATTCTATATGGAAATTGTTCGATTTTTAATATTTTGGGTGTGAATTTCACAGTTCATACTAAACTCACTCATATTATTAACCACAAAAATATTTATGGAGTAAATGTATTGATATGTTACCTTAAAAATCATAATTCATTCTGCATTGTGAAGGGTTGTTGAATCAAATAGTATACACAGTTTAATGCAAGTGACATTAAAACTACATGAGCATCTCAACTGATAAGTTCCTGCAGCCATAGTGTGCAAGCATCCCATATTAACTCAACACCTGTAGATTAGAAAAAAACCTCACAACTTCTTAGCGACACCAAAAATTCATCAGCACAATATAAAATGATGTTCAGTTATGCATCTCTTTTCACACCAAGGCACCATCATGTATTAGGTATCCAAAGTCACACAACAATCGATTGCTTACTTTGTAACAATAAATTGTTCTCCATAAATGTGCAAGTATTAGCCTTTTACACTTATGGTTTTGTCTTTAACTGCAATATTTAGATATACGCCAGAATATATGCAAGTAAACAGTAAAAAAATTGCATGAAGGAAAGAAAGTTGCAAGAAAAAGATGAAAAGATGGAAAATACACTGTCAAGTCACAGTGCTACAATCACCATGACAAAGTGACATCACAATCAGTTTACATATGACACCTAATGTACACTTTTGAAACATTTATGTAACAGAACTGACAGGCTGTCTGTATTCACAATAGCAATCAGATCAATGCCAAGGAAGCAATTTATCAGGGCTGGAAAAGGGATGGTCGTAGCCCTCCAGGCTAGAGAGGGAGGATTCAGTATTAACAGGAGAATGAATGTTTCACTCATCTCTGTGCTGAAATTGTAGCTTTACTGAATCCAAAGCCACACTGTGAATAACTGAAAAGAAATATGCATAGGTCAATAACCCAGTAATGTCAGAGCTGAAGATCAAATAAGTATAAAGACCAACTGACATGGAACGGAGGAATGACTCACAATTTTGAAAATCCAAGAAGGTGCTAGATGTGTGTGATGCAACGGCTTAGTAAACACTACTATCTTTGGCCCAAAAATAAAGATGTATTGACAAACAATATGGAAACTGACGTGTGAATATGCAGGGTTTCAAGTACATGCAGATCACTGGAAGAGTGCAGTCAAAACTTTGAGGTTCTCCACTGATCTCTGAATTCTCCATATCTCATCTAGACTGAACATTATGAAGAGCACCTCAGCCACTGCATCAGTTCAGAGAACTGCTGGTCACATATTCTTCAGCAGCTGTGGGAAGCAGTACAGACAGTATGTCTCTAAAATCCTGTGCACATGTATGACCATCTGACTTAAAGTTTATCTAGGTGTGGCATGTTCTGAAAATACTGTGGATACCTACAGTCATGTAACAGAAAAGAATAGCTATAAAAAAAGACTATAGCAGATACATTCACAAGAAAGGAAATGAGGGTGGCAAATGGGTGATACAAAATATACTCTCTGTCATGTGACATTCATATTTTCACTAAAGCCAAATCTTGAAAATAAGTGAATTTCTATGTGTTTATATAAACCTTCCTGGCATACTGACTGATGATACTCTTCTCAGGTATGCAGCTGGATAATGTAGTCATCTTGACACAAGCGTCAAGAGGACTACGATATCCAATTGCATACCCGAAAAGAGTATTATCAAGTGTATTGCTATATCTATAACTGCATGTGCTGACACTAGTGTAGCTACAACAAATACCTGTTCCTCAACATTAGGCTAATTGCATGTGGATTGTGACTTGTAAAAATATAGGTGATATTAGCTTTATTGTTGCCTATAGTTTTTAGAGTTCTACTACCTTGGAACTGCAAATGGCATCTATTTTACAAACAGATGTTCACACACACACAGACACACACACACACACACACACACACACACACACACACACACACAAGAAAATGAAAGCAACAGCAGAAATGAAATTGCATTATTTGAGTGATTATATGGATTCATTACAATTATTAGAAAAATTGCAAAAGTTCAACCTTTTCCAGAGTCAGGATGGTCCACAACTGCTGTAACTAGCCTACAATATGTAGCACGTGGATAGTGAGTTTACATGTGATCCATCAGATAGGGGACAGGTCAGAGAGCCTTACAGCCACTGGAAGCACTTAGCATTGCGCAGAAAATGAATTATAATTTACTGTGGTTCATGTGCATGTTTTTCAGTTACATGCCATTTAGGTGCCTTGCGTATTCCCAACCCACCCCAGTTACCCAAACGGGCAAAGGGGACCTACAGTTTAATGTTGAAATTGGACCATGTGTCTTTTCTGGCAGCTCAGATGGTTCAAATGGCTCTAAGCACTATGGGACTTAACATCTGAGTTCATCGGTCCCCTAGACTTAGAACTTAAACCTAACTAATCTAAGGAGATCCTATACGTCCATGCGCGAGGCAGGATTAGAACCTGCAACCGTAGCAGCAGTACAGTTTCAGACTGAAGCGCCTAGAACTGCTTGGCCACAGAGGCTGGCTTTCTGGCAGCTCCTCACACTGATTGACAAGTGGAGGCTACGTTAAAACTCAGACTGAAAAATCCGTGGTCCAACCAGGATTCAATCCCATGACCTTCCGGTTTTCGGCATGTGCTTTACATTAGACCATCTGGCCTGATTGGAAAATGAATTGAATCATTTACATTGTGGAGAGGAGCATTGCCTTATTGAAGGACTATTTGCTTGACATTCTGAGTCTTCACTGGACTAAATCATAGTTTCCCAATGTTGCACAGTTTTAAAGGCATTGTCCTTTGGTAAAATTTGACTCTGCTAATTCACAGTTTTGTCTATATTCTGCCAGAAGAACATATGTTCCAGAGTCTAGATCTGTTGACCGCAGTGTATTTTGTAATAGGACTTTGAATTTCGCCGCACTACACTCGTTCCCTCAGATAAAAATTATACCGTTGCAGCGGTATGAGCGCTCGACGGCAGAGAGTAACTCTTTTCTTTTTTTTTTCTATCCGTTTCGTGATTGTCTCTTGATAGCCGAAGCGTAAGGCAAACGTGATCTGACGAAGACGTAAAAAAAACTTATTAGCTAGTCTTGATCTGATTTTAATGTGTAGACATATTGTGGAAGTTGTTAAGAAATTCGGAGGATGGAAGTGTCAAAGTAAATTAAATTGCATACAGTATCAAGATGATTTTAATTGGTATAAATTAGTGATTCCTGGACGATTGCAAGATTTCAAAGCAGTCTTTTCATGCAGAAATGAAGGAGATTTTTTAAGACATGGACGCCGCACGAAAGAAGACAAGTTAACCTGGTAAAGGATGAACTCTTATCTACGCCATTTCCCCCTGTCAGTTACATTTTGTTATTCTCTGTTTCTTTTCAATAATTTTTGTAGTGGAAATGGGTTAACTTTTGCTCAAAAACGCCACAAGGACCACCCCAACAATAGCTTTTCTGAATTATGAAGTCCGATAGCTTTTCTGTAATATGAAGTCCAATTTGCTTTTCATTCTTTCCCTTTTTCACGGTCATTTACGATTTGAAAACCCACTTTTTATTCACCATTTATTCCCACATTTCTTTTCTTTTCTTCTCTTCTCTTTTTCTTTTTTATTAACCACTACAATTTGCATTTCACATTGTTGCCACTATATCTAGAAATTCCCGTATCATTTAATCATTGTGGAAGGCTTTCTATAGAGTTCTATAGAGTTCAATTAATCCAGAATTTACTCATTTTCTTTCTGGAAGTTGAAGGATAGTTTTTGCTGGGTTATTGGTCAGTTTGATCTGTAACGTGGCCAATGTTCTAGTTCATCCCAAAGGCATATGACAGGTGTCAGGTCACAGCTTCAAGGCACCAAGTCATCATTATCAACTGATTCTCTTCAGACCACAATGTAACAGTTCTTCATCATTATGATAGTTAAGTAACATGTCTTGTGGTTTCAGACTGGTACAAGCCTCATGATCTGATGCAAGTTCATCAGCTTGCATATCAGTTTCACAGCTAATTTTACACAAGCTGCATTTCATTTTGACAGTGAAATTTTTTTATCAATAAAATTTGAGGTGTTCACCATCAAATTACACATAGTAAACATTCATTGGGTTGTGTGGACACTTGGTCACATAATACTGTACAATATGTAATCAAAATATCCAAACACCCACGAAAACATGTGTTTTTCATATTAGGTGCATTGTACTGCCAGGTACTCCATATCAGGGACCTCAGTAGTCACTAGACATCATGAGACAGCAGAATGGGCCACTCTGCTGAACTCATGGACTTCAAACGTGGTCACATGATTGGGTGTCACTTGTGTCACATACCTGTACATGAGATTTTCACACTCCTAAACATTCCTAGGTCCACTGTTTCCGATGTGATAGTTGGGTGGAAATGTGAAGGGACATGTACAGCACAAAAGCATACAGACAAACCTTGTCTGTTGACTGACAGAGACCGATGACAGTTGAAGAGGGTCATAATGTGTAATAGGCAGACTTCTATTCAGACCATCATACAGGAAATCCAAACTGCATCAGGATCCACTGCAAGTACTATGACAGTTAGGCGGAAGGTGAGAAAACTTGGAATTCATGGTCGAGCAACTGCTCATAAGCCACACGTCACACCAGTAAATGCCAAACTATGCCTTGCTTGGTGTAAAGAGTGTAAACATTGGGTGATTGAACAGTGGAAAAACGTTATATGGAGTGATGAATCATGGTACACAATGTGGTGATCTGATGGCAGGGTGTGGGTATGGAAAGTGCCCAGTGAACATCATCTGACAGCAGGTGTAGTGCCAACAGGATGTGGTGGTGTTATGGTGTTGTCATGTTATTCATGGAGGGGGCTTGCACGCCTTGTCATTTTGTGTGGCACTATCACAGCACAGGCCTACATTGATGTTTTAAGCACCTTCTTGCTTCCCACTGTTGAAGAGCAATTCAGGGATGGCGATCGCATCTTTCAACATGATCGAGCACCTGTTCATAATGCATGGCCTGTGGCAGAGTGGTTACACGACAATAACATCCCTGTAATGGACTGGCCTGCACAGAGTCCTGACCTGAATCCTATAGAACACCTTTGTGATGTTTTGGAATGCCGACTTCATGCCAGGCATCACTGACTGACATCGATACCTCTCCTCAGTGCAAAACTCTGTGAAGAATGTGCTGCCATTCCCCAAGAAAACTTCCAGCACCTGGTTGAACATATGCCTACATGAGTGGAAGCTGTCATCAAGGCTAAGGTTGGGACAACCCAATACTGAATTCCAGCATTACTGATGGAGGGTGCCACAAACTTGTGAGTCATTTTCAACCAGGTGTCCGGATACTCATGATCGTGTAGTGTACATTTGTGTAAGAGGTTCTCAAATATTGCGAGAGGTGATATTGTGTCACATGACATGGAGCCCTCCAAGATGAAATTAGTAGTAATGTGAGTGTATGAACCCACAATAATCACTGGATGAACCCACTCTTTTTATATCTTTCTTCAGCACAACCATGCTTCCACACGATTGGTCACCCATGTAAATGATGAGACTAGCATTATCCAAGTGTACTACATTAATGGTTAGAAAACAATGGTTCCTGGTTACGGCGCCAATATAAAAACAATCACTTATCCTTCTGTGCTACAGTAGAACCTCAATTAACCATCACTTTGCAATCAGGGGGCGATCAAAATGTTAAAAAGGCTGGATAATCAGAGAAGACAGAAACGTCATTTATAGAGTTCAAAGCAATGTAATAAATCAAAAGTAAGTAAAAAAAAATTCTAATAAAGACAAAGGAAAACAGAAAATTTGTAGAATGTGTTTTTGTTGCAAGTTCTTAAACCTTGACTTTGTGGCTGCGTCACATGAAGACTTCCATTTTCAACTCATTCAGTTCCCATATAGAGAACTTCTATGGCTCTGAGCACTATGGAACTTAACATCTGTGGTCATCAGTCCCCTAGAACTTAGAACTACTTAAACCTAACTAGCCTAAGGACATCACACACATCCATGCCCGAGGCAGGATTCGAACCTGCGACCGTAGCAGTCGCGCGGTTCCGGACTGAGCGCCTAGAACAGCTAGACCACCGTGGCCGGTGGAGAACTTCTATGTAACGAGGTTGAAACAGAAAGTGCAACATTACAAAAGCACTTAAATTTAATGACAATTACGGGTAAAAGTGTAATAAGTCTGCAGGAAACTAGAATTGCTAATTAAAGTTTTCCTATTACTTCTGAGTGTTTAATATATTCATAAGTGAGGTTATTATTTGATGTTTTGAAACACCATGCAATTATTATTCATCTTATTAAGCATGAGAAAAGTGTTGATATTCCCTGGAGCCACACATATCTTTGATTTCTTAGGCAGCAACTTAAGGAATGAGGCTCAAATGTTGGGAAATAAAAACTTCATCACATGACAGGAATGGAAAAAAAGGTGGAAAAAGAATTTTACATAATGTAAACCTAATTATATCACCCTTTACATACAATTTTGAAGTGATTTGTGCTTTTCTTTCCCATCATTTTCAACAGCTCTTTATCTTTTTTTCTACCCATCTGGTTAGCCACACATGTTAACATTAACGATTCAGGGATGGAGATGTATGCTGGTTCCAGATCGAATCTGCCTGGCAGATTAAAAATGATGGGTCAGTGTGCTGGCCAGCCTGAATGCAATTTTTAGGCTGTTCCCCACATCCCACTAGGTGAATACTGGGCTGGTTCCCATATTCTGCCTCTGATACATGCTATGCAAACATTTCAAACACTTTCTCACACTTGCACACAGAATTTACTCTATATGCAGACAGACTGGGTACACTGCTTCTACGAGGGTAATCCCAAAAGTAAGTTCTCCTATTTTTATAAGTATATTGACCTGTTTATTTCTACTATGGTTTACATCAGTTTACAGTTAGAACATTTACCTATTTTTTGACATACTCACCGTTTCTGTTGATGCATTTTTGTAGACACTGTGGCAGTTTTTGTTTGTCCAGCGTTAACTGTGGTCCCAGCTATTCAGCTCTGATGATGAGGTGAAAGAAGAGATTCATAGCTTTCCGAACAGCACGGTGGCAAGCTGGTGTGATAAGGGCACACAAAAACTGTCACAGCATCTACAAAAATTCATCGACAGAAATGGTGATTATGTCGAAAAATAGCTAAATGTTCAAGCTGCAAACTGATTTAAACCATTGTAGAAATAAACAGGTCTATCTACTTGTAATATGCCAGGGAGGTGACTAGGGGACTGATGACCTTCGCTGTTTTGTCTCCTTAAACACAGAATCAGTATCAGTGTTATCTTTTATTCTCTTTCTATATTGACAAAACAACTACTTTAACAAGGGTTTGGTACCCTTCTTCTCATTTTGCAGCTAGTTATTACTTGTTAGATACTATGTTCAGCTTGTTCTTTTAACAGTTTAACACTTGATGAATAACTCAAATCTTCTAATCAGCCAGTCAGCCAGTATCAGGCTCCTTTTCTTTGTTTATGGCTTCATTGTCCATTTAAATACATATGTTTGTGTTTGTTTGTGTGTCTATCGACCTGCCAGGGCTTTTATTTGGTAAGTCACATCATCTTTGTTTTTAGATATATTTTTCCCACATGGAATGTTTCCCTCTATTATATCCATATCTATTTAAAAATATTTTTCACATGAAGTGGAAATGTGGTTTGCTTTTTCTTACAACAATCATAGCTGTAATACTCTCCTTTACACAAAAACATTACCGGCTGACACTCAGTGTTTTTATTTTTTTATTTATTTTTTAAAAAAAATTTAAACTCAATATGACAAATCACTTATTACAAATGGTAATTCAAAATGAAAATTACAAACATCTATAATTATTTTATGCATAGCGATACATCCATAAGAATCACAGAGAATGTAAAAGTAAGTTCAAAATTTCAATCACTGTACAGAACAGTGAATAAGATGTTCCCATATGTTTAAATCAACATCTTCCCAACAACTGGATGAGGCATACTGGACATGAGACATTGTGTTCTGCTCTTAATCACCTAGATCTTGGTAACCGACACCTATGGATTTATTTTTGTGGGGTTACAGAAAAGATGTGTATGTGCTTACTTTGCCAGAAACAATTCCAGAACTCATAATATTCATTTCTAAAGGGTTCGTTTCACTGACTCCACACAATATATGGCATAAAATACATTATTGCTTAGCTGTTGTCCAAGTGACCTATGAGAGACTATAGCACTCTCATAAAGTATGTAAAACAATTGAGCATTCTTTTACTCTTTATGAAGTATTGCTATGCAATAAATAGTTATAACCATCTGTAATCACTCTATTCATTTTGAACTGCCCTGTACTGACAAATCAGCAGCCCCTATATCTAAATCTACACATATACAACACACTCCACTATACCATGCACGATGGAGTGTGCCCTGTACCGCCACTATTCATTTCCTGTCCTCTTCCACTTTCAAATAGAGTGGGGGAAGAACTAGTGTCTATATGTCTCCCTATGACCCCTAATTTTTGTGTCTTATATTTGTGGTTCTTACACATAATGTTTGTTGGCAGCAGTAGAATCATTCAGAAGTCAGCTTCAAATGCCGGTTCTCTAAATTTTCTCAATAACATCCCTTGACAAGAACATCACCTTCCCTCCAGGGATTCCCATTTGAGTTCCAGAAGCATCTCCGTAACACTTACTTGTTGTCCAAACCTACTGGTAACAAATCTAGCAGCCCACCTGTAAATTGCTTTGCTGTTCTCCTCCAGTCCAAGCTGGTATGGGTCCCAAACACTCAAGCAATATTCCAGATCCTATGCATGGTCTCCTTCACAGATGAAGAACACTTTCCTGAAATTCTCTGAATACACTGAAGTCGAACATTCACTTTCCCTACCACAGTCCTCACATGCTCGTTCCATTCCATATTCCTCTGCAACGTTATATCCACATATTTAAAAGACATCTGCATCACGCACTACACTCCTAATGGTATATCTGAACATTACAGGTTTGTTTTTCCTACTCATTCACTATGAGTTACATTTTCCCACATCCACAGCTAGCTGCTACTCATCACGCCAACAAAATTGAGTGGCTGTTTCTTTCTACAGTCACTCAATTTTGACAACTTACCATACACCATAGCATCATTAGCAAACACCACAGATTGCTGCCAGCCCCGTCCACCAAATCACTTACGTATATAGTGAATGACAATGACCCTACCACACTTCCCTGGGTCATTCCTAACGATACCCTCCCTTGTCTCTGATGAACACACACCTTTGAGGAAAAGAAGTCTTCGAGCCACTTACACATATTTTAACTTATTCCATATGCTCATATCTTCATTAACAGCGTGCAATGGGGGCTCATGTCTGGAAATCTGGCAATATCAAATCTGCCTGCTGCCCATCATCTATAGCAGTATGTCATGTGAGAAAAGGTGAAGCTGAGTTTCACATGAGCGATGCTTTCTAAAGCCATGCTGCTTCATGGACAAAAGCTTCTCAGTCTCACGAAAATTTATTATATTCAAACTGAGAATATGTTCAAGGATTCTGCAGCAAACAGATGTGAGAGACATTGGTGTGTAATTTTGTGGGTCCATTCGTTTGTCCTCCTTATATACAGGAGTCACCTGCATTTTTTCCAGCCGCCTGGGATTTTGTACTGGGTGAGAGATTCATGATAAATGCAAGCTACATAAGGGGCCAATGCCATAGAGTACTGTTTGTTAAACTGAGTTGGGGTTTCATCTGGAACTCCTGACTTATTTGCTTTCCAATCTTTCACTTGTTTTCCTATGTCAGGGATGCTTATTACTATGTTGTCCATATGGGAGTCAGACTGATGGTCAAATGACAGTATGTTTGAGTGATTCTCCTGCATGAATGAGGCCCCCTGGTAGACATACTGAGTGCACATTGGCTTTCTTTCCAGTCCTGAACGTTATCTGTCTAAGGAACTCAATACCATACCTAGTATTGGAGCTCCCAATAACTAGTAAAGCCCCCTGCGTGCCTGCTCAGATCCTGCTGAAGCAGAAGCCACATATCTACCCACAGGGTGAATGTGCAAGGCTATATGGCCAGTGTCTACATTGGCCCTTTGCCTCAAGCAATGTGAACGCTTTACCACCCACCATTCACTCATTGATGAGGGGATGAGGGGAGACCCACCACGTCAGGTACACTAGAGGGTGCCTAATCAGCAGTAGAGATCATGTGTAAACGAAGCGACTCCTGAGGTGCCCCATGAGACATACCAGATTCTCCACCACCTCCACCACACCCCAAGGCAACAGCCTGAAGGTAACTAACTATATACCAAAGCGCAGTCAGCTGTTCACGAACTGCTGTCAGCTCCTCCCGTGTCCACGACAGCATGCACACATCCTAAACATCGTAGCAAGACTGACTTACTATAACAGCAGACAGAATCCCAGGTATGAGATTTTCAGACTTTCTACCCTCCTAATGTGTCACCAACGGACGCTGATGCGTTAATGAGCTATGTAGCTGGCTGTTCAGTGAGCAAATACTGCGTTACAGACTGAATGAATTTTCCCCTTAAAAATGCAAGATTAAACCTCTTAAACAGAAAAACACACATGGAATTTAAGAGATATACCACTTTCTTGGGAGACACTCAATTTCTAATTCCAGTGTAGTGTTCATGTCTTTTGTCTTTTGATATCTCTTTATTTCAATATTTTGTCTCATGCTTGTCTTTGTTTGTCTCCATTCTTATTAGCCATTTTCATGGGATAATCCCTCATCTAGTCAGCTTCTCATTTGCCAAAACAGTAAAAATGCAAAATATGTGGAAGAAAATTTCAAAATGAATAAACAGAATGGTATGGTACATATTTACCAAAAATGACTGAAAATAAAATAATACTAATGGAGACATTGCGAAAGAGCACCAGACACCAAGCTTTGGATTCTCTGGTTTCTGCTTTGAAAATGGACAGTGTTGAAGGGAAGGAAGGAAGAAAGGAAAGTTGGAAAGATGATTTGGATTTAAATCCCATGAATGACAATGTCATTAAAGCATGAGGTTGGTTTGATGAAAAGTTAGGAAGGAAAGAGACTGGGTTCTCCTTAGAGAAACTGTCTCAGCATCTGCATTAAGTTTTTTAGGAAACTCAGATCTAGAATTCCACATCAGGAAGTGAATCCCAGTCCTAGCAGAGGAAGAAGAGAAGAGATTCTGTGAAGGGGTGTATCTACCTCCAGCAAGTCACTATAAGGTCCACAACAGCAGGTATGATGTTGCACTTCTAGTCATTCCCTTTTCTGTTCCAATCATAAAGGGTGCCAAGGAAAAATAACAGTCTGTATGCTTCTGTAAAACCCCCAATTTTTCTAATCTTATCTTCACTGACTTTACATGATATGTATGCTGGCGGCAGCAGAACTGTTCTGCAGTTAGTACCAATTGCCAGTTCTCTAAATTTTCTCAACATTTTGCAAAAAGAACTTCTTCCTTCCAAGAATTCCCAGCTTAGTTCAAAGAACACTTCTGTAATACTCTCATGTTGAACAGACCTACAGGTAACAAACCTAACAGCATGCCTTGGAATTGCTTCAATGTCTTTCTTCAATCCGACTTGGTGGGGTCCCAAACACTCAAGCATTACACAAGAATGGGTCATGCAAGTGTTCTGTATACCGACTCCCAGGTGAGCTGTACTTTCCCAGAATTCTTCCAATAAACTAAAGTTGACAATTAGCCTTCATTACAACCGATCTTACATGGCTATTTCCCTTCATGTCACTTTGCAACATTATGCCTCAACTGTATCGAGAAGCACACCACAAGTGTTGTATTTGAACATTAGATAATCGTTTTTAGTACTCCCCTGCATCAACTTACATTTTTTTTACAGATACAGCACACTGCCACTCAACATACTGAACAGAAATCCTGTCCAAGAAAACATACAACTTTCTACAGTCACTCAGTCATGATCATCATCATCAGCAAACAATGAACGATTTCTGCCAATGCTATCTGACAGGGAAAAAAAATTTGGTGCTATCACATTTCCTTGGGGGCACTCCTGACAATACTTTTGCCTCTGATAAACACGTCATTCAAGAGAACATACTGGCTTCTACTATTTAAAAAATCGTTGAGCCACTCACATATCTGAGAATCTATTCTTTGTGCTCAGATATTTGTCTCTAGTGTGCCACTGTGTCAAATGCTTTCTGAAAACCCAGAAATATGATCATTGCCAGTCGCCCCTCTTACAGCAGAAAGATGGGACCGTAGATGTTACAGGTAATTGAAATGATAAGAACAGTACCAGGAGGGTTTTGGACATGCAATGAGACAGGTGAAGCATGTACTCTGTGCAAAGAGAGATGAATAGCTCAGTAGTTGTTTTCTGTCTGTTTCACATGTTACAATTGTTTTCTCTCCTGGCACCCAGAAGTACTCATGCTTTCTCCACATGAGGACATCACTGCTGCTTCTGATACTCTTTCAATAAGGTGATTTACATAGAACAGGCTGCTGTAATTTTTCATGTAATGGTTATTGTTTTTCCTTTATGACACCCAAAATGATGACTAGAATTGTATATAAGTGAAGCAGTAAGATAAACATCAATGTGTATGCCAAAGTGTTCACAATGGACATAAGTGACTGAATGATGGTACTGGTTATAACGTCAATTTGTTGCTTGCTGTGTTAGAGGCCGGACCCCAATGCTTCATTAGTGTTAAAAAACACCTCTTCTCTGCTCTTCCCGATTAATCTATTCCAAATGGTTTTGGCCATATCAGCTCTGATGTATGAGACTTATACTCTCTTCTTCCTCTTCCCCTCTTCTGATCTCCAATCATGCCTTCCCCTACTCTCACTTACACCATTAAATTCATAATATTTCCTGGCTGCAGCTTCATTTACTTTGTAATTATTTTTTCCTCTCTCTTCCCTGAAAAGAAACATTAACAATCCACAACTAGGATTAATTTTTGTATGTATCTGTGACATATGAAATGGCTGTCACAAACACGTTTCCAAACAAAACTACATGGTTAACAATATGAATTTTCCTTTTTGACAAACACACATAAAGAGGAAAGGATAATGCTCAAAGAATTTTTATCCATTTATCTGTCTCACTTGCATTATCTATCATTAATACTGCATCTGTCAGTCTTACACATCCATACATTATTCTACTCAATTATTCTTTATGTCTACGTACAGACTGCCATGATAGAGATCCATGCAATTAACAGGAGAATAAGGAAAGAACACACACAGGCTGGCAACAAATTCTGGTTCCATAGAAGAAACAAAAATTGGCTGTGCAACAATAATTCAGTAAAACAAAACAGCAGCAAGAGAGCATGGAGACAGAGAAAGAAGAGACAAAAAGAGTGAGTAAAGGACAGAGACAGAGAGAAATAAAGGCGGCGACGGACCACTGTGCTGCGTGGGGGACGTGCCGGCGACCCGCGGGTCCGAAGGCTTCCTCATCCCGCAGCAGAAGTCCGCATCTGAAACAGAGCAACAGCTTCCGTCGGTGGGAAACTGCTTCAGTGCTTTCCCATTTGCCGATGCCCATCTCTGGTACCACATGTATGTGATCTTACAACTCATTTTGTGAACCGTGGAAAAAGACTTAATTACTTGCAGTTCAACACATAATCCTTTGTTTCATAAAAGAGATACAGAAAGTCTTAACTAGCTTCAATATCAGTGCATGCTAGACTGCAGAATGACAGTATCATTCAAACTTTAATCAAAACATTCACACTGAAACTTTGCTAATGCTCTGTAAAAGATACAAAGCTCACAACTATGCAGATAGTTTATGTACCTCAGAAAAAAGAAAAAGACAATAATTGTGGATTGCTTTAGAGCATTCTGAGCTTTTTTCTAAATCACAACATTTATGCCATTTGATGGGAATGATGTTCATCATATCCATTATTGTGATTTTGGCTCTGAAGCCGTTTTTAAGTGAAGCACATCTCTCATCAAGTCACACAGAAATCTGCATGTACATCATTGCCAAATGATATGCTTCTGTTATCTCTCTTCCATGCATGCACAGTCATTCATACTACAGCACTTCAGGTTGTTGACATTACTATAGGATGGTTTTGAAAATATGCGCTTCACAGGAGTAACCTTTATTGACCTTAGTGCAGCATATGACAGTTATCAACACTGTTGCAGAACTGTGGGTTTCTTGTTGATTTTCAAGGGCAACAAAGTAAGTTGATAATCCAGAAAAACCGTCTCCAGGAGGGTGCTAACTCCGCTGCTGTTTAATATTTATGAAAGTGACCAGCCATTTCCTTACAACACAAGAAGTTTTATCTATGCTGATGTCACCTTCGCTTTCCAAAGCAAAACATTTACAGAGACAGATGTTACTCTTGATGGTGCTCTATAAGAACTAAGCATATACTATGAGACTAGCCACCCAAAGCACAATCCCTCAAAAATCTGTATTTAAATTTTACTATCGTACTATCTTGACACTGGGACATTGCTCAAACTTTCAGCCGCTACCATCAGACAAAGAAAATGTGAAGATATGCATCCGTAGTGGTTGCCCATGGCTAACAACACCAATTGATGACCAGTAGCTACAATTCAGCCACAGAGGCATGCAGCAAAAATGTGTTCTGCCTTTTTGGACAGAAGTAGAGGACAGTGTTGATCAACACAGTACACAACCATCTGCACTTCATCAATTTGGCCTTTAAGCATCCAGTCAGAACTACAGCACAAATTTATGGGACCACTGCGCATGAAGAAAGCATCAAGTAAACACACAGCATGGAACCTGAATCAGTGCAACTGCTTCTGCTGACTGACAAGTGCAGGGTTCTTCTGACATCTGATGATTATTGTAGAAGTGTGAAAGAAAATAATTTCTGTTTCAGGTAAACAGTCCATTGGGTTCAGCCAGAAGGAGGGAGGTGAGTCAGTCATGTTTTGGGGCAGTATCAAGTTTTAATGTTAGGTACGTCTCATTGACATTAAGGATATTTGAGGTCTGTGCAATAATAGGGACTGCACAGGCTTGTGCAGCTGTTTCTTGACCACAATGTGGGTAGCATGCCAAGCACTATACAATCATGTAAGCCTGCAGGCTTTTGCGGCCATTGTCACTAAAGTTAAATGCTTCTGGATTGTAAGGCAGCATCACATTTCCTTCTAAAATAACCAACATTTCGACCCCTCTGCTGGGATCTTCTTCAGGATGTTTCGGTGTCCACTGTGTTGGTATGTTCTAGCAAAATTGGACACCAAAACATCCTGAAGAAGACCCCAACAGAGGGGTCAAAACACTGATCTTTTAGGAGGAAATATAATAAGGCCTAACAACCCAGAAAATTTTAAATTTACTATTCAATCAAGTTACAACGCATGGATCAGAGCACAGTACTGTGTGTTACGCAGTGACATATTCTGATCTCTTAGGTGTACAAAGATGTGCTTTATTTTGGTTACTGTGTTGTTTTTAATTCACAGTGAAGTTTTTTTTTTTTGAGTTCTTGAAATTAAGTCCACACACAATCACAAATATGTGGAACAAATTTATTTTTTAAAGGTTGCTTATGTGGAATATTTGACACTGATTCCATCACAGAGTGGTGGTCAATGGCGCCTAGAGTTACTGAAAGCCAATGGGGAATAACCCCATGGTAACAGTCTCAAGAAGAATAGAGAGAACTTATTTCTAAATCCAAGTGAAATGCATAAAATACATGTGAGTTCCATAAGAAATACAAGAGCCATTCAGTAAGTAATACAACACATTTGTCCCTCAGCCAATTTCAACGGAAAAAATGTAGGATTTGTTGTGGAACATGATGGAATAGTCGTGCTACAGTCCCTACAATTTCACAAAGTTCCGACTGGTACCGATGCTATATTTAGCCTTCGAAACGGCGTCTGTCGTGAAGGTGCATTCTGAGCAGAGAGCTGTCACTGAGTTTCTTTTGGTGGAAAGACAAAGCACTGCAGATATTTATAGGTGCTAACAGAATGTCTATGGCGACCCAGCAGTGAATGAAAGCACAATGAGTTTTTAGTCAAGGTGTCTGTCATACCAGGACCATCTGTGCCTAATTGCTTGTGCATTATGATGATTGTGACAGTTTTTCACCAAACGTCACCACAGGCAATGAAACATGGGTTTATCACTTCGAACCGGAAACAAATCGGCACTCCGTGTAGTGGTGCTGCACCACCTCTCCTCAGCAGAAAAAGTTCATAGTCACATCCTCAGCCAGTAAATTCTTGGCAGAGGTCTTCTGAGACTCTGAAGGGGTTGTTCTGTTTGATGTTCTCCCTCATGGTGCAATGATCAACTCTGATAAGTATTTTGACACCCTCACAAAGCTGAAAAAATGAATTCAGTGTGTTCGTTTCCACAAAAATGCAGACAAATTTCTCTTTCTCCATAACAACCTCACAAAAGTTTGCACATCCGAGAGGAACTCATAAGATTTCATTAGTTTATTCTCCCTCATCAACCCTACAGGCTGGATCTCGCATCTTGCGAGTTATATCTGTTTGGCCCAGTCAAGGATGCATTCCGTGGGAAGCAGTACGTGCATGATGTGGAGGTTATTGATGCAGCAAGATGTAAAATGAGTGGAGAATAATATGGCGTATTGGAATCCTGAATAAAACCAACCTACTTTCAGAAAAGAATGTGTTGCATTACTTATTGTAAACCCTCATATTCTACTTACCATGAGAGCAACAAAATGCCCCCTGGTGTAGCGAAGAAGGGAACCGCAATTTCACATAAAAATAAATACTAACTCAACCACATTATATAAGTGAGTTTTGCTGGATGAAGAATGGGAAGCAGTAAATGAGAAATTTATTTATTTCCCAGAGCAATTCTTATAACGCTATAAATCAGTTTCCTTCTAAAATTAATGAGGGAAAATTAGAGTGGAAATTGAGAAAAATGATGACTAACAACTAGGATTACAGTATCTTGTGTCACAATGAAATAATTTTAACACATGGGGCAAGCTCTAAATTAAGTCTTACTGCCACAGTGCAGCAATATTACACAATTTGTAGTGTCATAATAAAAGCAAATACCATGCACTATGCATGAAAAATTCTAAATTCCAAGAATGGAGCTTTCTTGGGTAAGAATCAGATAATCTCAATGAGGTAAATAATTAACTCACTGGTGACAGTAGCAGTGAGACAGATGATGGTGAACTGGCCACTTAATGAATTCGTCCTAACAGTAGGAGAAAACACAGAGTGAAATTTGGGGCATAGAGAGCAAATCTATGGACACACATTAAATACCCAACCAACAGACATCAGTTTTTTACTATGATTTTATTTGAAGTACAATATCAAAATTTTGTGCTGACTTGGTACAAACTCTCATTATCAGCTGATGAGTTAAGATGTATTTCCTGAAAGGGTAAAGTATACAGTTCTTTAAGTGACCCATCTATTTCCTTCACATATTATTACAATTTTTTGAGAAAATAGCTTAGGCCTATAGCAAAATAATGAACCAATTCTCTGACCGTAACTTTTTAAAAACAGCTCATGTGTTCTTCTGTAAAGGCAGAGAAAGCAATATATTATTTCACAAACTCAGTTTTGATAGAACTAAACAAGAAAGATTATCCAGTTGGCATTTTCTGTAATCTTACCAAAGCCTTTGTTTGAGTAAATCATGAAATTCCACTAGAGAAATGAAAATGGTATTGTGTTAAATGTGTTGCCCTTGCAAAGATGGAGTAATTACACACCTGGAAATTGAAATAAGAACACCGTGAATTCATTGTCCCAGGAAGGGGAAACTTTATTGACACATTCCTGGGGTCAGATACATCACATGACCACACTGACAGAACCACAGGCACATAGACACAGGCAACAGAGCATGCACAATGTCGGCACTAGTACAGTGTATATCCACCTTTCGCAGCAATGCAGGCTGCTATTCTCCCATGGAGACGATTGTAGAGATGCTGGATGTAGTCCTGTGGAACGGCTTGCCATGCCATTTCCACCTGGCGCCTCAGTTGGACCAGCGTTCGTGCTGGACGTGCAGACCGCGTGAGACGACGCTTCATCCAGTCCCAAACATGCTCAATGGGGGACAGATCCGGAGATCTTGCTGGCCAGGGTAGTTGACTTACACCTTCTAGAGCACGTTGGGTGGCACGGGATACATGCGGACGTGCATTGTCCTGTTGGAACAGCAAGTTCCTTTGCCGGTCTAAGAATGGTAGAACAATGGGTTTGATGACGGTTTGGATATACCGTGCACTATTCAGTGTCCCCTCGACGATCACCAGAGGTGTACGGCCAGTGTAGGAGATCGCTCCCCACACCATGATGCTGGGTGTTGGCCCTGTGTGCCTCGGTCGTATGCAGTCCTGATTGTGGCGCTCACCTGCACGGCGCCAAACATGCATACGACCATCATTGGCACCAAGGCAGAAGCGACTCTCTTCGCTGAAGACGACACATCTCCATTCGTCCCTCCATTCACCCCTGTTGCGACACCACTGGAGGCGGGCTGCACGATGTTGGGGCGTGAGCGGAAGACGGCCTAACGGTGCGCGGGACCGTAGCCCAGCTTCATGGAGACCGTTGCGAATGGTCCTCGCCGATACCCCGGGAGCAACAGTGTCCCTAATTTGCTGGGGAGTCGCTGCGGTCCGGTCCCAGGTCGACGGGCACGTGCACCTTCCGCCAACCACTGGCGACAACATCGATGTACTGTGGAGACCTCATGCCCCACGTGTTGAGCAATTCGGCGGTACGTCCACCCGGCCTCCAGCATGCCCACTATACGCCCTTGCTCAAAGTCCGTCAACTGCACATATGGTTCACGTCCACGCTGTCGCGGCATGCTACCAGTGTTAAAGACTGCGATGGAGCTCCGTACACCACGGCAAACTGGCTGACACTGACGGTGCCGGTGCACAAATGCTGCGCAGCTAGCGCCATTCGACGACCAACACCGCGGTTCCTGGTGTGTCCGCTGTGCCGTGCATGTGATCATTGCTTGTACAGCCCTCTCGCAGTGTCCGGAGCAAGTATGGTGGGTGTGACACACCGGTGTCAATGTTTTTTTTTTCCATTTCCAGGAGTGTATGATGGTGCACACAGTCAGAATGTGAAATTTTCCTGTTCTGACATCAGTATTCTATTGTTATTTGGTGACAGATGCTGATTTCTTCTGTGAAGCAACAGTTGATGTAAAGGATAAAGAAGGTTAAAGTTTTCCATATGAAACACAATGGCTATCAAGAAGAAAGACAGTGCACCGCTTATGAAGTTGTTTCATCAGAGTGGCATCAACAGCAGCTCTGCATTGCAAGAACATCGCTGACAGCAGCATTTGTGAAGAATACCCATGTCAACAAATGGGCTACAAAATATAAGAATTTTGAAGAAATTGTTGAATTAGGTCATGTGGCCAGGAGAGGCAGGCAGTTCATTGCCCTGGTAGTTGTTGTTGAAGTTGCTGTAGTTATCGCTGAGCATGGAGAACATAGCTCATGCTCTGCAGACAGTGCTTGATTTGTGTCATGGAAATTGTCTCTGTCATAGTCAACAGTTCAAAAGATTTTGTGGCGCATCTTACAGTGTTATTCCTACAACAGGATGCAACAGAATATGGGCCTGGTAACAGCAATGAGACAGGAGAAAAAGTAATTGAGTTCTGCTATAAATTTCAGCTAGTAATAGTGAATATTCTGTTCAAGAGTCACGAGAACAGGAGGTACACTTGGAAAAGGTCAGGAAGTACAGTAAGATTTCAGTTAGATTACATCATGGTCAGGAAGAGATTCTGAAACCAGATATTGGATTGTAACATACACCCAGGGGCAGATACAGACTCAGATCACAATTTAGTAATGATGAAAAGTAAGCTGGAGTATAAAAGACTACCCAGGAAGAATCGCTGCACAAAGAAATGAGATATGGAAGCACTAAGGAAAAAGGAGATACATCTGAAGTCTTGATGCTACAGATACTGCAATAGATCAATAGGCCGTTGCTTTGGTAAGGAATGGACATCCCTAAAAAGGGCAGTCACAGAAGTTGGAAAGAAAAACACAAGCACTAGGAACGTAACTGCAAATAAACAAAAAAATGTGAAGAAATCATAAAACAAATGGGAGTCAGAAGGACCGATTCAGCATACAGAAAAAACAAAACAACCTTCGGTGAAATTAAAAGTGATGGCAGTAATATTGAGAGTGCAATGGGAATTCTACTACTAAATGTAGATGTGAGAGTAAATAGGTGAAAGGAGTGCACTGAAGGCCTGTATGAGGGATGACTTGTTTGATGACATGATACAAGAAGAAGCAGAAATTGACAGGGAAGAGAGAGGGGACCCA
The DNA here is from genome assembly GCF_023897955.1 of Schistocerca gregaria. Classification (NCBI taxonomy): domain Eukaryota; kingdom Metazoa; phylum Arthropoda; class Insecta; order Orthoptera; family Acrididae; genus Schistocerca; species Schistocerca gregaria. Next base: position 183,060,235 of record NC_064929.1, on the reverse strand, counting down.
GTATTACAATCAGAATTTGATAGAGCATTGGATGACTGAAGTTCCCATAAGACAGATGGCACGGATAAAATTCCTTTGCATTTCTAAACTCATTGGGATGTGTGTAATGCATGAGACTGGCAATATACCACAATACTTTTGGACATCATCCACACAATTCCGAGGACTGCAATGGCTGACAAGTGTGAATTATTGCATAATCAGCTTAACAGTTCATGCATTCAAGTTGCTGACAAGAATCTTATACAGACGAATCAAAAAGAAACTAAGGGTCTGTTAGATGACACTCAATTTGGCTTTTGGAAAACTAAAAGCACCAGAGAGGCAGCTCTAATGATGCAGTTGTTGATGGAAGCAAGACAGAAGAAAAATCAAGACACATTCATAGGATTTGTCATCCTGAAATAAGCATTTGACAATGTAAAATGGTGTAAGATGTTCAATATTCTAAGAAAAATAGGGGTAAGCTATAGGGAAAGATTTGTAATAAACAATATGTCCTAGAAACAAGTGGGAACAATATGGGTGGGAGACCAAGAACAAAGTGCTCATATTAAAAAGGGTGTAAGACAGGGATGGAGTCTTTTGTCCCTACTGTTCATTCTATACAATGAATAAGCAATGGCGGATATAAAAGAAATTTTCAAAAGTGGGATTAAAATTCAAGGTGAAAGAATATCAATTATAAGATTTGCTGATGACACTGCTATACTCAGTGCAGGTACTACTGCATAAATTTAGAGAACCAGCACTTGAGACTGACTGCAGAACGATTCTACTCCTGCCAATGTTCACTTCGCATAAGGACCACGAACACAAGATGCAATAAATTAAGGTTTACACAGAGGCTTTTAAACAATCAATTTTTCTGCACTTTATTTGCAAGTGTAACAGGAAAGGAAATGACTAATAGTGGTAAAATGTGCCCTCCACCATGCACCATACGGTAGTTTGTGGAGTATGTAGACGTGGATGTGTCATCTTCCCCCTCCCCCACCCCCCTCACCGTGTATGCTCCCCAAGTGTACCAGTGAATAAACAACATACCTAAGATATTTCTGAATCATGAGATGCATTTCAGCTGCCACTTGAGCACTCAGAACACCATCAGGTTAATTATAACCACCTGGGGCTATCATGGAAACAAGACTAAATTCAGAGTGGGGAAATATTAAGTACAGTGTCACACTAAGTTTGGTGTTTGATATACTTCTGTTCTTGAGGTACATAAATGATTTACATTGGCATTGAAAAACTCTTCAAAAAATGTGATGTTTGGTAATAATGTGCCCAACACAAGTAAACCATACACAGCCAGCTCAATAATGTAACAAACTTACAACTAGTTCACAGCAAACAGTTTAACTCTCAATCTTTCAAAGACTCTACATAAATTATGCAATTTCAAACAAATACAAATAACTTACAAGTACCAGAAATTTGTATCAATCTAACACACTGGATGATGCTCCTAAGCATCCTGCTGGATAATTAACTGAGGAGGCACCTTAACAAGGATAAGTTGACCCAAAACCTTAGTTCTGTCCACTTTGCACTTAGAAACCTCTCTCATTATTTGACTTGCAGACAGAGCAGATAGCATACTTTCACTAAAACCTGTCCTGTGGCATCATGTTCTATATAAATGCTGCTCATGCCAGAAAAGTACTTGTTGTCTGGTTGAAAGGTATCCAAAATAAAATTTAAGATCTCACAAACAATTCATAGAAATGCAGCCAAGTTACATCACTACAAAAAGCATCTCTGGAAGTTTTGTTTCCCATAGTTGGCAAGGGTGCACATAACATCTGTTTTGCTAAAATGGCAACTTGTTTGAGAGCAGGTTCAGGGTATTTTACAGCTGTCAGAGGTGCAATCTGTTACATCTGTATGATTATGTTTTTCTTATGAGGAAAATCATTCGGTTCTGGAAGAATAAACTGAGAACTACAGGTGGTCTGCTATGTGTAAAATCTTCCAGAAAGCCACACACATCTGAAGAAAATATCAGTCGCTTTAGTGATGCATTTCAATGGAGCCCGTGTAAATCTGTTTGTGCTGCTAGTTCAAAGTTACAGATTCCATATTCGACAGCACATGGCATGTTCTACAAAAGGCTCTGTCTAAGAGCATGCAAGCTTCAAATGAATCATGCAATAAAGTTGCACATCAGAAATACAGAAGATTGTTAAGTTGCATAACTATCTCCAGCATGTGAATTTCTCTGACAAAGTGGTGTTTCATACTAGTGGAGTTGTAAACAGACACAATGGAAGAGTGTGGGGCTGCAAAAATCCTCACGTCATATGTGAAATGGAGAGGGATAGCCCGTAAGTCAATGTGTGGACTGACTTATGCATAGCACTTTGATAGGACCATCCTTCTTAGTAGAACAGACAGTGCCTGGAGTTTCATACCTGGATATGCTCAAAGAGTTCATCCTCCCACAAGTACCACATGAAACTACCTTCCAGTAGGACGGAGCACTGCCACATTTCAGCTCGTTAGGGAATTTATGAATAGAGAAATGCCTGGGAAGTGGACTGGCAGACATGGGCAACTGCTTGGGCTGCTAGGTCTCCAGACTTAACCCCATTACATTTTTTCTTTTGGTGTTATGTCAAAAGCATGATCTACCATGTTAAGATTAACAGTCTGCAGCATCTAAAGGGTCACATATGGTTACTGTGGCAACAGTTACACCAAACTTGCTCCATGCTAGATGGAACACGGTGGAATATCATCTAGTTATTTGTGGTGCTATCGGGGGAGGGGGGTGGTGGTCCTATATTAAAATCTACTGAGGGTGTGATATTCAGGAAAAAATCTTTAGTAGTGTCCTTCTGCAACTATTCTACAGAAGCCTAATCAAGCACCTAAGTCTTCTTACACTTGCATGCAAGTACATATACTCTCTAATAGTATTTGGGATTAATAACGTAAGTGAATTTAGGATGAACTCAGCAATTCTGAACCACAATATTAGAAGTAAATTTATTTTTATTTATTAATTTTTTTATTTTGGATTAGATTCCCTGTCTAGTGTTCAGAATACAGTTCTATATTCTGATACAAGGATCTTTAACAGGTTGCCAGAAGACATCAGGAACAAAATAAAAAATTACTAGATATTCAGAAACATAGTGAAAGTGATTAATGTTAGCCACTCTTCTTATAATTTATCAGAATATTATGAAAGGAAAGTTGCTACTCACCGTATAGCAGAGATACTGAGTTGTAGATAAGCACAACAAAAAGACTGTCACAGATAAGCTCTCGGCGAGCAAGGCCTTTGTCAAAAACAAATAAAAACACACATACATGAGAGAGAGAGAGATCGTCTATTTTTGATGAAGACTTTTTACTGGCCGAAAGCTTATTTGTGACAGTCTTTTTGTTGTGCCTATCTACGACCCACCGGCTCTGCTATATGGTAAGCAGTAACTTTCCTTTCTTAGTATTGATATTGTTACATCCCATACTGGATTTTCCATTGTTTAACTTATCAGAATATTTATATCTGGGGATAGAGATTCCTGTTCATCTTGAACAGCATTTTAACAGTTTTTGCATAGAGACAGCTCAGTGTTCAATGAGGTCAGTGAAGTGACATAAATGTTAAGTAAATAATAGAGGATAAGGACAGCAGCTGAATAGTGTAAGTAGAACAATGGATTATTTTCTGATCATGTAAGTATACAGGAGCCTCTAGAATAACATAGAAGTAATTCTCATAGTTGCCAATGTGAATAGATTAACGTTAATCAATTTTTGTCTAGTATACTTTACAGAATCAGCCTGCGGTGACTGGTTTTGAAAGATTATTGTATAATTTGACTGGTTTATCATCCTCCAAGCCTCCCATTACAACAGGATTTACAGAACATATGTCATTGAACCAGTGTGAGTGAGTGCATAGTTAGCAAAGCAAGTATTATACAGTCTAAGACTCCTCAACAATGAATAGTAATATCCATAATTATAAAACAAGAAACAAGGATGATTTAATGGAGGAATAAATACAACATCCTTGTGTTAAATAACAGTGTGTTATTTCATCCAAAATTTTATTAAATTGAAAATGACAGCTATATAGATTTAAAACTTAATGAAACAAAATGTGACAGGTACAATTCTATAGCACTGATAACTACACAGCTCATCAGCATTTTAATCTTCATATTACTGTTCACATCCTAATTTGCAAACTATCCTTTCTCTCCCTCTCCCCCCCCTCCTCCCCCCTAAATCTCTCTCTCTCTCTCTCTCTCTCTCTCTCTCTCTCTGTGTGTGTGTGTGTGTGTGTGTGTGTGTGTGTGTGTGTGATTTTCGGGATGCAGGCTCACTGCTGACATCTAGACTGAATCCACAGACAAACAGCTTCATTGAGCAAATTAATAGAAGAGAATATCTCCAGTGATATGTTTGTGTCTTACCAGTGTTAGTGACATTATCATAATCTGCATTTATTAGCTTGCATTTTCGATCAGGACATCTTATTACATTGATTTAGGTGCATGTATGTGTTGAATATTGTAACTGCATACAGTCGATACACACGAGCTCTTGGAAATAATGGTTTCTTCCCCGTGGAGGAAACGAGATGTTGTGGAAGGTTAAAAAGGGTATGCAGGTCATTTAGATTTGTTGTGTGGTCCTCAAAACACATGGGTCACTCTCATTCTGGAACCTGTCTTGTCACATTCCCCAATTTATGCGTCTCTCCTGCCTGAGGGAGAAATCAATAGTTCCACAAGTTAGGACATAATGAGTCCTTTTATATGTATCTGTTACATTACACATTTCTCCTAAAGGCAAGTACTGGCCAGCAATACTTTCTCATGATTTCATAGTTTTCTTGAGAGAATTACTCTTTTGATATAATTAGATATAAATTTTGATTCCATCCTAGAAGTCTTGGCAAATCTTGTACTGCCATTATCTTTTATTTTTTTCATCAGTCATATCTGTTGCTGAGCTATGTATATTCATTAACACTGTTGTGTACATGTACACTAAGTGAAAGACCTGGCAAATCATGTAACAGTGTATGAGTAACATGGCTGTCTTTGAACATACTGACCTGGTACAGGAGGTCGCAACCTCTTGTCGTAGCGTTCCTTCCTGAGCAGCTCATCCAGGATTTCTTTATCTGACTTCCCATCGCTGAAGTCATCGAATCTGCCAATAGAAATAGTATTGGGTAACTTAACTTTAAATATCAACAGTAACTTAAATTGAGCTGCTGATGTGTGTGCACATCTACCAAAATCTACTACAACAACAGCAATTATAAAATTTGGTGTACATGCATCATGTGTAACAAACTAACTCAGTGACAGAAGATACTGAAATATACTCCCCCCCCCCCCCCCCCCCCTTGTGTATTCTCACCGAAAGGTTTAACATAACAGATAGAAAATATTATCATTTGAAATTTCAGCATAGTACGCCTAAATATTGACCTGGAATTATTAGAGTTAAGTTTATTGAAGCAAAAGTAATCTGGGTGCCCTGTGTGGGGTATGGTCAATGACAGTGAACCCAAGGCACTGGATTGTTTCAGATGCCGTAGCACTCGTGTGGTCTGGTTCTGTCTTGCTGAAGGATAGGGCGCTCGATGTGTGGATAAACTTTTTGAAATTGTGCTTCCAGTTTTATGGGCATCTGTTTCTCATGCACTGACATAATTATGTTACACATGGCCGTGTTGCATGCTACAATCTGAAGCCCTCTAGTGGTAGAGGATTGCAACTTATGTCACAAAGTAGGAAAGTGACCAAGTAATATCCATGACATGTAGTACCTCAAGCAACATGGAGAACAGAATACAAAATTTTGGAGGCATTAAAGTTCAGCTTGTCCTCATACATGTACACTCCATGGAGAATAGACGAGTGATAGGAAAAGATCAATCACTAACGAAATGAAGTCAGTAAGAATTGACTGCTTTTTGGTCATTACCAGCATTAACTAAAAGACAACATCGTATTTAATGTTTGTACCATAAGATCACTTCAAATTCAGTTGCGTCAGTAATCCCATGTGTTACTTCTGCTTTTGTACATGTAGATGCCAACAACACAGCATTACCTCCTAGTCAATTTTGGCCATGACCAGACAGGAGTGAATAACAGCCAATGTCATTTATATTTTCCCAAACTGCTACTCCCACTGACCACATCACCAAATCATCAAAGATTTCACATACACCATGTCAAAAGGAATATTTCCATTTCATTGAGCAGCAGGTGACTAAAGTGCAATTGGACTGAACAGTTTCCATTCATTGATTCATCAATGTGTTCCATAGGTTTCATAAAAGGCAAGTGTTTAAGAGCAACTCTTAAGGAATGGGAAAGACCCATGTTAGAAAACTGCTACATCCACAAAGAGAGTTTCATTACAGATTCAAGAAAAGTCAAAACCTAGGAGACAAACAGAAACTAAATGAAACAAAATGAGCATAAGGAGAGCAATGAAACATTGGAAGTAAAATTTTGTTAACCAGTGTGACTAAAAACCATAAGAGGTTTTAATCTTTCATAAAATTGGTAAATGGTTTGAAATCATCTATTCAGAGACTCAGTAACCATACAGGCACCAAAATGGTATGTAACAGAGAAATGGCCGGAATACTGGTTTTGGTCTTTCAAATAGTTTTACCACTGAAGACCATAATATGCTCTCTCCATCCAATCACTATGCAAACACTGACATGGCAGATACTGAGGTAACACACTGTGGAACAGAAAAGCAACAACAATCCCTTCATAGTGGAAAGACATCAGGACCAGATGAGATACCTGTAAGATTCTACAAAGATTATGCAAAGGAACTAGTTATCTTTCTAGCAGCAGTTTACCATAGTTCTATGGAGATATGAAGGGTACATAGCAAATGGAAAAAAGTATCTGTTAAGAATGGCTGTAGGACTGATGCACATAATTATAGGCCTATATTTTTGATGTCAATCTATTGTATAATTATGGAACACATTATGCTCACAAATTATGACTTTTTGGAAAATGAAAATCTCCTTTATAAAATCAATTCCAAAAAAAGAGATCTTGAAAAACTCACTGTTCTTGCATGAGATCCATAGTGCTGTAGACAATGGTACTCGGTTCAATGCCACGTTCCTTGACTTCAGGAAGGCATTTGACACTGTCCTGCATTGCGATTTAGTAAAAAGAATATGAGCTTACCCAGTATCGGACCACATGTGCGACTGGATTCAAGACTTCCTTGCAGATAGGACCCAACACGATGCTCTTAATGGAACAAAATTGACAGCTGTAGAGGTAATTCCAGGAGTACCAAAAGGGACAGGACCGTTACTGTTTAAAATGCATATAAATGATCTAGTGGAAAGAGTCGGCAGCTCTTTAAGACTGTTTGGAAGTGACGTGGTTGTCTGTAAGGAAGTAGCATCAACAGAAGACTGTAAAAATTAGCAAAATGATCTAGAGAGTATTGCTGAATGGCACAGCCTCTGAAAGTTGAAGCCAAACGTAAATAAAAGTAATATATTTTGCATAAATAGGAAAAGAAATCCGCTACTATACAACTACACTACTGACAATGAACTGCTGGAAATAGTATCTACTGTAGAAGAGTGATCTTAAGTGGAACAATCACATAAAACAAATATTAGGAAAAGCAGATGCCAGACTGAGATTCATAGGAAGAATCATTATGAGATGTAACTCGCCCATGAAAGAAGTGGTTTACAAGGCATTTGTTCAATCAGTTCTTGAGTGCTGTTCATCAATCTGGGATCCTTATCAGGTAGGACTGATGGGAGAGAGAGAACGGCACGTATCGTCATGGGATCGTTTAGTCGGTGTGAGAGCATTACTGAAATCCTCGACAACCTCCAGGTGCTACAAGAAAGGAATTGTGCATCACGGACAGATTCACTATTGAAATTTCGAGGGAGTACTCTCTGGGGAGAGTTGGGCAACATACACTACTGGCCATTAAAATCGCTACACCACAAACGTGACATGCTACAGATGCAAAATTAAACTGACAGGAAGAAGATGCTGTGATATGCAAATGATTAGCTTTTCAGAGCATTCACACCAGGTTGGCGCCAGTGGCGACGCCTACAACGTGCTGACATGAGGAAAGTTTCCAACCGATTTCTCATACACAAACAGCAGTTGACCAGCGTTGCCTGGTGAAACGTTGTTGTGATGCGTCATGTAAGGAGGAGAAATGCATACCATCATGTTTCCGACTTTGATAAAGGTCAGATTGTAGCCTATTGCGATTGCGGTTTATCGTATCGCGACATTGTTGCTCATGTTGGTCGAGATCCAATGACTGTTAGCAGAATATGGAATCGGTGGGTTCAGGAGGGTAATACAACACCATGCTTGACCCCAATGGCCTCATATCACTAGCAGTCAAGGTGACAGGCATCTTATCCGTATGGCTGTAATGGATCGTGCAGCCACGTCTCGATCCCTGAGTCAACAGATGGGGACGTTTGCAAGGCAACAACCATTTGCACAAACAGTTCGATGACGTGTGCAGCAGCATGGACTATCAGCTCGGAGACCACAGTTGCGGTTACCCTTGACACTGCATCACAGACAGGAGCACCTGTGATGGTGTACTCAATGATGAACCTGGACGTACGAATGGCAAAATGTCATTTTTTTGGAAGAATCCAGGTTCTGTTTACAGCATCATGTTGGTCGCAACCGTGTTTGGTGACATTGCTGTAAACGCACGCTGGAAGCATGTATTCGTCATTGCCACACTGGCATATCACCCGGCGTGATGGTGTGGCATGCCATTGGTTACACATCTCAGTCACCTCTTGTTCGCATTGACGGCACTTTGAACAGTGGACATTACATTTCAGACATGTTACGACCTGTGGCTCTACCCTTCATTCGATCCCTGCAAAATCGTACATTTCAACAGGATAATGTATGACCGCAAGTTGCAGGTCGTGTAAAGGACACAGACAGAAAAAGTTCAACTGCTGCCCTGGCCAGCACATTCTGCAGATATCTCACCAATTTAAAACGTGTGGTCAATGGTTGCCGAGCATCTGGCTCGTCACAACACTGTGGTGTCACCGCCAGACACCACACTTGCTAGGTGGTAGCCTTAAAATAGGCCGCGGTCTGGTAGTATACGTAGGACCTGTGTGTCGCCACTATCAGTGATTGCAGACTGAGCGCCGCCACACGGCCGGTCTAGAGAGACTTCCTAACACTCGTCCCCAGTTGTACAGCCGACTTTGCTAGCGATGGTTCACTGACTTCTACACTCTCATTTGCCAAGACAATAGTTAGCATAGCCGTCAGCTACATTATTTGCTATGACCTAGCAAGGCGCCAGTATCTGTACTACTGATATTGTGAATCATGTACCATAAAGAGCGACGTTCGTCATTAATGGATTAAAGTTAAGTATTCCACCAGATACGTCCGTTTTTCTCAATTCTAATTCCCTTGTCATGTTCCAGACCTCACGCCAGCCTGCGTGAGCTGAAAGGCGTGCATTTCGGCCTCCATTGGTTACGAGGTGTTGGCTCTCCTGCCAACCACAACAAATACGCCATTCACTACTCTTGATGAACTGTGGTATCACGTTGAAGCTGCATGGGCAGCTGTACCTGTACGCGCCATCCGAGGTCTGTTTGACTCAATGCCCAAGCGTATCAAGGCCGTTATTACGGCCAGACATGGTTGTTCTGGGTATTGATTTCTCAGGATCTATGCACAGAATTTGCGTGAAAATGTAATCACATGTCAGTTCTAGTATAATATGTTTGTCCAATGAATACCCGTTTATCATCTGCATTTCTTTGTGGTGTAGTAATTTTAATGGCCAGTAGTGTATTACTGCCTGCCACATATATCTCACAATATGACTGCAATGGAAAAATTTGAGAAATTAGAGCTAATACAGAGGCTTATTGACAATTATCTTCCCATGCACCAATCATAAGTGGAAGAGAGGAGTTGATCAGTTAGTGGCAGTAGAAGTACCCTGTGGCACACACCATTAGGTGGCCTGTGGAATAATTGTGTAGATGTAGAAAAAATGAGAACATACAGTGATGTGGAACAAGGCAAGGTATACATTAACGGGATAGAAACTTTATCTGTGAACTTTACTAACAATGAACTACCACTAGATTGCATAATGCTATTCACACTTATGCCACTTAAATTTACACAAGTAAATTAGTATGGAAACTGCTACTTTGAAGGAAACTGCTGGCTCTGCATTTTTACCATGCAACTGCTCTTTATCTGCTATCAGCAACTAAACATTTATTGACTGTTTCGTTAATTCTTGGCAGAATATTTTATACATTATGAAAGAAAACACAACACTGGTGTAATATTCTTCAATATTTACTGTTCAATGTTACAAACAGGTTTTTGGCTGTTATGCTATCGCGAGGAACAAAGATAAATATGTGTGGCTGCAAAATTTTTGTAGGCTCAAACATTTTAAATGAATGCATCTATTCAGTATCTTTGTTGGTTGTCAGGATGACAATGTGGAGAGATCACACTGCTGCCATAACCAGCAAACTCAGTTTAGCTAAATTTTTACTGCAAAACATTAGACCACTCATTAACAGAGGATGCTATGTGAATGTTGTCTTCCTTATATTTTGGTGTTGTCATGACCTACGGAATAGAAATATGGGGTCAGTAGAGAGTGCAAAAAAATTTTTAAACAGCAAAAAGTAACCATCAGAACAATGGCTAAACCAAGAACAGACCAGCTGTTGGCCATTACAACAAAAAGGTTTTAACTTTCTACTGTATGTATACATAAAAGACTACTTTTTGAACAGATACATAACCATGCTACATAAGAAAGTATAAAGTTAAGAGTTATGTTACACAACAGAGCTAAACTTGAAAGAAGTACTGCTTATAAATAGAAACAAAATGCATATAGTTAGTGGGTAGATTGTATAATAGATACAAAATGAGTACTTATGTATGATGCTATTATATTTAAAAATGATATAACTTGATAATTACGTAGTGTATGTAATTATTATTGCGTTAAACTGACACTGCAGGTATGTACTTGGATCTGACATATATATATGCACCCCAAGTTGCTAAATAAAATGTAGTGTAAAGCTACTGAATAATGGCAGGGAGGCCACGAAGAAAAAGGCTTCTAATTTTTTAAAACTATGAACATAAATAAAATATGTAACACATTAAATAATGAATTATATAATGAATTACAACTGTTCTAAGAGAAAATAAACTGAACAATATACTTTGGTGACATGTTCCAAAGGAATGGTGAAACAAAATAATTTTGTCTTCAAAAAGTCCAATATTACAAATAGGTAAGATATAAGTGTGAGATTAAGCAGGTAAGTGAAGCAGCTATGATTAGTCCTACTCACAAAAATTAACTATGTAAGTGAAATTATGGTAACCGATACAAAGGAAAACGATGGGGAATGTGAGTGGGAGGGGTAATTTACAACATCGTCTGGGTGGGATTACAAGCAGTATCTGCAGTTAGAAGTAGCAAGTAAAGAAGATGTGATCATTCAGCACTAAGACTGGGTAAATGGACATGTATTGAATTATTTCCATTGGTTTAGGGTACATTTTCCTTCCATTATGAGTGTGACATCCTGTTGCACATTTTAACTTTGGCCTTTCTCAAGCAGGTGGTCTGCACAAATATAGTCTCCTCCTATAATATTGCTTTCAGCTCATGAATATTTTTCTGGTGGTCTGACCTGTATAGAATTTGCCACAATTAGAAGTGACTTACTATGTTCCATTTTTTCACAGCCAATGTGCTCCCTTTAGCACTGGGCAAAGACCAACCAGCAGTGTTGTGCATGCATAAATATTGCTTTGCAGTTCCTGGTTTTACGCTTTCTGGGCACATTTGGAAAGACTTTTGGTCGTATGGTGCTGCATTTATTAATGCCTTGAGGTGGTGGGTCGAGAACAGAAACAGAAACAACATAGCTCCTCTCTCCTTTACCCTGTTTTTTTTTTTTTTTTTTTTCAACACATCCGTTCAATTTGATTTTTGGTGTACAGTATGGTAAGAATGTACCAGACAGACTATTAAGTACAGTATTAACAGGATTTTCTTTGTTGCAACGTTTTCAAATATTAATGGAATATTTGTTACAATGTACATGACCAAGTTTTCACAAAGATAAAAACATTAATTTTCCAGAGTAATTTCAGAAAAAGAATGCAGTACATAGATATTGTCTTCAGTCAGAAACTGAATACTGTAAGTTAATATATTAAACTTCTATTAACAGAGACAAATGTCTGAAAAGTGTATCAAGATAGAACTCTCTTCTCTACTAAGTGCAGTGTTCGCAGTAACTGTGAGGAAGTAAATCAGTGAATTTGGTTGAAAACTATTTGCCAGTGCCACTATTTCTGTTAGAGCTATTTTCTGGGGATACAGTTTTATTTGGATTATTTCTTTACTGTGCAATTTTTTCTTTGTTGAAAGAGTGTTTTATTTTGTTGAGGATAGTACTTGAGTTTTGTTTATTTTGATGACTGAGTGGAGGATTCCACAATACTAGTCGCAATGGAGTTTCAAATCTGACCTCCTGCTTGTTCTCGGAATTACACAGTGGCCTCTTTTCCTAGCATGAACACTTTAATACCGGTAGTTAGCCACCCTTACCTCTGCTTCTCTTAAATTTGCCTTTATTTGTTTTAGGGGAGACGAAGCCTCAAATAACGCTGGAATATTTTAAAAAAAGTTACATTTTCCAACACAGTCTGCTTCATTAATTAATTCCCATCGTTCTCCCATTACGTCTCTCTAAACTCTTTGATCGAGTTATTGTTAATGATTCTGCGATACAATACTTCTATATGTACGTAACTGCTCCGTAAATTGTAATGTTAGCAGTTAACCAACTTGTGCAGATAAACCATCGACTATCGTTGTTACAGCTAAATCACTGAAAGTTGTTGATCAAAATGCTACTTAATATAAGAAAGATTAAAAGGGGCCATAACAAATTGCACCACAACCATAAAATGCTGTTTCTCAACTGACATAGTCGAAGTAGTATTAGCATTGCTACATTCACATATTTTGCGAAAAACGAAACAATAATTTTTTTTCGAACATACTTGTCCGATCAGTCGTTTGTTGTTTGTCCCTCTGTCCATATTACGTCAATCAGTGAGCCTCGTTTTTAAAAGCAATAAACATTTAAGGGTGCAAGTATTTGAACAAAAGGAAAACATAAGATACCAAGATACAGGCCTACCATCCAATATCTTTAACATGCATTTATTGTATTTTCTTAGAAAATATCCCGAGCTCATATGCTCGAACAGAATGATCTCCTGGGAAGAATGTCAGTGATGCGGCTAAGTGTTAGCAGTCCTTGGCTATTGTTTGGCATGCCCAACAGCCTGCAGTCAAACGAAACCTTAAATTTGAGTATGAAGTGAGTAACTTGTATCTGATTAGTGATCTATATTATTACACAGTTTTAAGGATTAACAAATAGTAGCTACGTACGCAATGACTAAACATTGCAGAAAATACAGGGTGCCCCACTCAAACCTCCCTGATTTCAAAGACCCAGGAAAAAACAAAGTAGATACGACAATGAAAAATGCACCCTATTGTAGAGCATCTCAAAGAATTTATTTATTTATCTCCAATACACCTCTACATGTGAACCATTTGTAGCATGAAGAATATCGAGTCTATATTCAGTTTCTTGCCAAGTTCTTTGTAACATTTCCTCTGTTATTGTTGCAGTCGCATTAGTGAGACGATGTCTCAACGTAGGAACATCGTCCACTTTGGTCGCACACGCAGTCCTTCACGAATCCCCACATGAAGAAATCAAGCGACGTAATGTCGGGTGAACGTGGCGGCCAGGCAATGGGTCCTCCGCGCCCGATCCAACGACTGGGAAATTTCCTTTCCAGGAACTTGCGAACAGCCGTTGACCACTGCGGCGGAGCTCCATTGTGTTGAAAAATGATGTCGGGTTGCAAGTCTTGTACCTGAGGGTACACAAACTGCTCCAACATGTCCAGACACACTGACCCGTTCACTGTTCGTTCCGCAAAGAAGAACGGTCCAAGAATCCTGTCGTGCATTAGCCCACACCAAACGTTTAGTTTAGGGCTGTCACCAACATGTTCAGTGACAACGTGCGGATTTTGCGAACCCAAAATCCGCACATTATGCTTATTAGCCCTTCCTGAAAGGTTGGCTCATCTGAGAATAAACATCATATTCTGACTCTGTCTGTCCAGCTGCGGTCGGTAAATGACATAGAATTGGTAATAAAGGTAATAATAACAGTAATATCAATATGCTGCAGCAAATTGTTGTCGGCGTGGTTTGTCGTTCGGCGTCAGATGTTGCAGAATTTGCACTTTGTAAAACGCTGGTGAACTACACGATGCAATGTTGATCGAGGTATATCAAGTTGGCTAGATGCTTGACCACTTGACTTACGTGGGCTTCTGAGAAACGTTTATCTGATGTCCTCCACTGTCTCTTCTGAAGCTCCGTAACGTGCACCGCCAGAATGTATCAGAACACTTCCTGTTGCCAGAAACTTCCTATACCATTCCTTAATTGTTTTCACATCAGGTGGATCACATTCATGCACACAACGATCATTTCTTTGCACAGTAATCGGCGGTTTTGTTTCTGCAAGCAACACTACTGCTTGCACACACTGCTGTGGTACCGCCTTTTTCACTTCAAGCGACCATGCTGCACTCTGGCGACGATACTTGGCACTTTTGACGCGGGAATATAAATTCTTTGAGATGCTCCACAATGTGGTGCATTTTTCATTGTCGTGTCTACTGTGGTTTTTCTCTCCTGGGTCCTTGAAATCAGGGAGGTTTGAGTGGGACACCCTGTATATCCAATCTATTGTAATAGAAAAATATGTACGAGGGTAATCCGTAAAGTAAGGTCTCCTATTTTTAAGTACACAGACCTGTTCATTTCTACAATGGTTTACATCAGTTTACAGCTTGAACATTTAGCTATTTTTTAACATAATACCATTTCTGTCGATGCATTTCTGTAGACGCTGTGGCAGTTTTTGTATGCCCATGTCATACCAGCTCGCCGCCAGGCCAAATGCTCTTTTAATCTAGGGAACAGGTGATAGTCACTGGGCGCCAAGTCAGGACTTCAGGATGGGTGGGTTATTATGTTCCACTGAAACTGTTGCAGGAGAGCAACAGTTTGCCGAGCGATGTGTGGGCGAGCGTTGTCATGGAAAATGTGTACGCCCTTGCACAACATTCCTCTTCTCCGGTTCTGAATTGCGTTAATTGTGGTCCCAGCGACTCAGCTACGACGACGACGTGAAAGAAGAAGTTCATAACTTTCTGAGCAGCATGGCGGCAAGCTGGTATGACATGAGCATACAAAAACTGCCATAGCGTCTACAAAAATTCATCGATAGAAATGGTGATTATGTTGAAAAATAGCTAAATGTTCAAGCTGTAAACTGATGTAAACCATCGTAGAAATAAACTGGTCTATGTACTTATAATAAACAGGAGACCTTACTTTTGGGTTTACCGTCGTATCAGTCTCCTGCTTTCCGGGCGGGGAGGTGTGCCAGTCTCCGGCACGAATCCGCCCGGAGGATTCGTGTCGAGGTCTGGTGAGCCGGCAAGTCTGTGGATGGTTTTTGAGGCGGTTTTCCTACCTCGGCGAATGCAGGCTGGTTCCCCTTATTCCGCCCTGGCTACACTACGTCGGCGATCGGCGATTGCTACGCAAACACTTTCTCCACTTACGCGTACACCATAATTACTCTAACACGCAAACATTGGGGTTACACTCGTTGTTCCCGGGGGGAAGGGGGGGGGGGGGGGCAAATCCACTTGGGGCCGAACCGCACAATAATCCTGAGTTCAGTGTGGGGCGAAAGAATTTTATTTGTGTGTAATTTAACTATAATTTCATTTCCAATTCACAAAATAAGGATACGCTCTTGCCCTGAGTTTTTCATCTGCCGCATCGTCATAAGTCTATTATCGATTTGAAAGTATCAAGATGATTGCAAGAAAGGTAAACGTACATATAGTAATGACGTTACATAGAATCACAAGTGTGATGGTTTTTTACCTTTGAAATCTGGTCAACGAGACAGGCACAGAGGGGGCGCAAAAGCTGGCCAGAGAAAAAACAGTGTAAGAATTAAACATGAGAAGTGCGTGATTTCTCCTGTCCTACCATCTGCCTATGAGAAGAAAGCTTTTTGTCGACCGTGATTATAAACGAACGCTGTTGTCACAGTGTAATGTCTACAATGTCGTTCAACTTAAGAAGCATAATAAATGAGCGCTTATTATCGTTAATACGGTTTTTGTGGAAACAGTGCACTTGATACACACAGCTAGCTCCAGCGGCGGAGTTCTTGCGGATATTAAAACCAATGTACAGCAGCTGCCGTAAACAAGAGATACAGATTTTTACTTCCAATTTCTTAAAAGTTGTATGTAATCAGTGTATTAATTACTACAACGATACATTCAATTTGTTGGGTGCTATATTTTTAGTTGCGCCATAGGGTGGTGGGGTTTCGGGTTCCGCTGAATAGGTCAAGAGTTCACTACACTCAGCTGGCGGCTACACGGGTAGCGCAGGCTGTGTGGCGTGGACCGGGCGGTTTTTTTAGGTTAGAAGGCCTCGGGAAAGTACGGGGTGGGCTGCAATGTCAAAGGGTGCATGACAATTACAGGACGTGCTTGGATCAAGGAACAGTCGGAATTATAGTTGTAAATTGTTGTAGTTGCGCTGGAAAAGTCCCTGAGCTTCAATCGCTAATAGAAAGCACAGAAGCTGATATCGTTATAGGTACAGAAAGCTGGCTAAAGCCTGAAATAAGTTCTGCAGAAATTTTTACGAAGTCTCAGACGGTGTTCAGAAAAGATAGATTAGGCAGAATTGGTGGTGGAGTGTTTGTGTCTGTCAGTAGTGGTTTATCTTGTAGTGAAGTCGAAGTAGATACTCCGTGCGAATTGGTATGGGTGGAGGTTATACTTAACAGCCGAATTAAGTTAATAATTGGCTCCTTCTACCGCCCCCCAGACTCCGATGATACAGTTGCGGAACAGTTCAGAGAAAGTTTGAGTCGCGTAACAAATAAATACCCCACTCATACGGTTATAGTTGGTGGGGACTTCAACCTACCCTCGGTATGTTGGCAAAAATACTTGTTCAAAACCGGTGGTAGGCAGAAAACGTCTTCCGAGATTGTCCTAAATGCTTTCTCCGAAAATTATTTCGAGCAGTTAGTCCACGAACCCACGCGAATTGTAAATGGTTGCGAAAACACACTTGACCTCTTAGCCACAAACAATCCAGAGCTGATAGAGAGCATCATGACTGATACAGGGATTAGTGATCACAAGGTCGTTGTAGCTAGGTTCAATACAGTTTCTTCCAAATCCATCAGAAACAAACGCAAAATAATTTTATTTAAAAAAGCGGATAAAGTGTCACTAGAAGCCTACCTAAAGGACAATTTCCATTCCTTCCGAACTGACTATGCGAATGTAGACGAGATGTGGCTCAAATTCAAAGATATAGTAGCAACAGCAATTGAGAGATTCATACCTCATAAATTGGTAAGAGATGGAACGGATCCCCCGTGGTACACAAAAAAGGTCCGAACGCTGTTGCAGAGGCAACGGAAAAAGCATGCGAAGTTCAGAAGAACGCGAAATCCCGAAGATGGGCTAAAATTTACAGACGCGCGAAATTTAGCACGTACTTCGATGCGAGATGCCTTTAATAGGTTCCACAACGAAACATTGTCTCGAAATTTGGTAGAAAATCCGAAGAAATTCTGGTCGTATGTAAAGTACACAAGCGGCAAGACGCAGTCAATACCTTCGCTGCTAAAGCGGAGTTATTGAACGCAGTTTTCCGAAATTCCTTCACCAGGGAAGACGAATGGAATATTCCAGAATTTGAAACACGAACATCTGCTAGCATGAGTTTCTTAGAAGTAGATACCTTAGGGGTTGCGAAGCAACTCAAATCGCTTGATGCGGGCAAGTCTTCAGGTCCAGATTGTATACCGATTAGGTTCCTTTCAGATTACGCTGATACTATAGCTCCCTACTTAGGACTCATATACAACCGCTCGCTCACCGATAGATCTGTACCTACAGATTGGAAAATTGCGCAGGTCGCACCAGTGTTCAAGAATAGTAGTAGGAGTAATCCATTTAACTACAGACCTATATCATTGACGTCGGTTTGCAGTAGGGTTTTGGAGCATATACTGTATTCAAACATTATGAATCACCTCGAAGGGAACGATCTATTGACACGTAATCAGCATGGCTTCAGAAAATATCGTTCTTGTGCAACGTGGCTAGTTCTTTATTCGCATGAAGTAATGGCCGCTATCGATAGGGGATCTCAAGTTGATTCCGTATTTCTAGATTTCCGAAAAGCTTTTGACACCGTTCCTCACAAGCGACTTCTAATCAAGCTGCGAGCCTATGGGAAATTATCTCAGTTGTGCGTCTGGATTCGTGATTTCCTTTCAGGAAGGTTGTAGTTCATAGTAATAGACGGCAAATCATCGAGTAAAACTGAAGTGGTATCAGGTGTTCCCCAGGGAAGCGTCCTGGGACCTATGCTGTTTCTGATCTATATAAATGACTTGGGTGACAATCTGAGCAGTTCTCTTAGGTTGTTCGCAGATGACGCTGTAATTTACCGTCTAGTAAGGTCATTCGAAGACCAGTATCAGTTGCAAAGCGATTTAGAAAAGATTGCTGTATGGTGTGGCAGGTGGCAGTTGACGCTAAATAACGAAAAGTGTGAGGTGATCCACACAAGTTCCAAAAGAAATCCGTTGGAATTCGATTACTCGATAAATAGTACAATTCTCAAGGCTGTCAATTCAACTAAGTACCTGGGTGTTAAAATTACGAACAACTTCAGTTGGAAAGACCACATAGATAATATTGTGGGAAAGGCGAGCCAAAGGTTGCGTTTCATTGGCAGGACACTTAGAAGATGCAACAAGTCCACTAAAGAGACAGCTTACACTACACTCGTTCGTCCTCTGTTAGAATATTGCTGCGCTGTGTGGGATCCTTACCAGGTTGGATTGACGGAGGACATTGTAAGGGTGCAAAAAAGGGCAGCTCGTTTTGTATTATCATGTAATAGGCGAGAGAGTGTAGCAGATATGATACACGAGTTGGGATGGAAGTCATTACAGCAAAGACGTTTTTCGTCGCGGCGAGACCTTTTTACGAAATTTCAGTCACCAACTTTCCCTTACGAATGCGAAGATATGTTGTTGAGCCCAACCTACATAGGTAGGAAAAATCATCAAAGTAAAATAAGAGAAATCAGAGCTCGATCAGAAAGGTTTAGGTGTTCGTTTTTCCCGCTCGCTGTTCGGGAGTGGAATAGTAGAGAGATAGTATGATTGTGGTTCGATGAACCCTCTGCCAAGCACTTAAATGTGAATTGCAGAGTAGTCATGTAGATGTAGATGAAGTATGCTTTACTTTTAAGGCCTTCTTACAAATTATAAAGTTTGCTGAATCGGCGCAGAAAAAAATAATTCAGAAAGGCAGCTTTATTGCGGGGGTGGGGGGTAGTTTTGCTACGGGCGCTGGATCACCTCGGTACGGTGCTGCTTCTGAGGGCCATTTGACTCAGTACCACATATTCTGTCGAAAGTATGCCTGTGTGGGGATGCTCTTGCATCACATGGCTCATTCATGGGCTGAGCGAGAAACAAACTGAGTGTCGATCTGTAAAAGAAGATTTATGCATTCGTTGCAATTTGAAATTTGCAACACGCAATGATTTTTGCCAAAAAATTAAAGGTTAAAAAACCGTAACTAGCAATAAAAAATTAAAAAAACTGTCGATAACTGTAACTGGCAATAATAAATACAATTTTTAATGTTTTCTAAGTGTTTTATTGTGTCCACCCTCAGCTCAGCAAATCCTTTCGCCAGGAAATGTTCGGTAATTTTGCCATTTAATCTTGTAAGCCTAAAAGTGAATAGTGCTTGCATAGTTCAGGCGGTAGAACACTTGCCCGCAATAGGCAAAGGTCGCGGTTCGAGTCCCGATCCGCGAGTTAGCTTTAATCTGCTATGAAGTTTCATATCAGTACATACCCCGCTGCAGAGTGAAAAATTCAGTCTGGAATATAAATAGTAAGCTCAGAGCTTTCGTAAATGATGCACTTACCTATAATAAAATATTGCCAAATGAAAACTGCACAAATATTCAGTCATATATTGATGAAGTTTCAAAATCGTGTAAAGATTGGCCACTGGCTTTAAACGTTTAGAAATGAAAAACATTGCACTTCACTCCACAAAGCGTAATGAACGTACTATCCTGTGAGTTACGATTATAGTCAGTCATATGGTCAAATGGCTCTGAGCACTATGGGACTTAACATCTGAGGTCATCAGTCCCCTAGAACTTAGAACTACTTAGACCTAACGACATCACACACATCCATGCCCGAGGCAGGATTCGAACCTGCGCCGTAGCGGTCGCGCGGTTCCAGACTGAAGCGCCCAGAACCGATCGACCACCAGCGGCCGGCGTCAGTCATATCTAACAGTTACCTCAAAGTAACAATGTTTAGGGGCGTTAAACTGGTCACATAATTTCAGCAATAGGTAATGCGACTTCGGTTAATTGGTAGAATATAGGGAAATGTAATCACTCTACAAAGGAGATTGCATACAAAACGCTCATGTGCCCCATCCTAAAATATTACTCAAGTGTGTGGGCTCCGTGCCAGGTGGGATCAACAGGAAATTTTGAATGTACACAGAGAAGGGCAGCACGAATGCTCACACGTTTGTTTGAGCCATGGGAGAGATGCTGAAACAACTGAACTGGCGAAAACTTGAAGGCAGACGCAGACCATACCTTCGAAGCTCTCTAAGTCCCTACAAACAAATTTAAGAGATTAAGAGATGCATCTAGGAACATACTACAGGCGCCTACGTATCGCGAAGACAAGATTAGAGTAATTACAGCACGCACAGGGGGGTTAAGCAGCCCCGCATTTCATACGTCTATGCAACTGGGAAAAGCCCTA
This sequence comes from Schistocerca gregaria, assembly GCF_023897955.1. Lineage (NCBI taxonomy): Eukaryota > Metazoa > Arthropoda > Insecta > Orthoptera > Acrididae > Schistocerca > Schistocerca gregaria. Next base: position 183,039,108 of record NC_064929.1, on the reverse strand, counting down.
ATAACTGGTACAATGAAAAGCACCCTCTGTCATGCACTTCACAGTGGTTTGCAAGGTATGGATGTAGATGTATATTTTGTGAAGACTGAGGTTGTTTATAGCTCGTTGTAAGAGCGGCTAACCGATAATGCACGTGATTCTGTTACAGTATTTCAACGTTCGTGTTAAGCAACAGACGTTTCCTGCAAGTTGGTGTTATGTTTTGTCGTTACTACGTCAGTACAGTAGTGGAACTCAGTATAAAGGCATGGATATTTGTTCAAATGGTTCAAATGGCTCTGAGCACTACGGGACTTAGCATCTGAGGTCATCAGTCCCCTAGGCTGAGAACTACTTAAACCTAACTAATCTAAGAACATCACACACATGCATGTCCGAGGCAGGATTCGAACCTGCGACCGCAGATGGATATTTGTAAGAAAATTAACAGTTGCGTGCAGTGTTCATGCAACAGCATCAAGACCCAGCATACCTAAAAATGCAGTCACATGGTATCGCATTTGATGTCAGTAGTACAGCATGTAACAAGACATCAAACACTGAGGTGGTAGAGGATGGAACTCGGTATGAGGGCAGTCGGCTCTGTGCGATGTAGTGTGTGAGTACATGTTTTTCCTGTAGATAGGACAATGATTACTATTAGTAACGGAGCGTATTATGTACATGAACCACGAGTGTGACGTAGCCACAGTGACACAGCTGTCATTTGATGAAACAGCAAAAATCGGTGGGTAGAAGGAAAAGGTAGTCTATAGTCGTCAAACTGCCAAGAAGTTGTACCGTTAGAGTACAGTGATTTATAATTTCTTTAGATTCGGCGCACATGGACGGAACGAAAGGTATGGGCAAAGCAGAAAAACATCAGAGGCATCGAAACTGTTACTTTTGCACAAAGCAAGGATCACGACCCCCAAAACCCGTAATTCTTCTCAACTTCTTGCTGATTTACAGTCGCCAGTAACAGCCCAGACATGTACGACAGATCTTGTCAAATGAAAACAACTTGCATTCAAAAAACTACTGTAGAAACCTGCTCTAACGCCTTAAAATAAACAGGCTATATTGGAGTTGGCTGAAACAGGTATGTCACGGACACGAAAATGGGATAAAATTATCTTCAGTGATGAGAAGAACTTTAATTTAGATAGCCCGGATAGATTTTATTACGACTGGCATAATCTGAGGACAGAGCAGCAGGTAAGAATGAGCAGAAATTTTGGTGACGGAATCCCTTCGCTTGGTAGAACACATTTGTCTGGCCAGGGCAAGGAGAGAAGCAACAGTAGTAGTGTCCCTAGACGTAGAGAAAGCATTTGACGGCGTCTGGCACGATGGCCTAATCTACAAACTTGATCAAATAGGGTGCCCAGCTCATATAACCTAGATCATTGACTCCTTCCTTACAGGACGTCAGTTCCTCCTACGGAGTGGAGACAAGTCCAGCCAGACACGAAGGATTGCTGCAGGAGTCCCGCAGGGCTCGGTTTTGCGTCTTGTCCTTTGTGCCATTTACACGAAAGACATCAGTAGGCAGTTGGGTGGAGAGACGGCACCTCAGTGTACAGAAGCAGTCGCAGCCTCCTCCTTTTACACCACCACTTCCAGCAACATCACGACAAAATAACCCAGTAGTGTAGCCGCTGGAAAATTAAATTCAATTCTGCAAAGTTCCAATCGATCTATTTCACCCCTAAGATCAAACTCACAATTGACGGCCGAGAGCTAACCTGGAAAACTCAATCATTTACCTGGGGTTCTTAATAGATCGCCGCTTAACATGGAACAGGCGCATCACTACTGCTGCAAACAAGGGCTGTGCCCTCTTCTGTAAGCTATATCCATTCCTGAAAGGTGATGGTATAACCATCCAATGCAAACTCCTCGGCGGCCGCGGTGGCCGAGCGGTTCTAGGCGCTTCAGTCCGGAACCGCGCGACTGCTACGGTCGCAGGTGCGAATCCTGCCTCGGGCATGGACGTGTGTGATGTCCCTAGGTTAGTTAGGTTTAAGTAGTTCTAAGTTCTAGGGGTCTGATGATCTCAGATGTCAAGTCCCATAGTGCTCAGAGCCATTTGAACCATTTTTTTTTTTTTTTTGCAAACTCCTCCTCTGGCGCCAGCTCATACTTGCAATTCTTCTATTTGGTTCGGAAGTATTGTCTATGGCGTGCACTTTCCCGACTGCAACGTCTCCAGAACAAAGTTTTCCGTGTCATCTCTGGCGCGAGCAGATAGGTCTCTAACACACACATAAGAGACCTCCTAGGCCAACCAACCATCTACAAATTTATTCAGGAAAAATCCACAAAATTTTACGAAACTACGCAAACTTCGCTCCATTTTCTCATACTAAATTTAAGAAACGAAACAGCAGAAGCTTCTCACAAACGGCCAAAATTAACCCTTACATGCCTCTTTAGAGACCTTTAACACACACGTAAAACAACAAACACAAACTTACACACAGAAAACACACACACAATCCCAATCACACATTAATAATAATAATAAAAAAATCCTAGCGCATTCCGAAGTCAGACGGGCACAGCCCAGTGGTACTTGGTGTACAACAAGAACACCCATAGCGTCATTTGAACTACTGCGGCCGGCAAAATCTTACCTCAATGTACACTCATAATTGTCTAACGCAATAATAAACATATTGCTTGCCAGACGTAAAACGCGAACCCTGAGCTCCAAGCGCTGAAGTCGCTTACATGGGCCCAGAGCCACACCGACGTGACGTGGATTACTTGAGTTGGGATAAACAGGTGCGACAGACGAAAAGGCTTCACCGCTGCAAGTGCGGCAATCACATCATGTAGTGACGTCATATGTTCGAATTTTGTCATTCACATGTGGGGTATTTCCGGACATGTGAGGCACCATGTGTCTTACATTAAATTACTTGTCTCAGCGTTATCTATGCCGCTTCGCAGGATTTTGAACGTTAATGAGAGTCGCCCTGTATATGGTATACCAAAGAACGTCACTTCGACCTTGGTTATCACACCAGTCTTCTTCTCAAATTTTAGCTTCTTCGGAAGATTAACATACGAAAGCTATACACTTTTCTCTAGTCACCCTTCCGTCCATCTTCTCCTTGCTAATATTCTTCTTTTTTCTGATTTTTTTTGGAGAGAGTCTTTATTTTATAACCAAATTTACTTAATTTAGCTATGGTTAGAAAATATTTTGCACTCTCGGACTACTGAACCAAGAGTGTGCGAAAGTTGCAGTGTGGCGGTAGGTGTAAATGCGAACTGAATACTGCAGATCAGTTTTGCAGACGGTCGTTTTGCGAACGTGGTCTGCTCATACGAACCTGAGCGTGTCAGGGACCATTTTGTGACAAGTCGAAACCAGTAACGATCTTATTTTTGTGGCCCGAGGCTTCATATAATAAAACAAGTTTTTTACGTCGGAAGAAAGTTGAATAACCGTTTTTAAAGCTTCTTCACATTCTCAATGACGTATTATACCGGTTGTTTCTGTTGATGTCCAACAGGATTTTCTCGGAAATTTCAGGCCAACATGGTTATCTTGTTAAAAGATAACGCAACGGAGACCTCGAAGATAAGGCAAAGCCACCTTTAAAAGTGAAAAACGTAACGGCTGCCGTCCAGATTGGTGACTATGCGAACAGGAGGTGATCGTGTAATATACACCATGTCACCCCATCACAGGGATGGCGGTTATCGCTTAAACAAATGGTTTTCGGTTCTATCTTTTCTTTCACGCCTGTTTAATCCGAATGTTATAAACATTCAAAATAACTGGTTTCTGAAATAACTCATTTCCGGTTTTTTATTTCTGTTATTTCTTGTAATAGACGTAGAAATGGATAAAAGCTTGAAAAATTTAGCTCTGTCAGTTTCAAGATACATAGGATCAAAGTATTAAATTAAATAGGCAAATAAAAGTAAAATTAGTCCGTTCACCGTTCGTTGCTTTTCTCGAAAAGTGATAAGTGGTTGAATACTATAAGGAATCTCCAATATTCTATCGATTCTAATATTTCGAAACTCTCCTCAAACAAAAATCATGTTGTTGTAATTGGAGATCATACGGCTATTTGGGCATTACGCATAGTCAAAGCTAAAGAGTGAAATTTGGCTGTTTTCAAGGGCTAGAAGCAAATAAAGAGATTAAGTAGACACAGGCAACAGATCAGATAATTCGTATTTTAATTGTATACTGTGAATGAACTGTTGTGGTGTTTTTAATTTATTGTTCCTACCATAATTTCCTGCCTGTTTTATTGTTTCATAGAAGTTGCAGACAAATCTTTAATCTTGTACAGCAAATGGCACACTGTATTTCACTTCTAAGTCATTTCGTAAAAAATATTTCCAGACTAGGGTTGGTGCCACTCGACAATGCAACGGATGTTCGGCGACGACGGCGAGAAACTACCGTACGACACTCGGCAAACAGAGACATTATTGTCTCAGCAATGCTCTACCAATTTTTATGCCATGCGTTTGTTGCTCGATTCTGTCGGCATTGTTATTAGAATAGCATTGATCGCTTTTCCCGTTTACTAAACTATTTCAAACCACTGCAAATTTTTGATCGCTTTTCCCGTTTACTAAACTATTTCAAACCACTGCAAATTTTAGCCTGTATGACAATGACGGATGCACTCTGCCAATGTTCGTTCTCTTAGGAGCCCCGCACAAATGAATACATCCACTGTGACGTTGCACGCAGAATGCAACGATTTGGTGCTTTTCCTTCAGCCAGCATTGTCGTTGGGCTCTCTTCTGTCTGCTGCTGTATCAGAGGAAGAGACAGCACCGGTCACCATACCGACTGTCAGTGGACCTCTAGATATCTAGCTGTCCACGCAAATGCTTGCCTTACTGCGAACAAGACCGTTTCCTGACTCAAGATACGTGATGCTGTTGTACAGTCCCGCACGGATGAGCGAAATGCACTGACGGAAAAAAATTGCAACACCGCGAAGGAGTTGTGCAAATAAACTAAAACTGGTAAGTGTGTTTCTACATCTTAAAGACGATGTCTATACAAATGTTGCACACGTCGCGCAAGGATGGCACTGGAAGCGTCATTATGAGGATGCAAATCTGGTTTGCTTTAAATACATCTACATCCATACTCCGCAAGCCACCTGACGGTGTGTGGCGGAGGGTACCTTGAATACCTCTACCGGTTCTCCTTTCTATTCCAGTCTCGTAATGTTCGTGGAAATACAGATTGTCAGTATGCTTCTGTGTGAGCTCTAATCTCTCTGTTTTTTTCCTCATGGTCTCTTCGTGAGATATACGTAGGAGGGAGCAATATACTGCTGGACTCTTCGGTGAAGGTATGTTCTCGAAACTACAACAAAAGCCCGTACCGAGCTACTGAGCGCCTCTCCTGCAGTCTTCCACTGGAGTTTATCTATCATCTCCGTGACGCTTTCGCGATTACTAAATGATCCTGTAACGAAGCGCGCTGCTCTCCGTTGGATCCTCTCTCTCTCTTCTATCAACCCTATCTGCTATGGATCCCACACTGCTGAGCAGTATTCAAGCAGTGGGCGAATAAGCGTACTGTAACCTACTTCCTTTTTTTTCGGATTGCATTTCCTTAGGATTCTTCCAATGAGTCTCCGCCTGGCATCTGCTTTACCGACGATCAACTTTATATGATCATTTCATTTTAAATCACTCCTAATGCGTACTCCCAGATAATTTATGGAATTAACTGCTTCCAGTTGCTGACCTGCTATTTTGTAGCTAAATGATACGGGATCTATCTTTATATGTATTCGCAGAACATTACACTTGTCTACATTGAGATTCAGTTGCCATTCCCTGCTCCACGTGTCCATTCGCTGCAGATCCTCCTGCATCTCAGTACAATTTTCCATTGTTACAACCTCTCGATATACCACAGCATCATCTGCAAAAAGCTCAGTGAATTTCCGATGTCATCCACCAGGTCATTTACGTATATTGTGAATAGCAACGGTACTATGACACTCCCCTGCGGCACACCTGAAATTACTCTTACTTCGGAAGAGTTCTCTCCATTGAGAGTGACATGCTGCGTTCTGTTATCTAGTAACTCCTCAACTGAATCACACAATTGGTCTGGTAGTCCGTATGCTTTTACTTTGTTCATTAAACGACTGTGGGGAACTGTGTCAAACGCCTTGCGGAAGTCAAGAAACACGGCATCTACCTGTGAATCCGTGTCTATGGCCCTCTGAGTGTCGTGGACGATTAGCGCGAGCTGGGTTTCACACGACCGTCTTTTCCGAAACCCATGCTGATTCCTACAGAGTAGATTTCTAGTCTCCAGTCTTTTGATTTGCAGCTCCTTGTATTGGTCGTGTTTGCAGCTAAAATTTTGTGCTTTACCCAAGAATTTCTGCACGGGATTCTGCACCTGCACACGCTAGTCAAGAATAAATGAAAACGAAAACCCACTGATGATGGCACAGTGATGCCGAAAAATATTTGGGTACTGAGGAAAACGGTGTTATGCGTAACTAGCGGACCACAAATCTCCCCTCCCCCCCACCCCCAAAAAAAAATCGCTCAGTAACGGTCGTGAGCGTTATTTACCTTTGAGATTGGGCGTTATTTAGTTGAAGTTAGTCAAGAGTGCCTTTAAGGCGACAAAGACGCCATTATCAACACCCCACTGACTTTAAACGAGGTCGTGTAATAGGGCTACGAGAAGCTTGATGTTCCCTCTGCGATATTGCAGAAATACGTGGCAGGAATGTAGCCATTCCACTATACGTGATTGTTGGCAGCGATGGCCACGAGAATGTACGATTGCCAAAAGACGGCGCTCCGGACGGTCACAAGACGCTACCGAGAGGGAAGACAATCGTGTTCGGCTTACAGCTGTGGCGCATCGTACTGCATCTGCAGCAACTATTTGAGCAGCAGTTGCAACCACAGTGTCACAACAAACTGTTAGAAATAGGTTACTTGGAGGACAGCTCCGAGCCAGGCGCCCTGTAGCGTGTATTCCACTAAACCACCAAATTACATGCCCATATTGTTAATATCGATATGCAGCAGGAGTTTAGAATATATATTGTGTTCGAACATTATGAATTAACTCGAACAAAACGATCAATAGAAACACAGTCAACATGGGTTCAGAAAATATCGTTCCTGTGAAACACAACTATCTCTTTACTCACATGAAGTGTTGAGTGCTATTGACAAGGGATTTCAGATCGATTTCAGATCGACACTGTACCAGACAAGCGGCTCGTAGTGAAATTGCGTTCTTATGGAATATCGTCTCAATTATGTGACTGGATTTGTGATTTCCTGTCAGAGAGGTCACAATTAGTAGTATTTGACGGAAAGTCATCGAGTAATGATAGTGACGGCTGTGTTTTGGTTAGAAGCAGGTTAGTGGAGGGCGTGCAGCCAACCTGTCTGGACCTACACCTGGAGTTGTGGCCTGGGGTGCCATTTTGTATGACAGCAGGTGTCCGCAGCTCGTGGTCGTGCGGTAGCGTTCTCGCGTCCCACGCCCGGGCTCCCGGGTTCGATTCCCGGCGGGGTCAGGGATTTTCTCTGCCTCGTGATGAGTGGGTGTTGTGTGCTGTCCTTAGGTTAGTTAGATTTAAGTAGTTCTAAGTTCTAGGCGACTGATGACCTCAGAAGTTAAGTGCCATAGCGCTCAGAGCCATTTGAACCATTTGACAGCAGGAGCGCCCTCATTGTTATCGCACGCACCCCGACGACAAAACTGTACGTCAGTCTGGTGATTCGACCTGTTGTGCTGCCATTCATGAACAGCATTCCAGGGGGTGTTTTCCGACAGGATAACGCTCGCCCGCATACCGCTACTGTACCCTAACATGACCTACAGAGTGTCGACATGTTATCCTAGCCTGCTCGATCACCAGACCTGTCTCCAACCTAGCAAATACGGAACTTCATCAAACGACAACTCCAGCGTCATCCACAAACAACATAGACTGTTTATCTATTGACCAACAAGGGGCAACAGCCTTGAAACTCCATCCAGAAAACTGATATCTGGCATCTGTACAACATAATGCATACAGGCTTTCATGCTTGCATGCAACAGTCTGGAGGTTACACCGGTTACTAGTGCACCATCTTTTCACATTTGCAAAGGTTTACCTAGCACTTACATTAAGATGTGATCTTGTAATGTTTATTGCTTAGATGTATTAGCGAGACAAATGTGTTCTGGAAACTTAATTACTCTGCATTAATTATTTTCGGTGTTGCTATTTTGTCCCGTCACTATATATGTCAATCCAGTCGGGCACTAGTCATTGAGACCACTGAGATCCCTCATAGCGCTGAGTACGAGACTCACGAACTCTTGGATTTGCATGTCACTCGTGGGACCTCGATAAGCCAAACATAATTTCGACAGGCCACGATCCTGACGCAGTCGAATTCGGGCACTTGCTAAGTATACTTGCCTCATTCGTACACGTGGCATAACACGGCTTCTCATAAACAACCAGTATTCAAAGGCGATATAAGAGTGAATTAGCCGCTGCTCAATTTTTTTTCGTGCACAGAACTAGCTGACAAACACGGCATTACCCGTGTAGTCATTTTGTCAATTTTCTATTAGAAACGGAAGCCAAAAATGAATTGTGTCTGTAGTGTAATGTCGAAAAAATTTCATTTCCATATATTCGTGGAAACACCTTTCAAATAATGAAACAGTCCTTGAAAGAAACATCCGTTATGTACAAATGTACACTATGTGGTCAAATGTATCCGGACACCTGGCTGAAAATGTCTTACAAGTTCGTGGGGCCCTCCATCGGTAACGCTGGAACTCAGGATATTGTTGGTCCACCCTTAGCCTTGATGACAGTTTCCACTCTCACAGGCATACGTTCACTCAGGTGCTGGATGGTTTCTTGGGGAATGGCAGGGCATCCTTCAAGGAGTGCTGCACTGAGGAGAGCTATCGATGCCGGTCGGTGAGCCCTGGCACGAAGTCGGCGCTCCAAAACATCCCAAAGGTGATCTGTGGGATTCAGGTCAGGGATCTGTGCAGCAAGTCCATTACAGATATGTTGTTGTCGTGTAACCACTCCGCCACAGGCCGTGCATTATGAACAGGTGCTCGATCGTGCTGAAATATGAAATTGGGATCCCCGAATTGCCCTTCAACAGTCGGAAGCAAGAAGGTGCTTAATGCATCAGTATAGGCCTGTGCTGTGATAGTGTATCGCAAAACAACAAACGGAGCAAGCCCCCCTCCATGAAAAACACGACCACACCATGCATCACCGCCTCCGAATTTTACTGTTGGCACTACATACGCTGGCAGATGACGTTCACCGGGCATTCGCCATACCGACACACTGCCATCGAATCGCCACATTGTATACCGTGATTCGTCACTGCACACAACGTTTTTCCACTGTTTAATCGTGTACGCTCCTTACACCTAGTGAGGCGTCGCTTGGCATTTACCGGCGTGATGTGTAGGTTATGAGCAACTGCTCGACCATGAAATCCAAGTTTTCTCACCTCCCGGCTAACTGTCATAGTACTTGCAGTGGATCCTAATGCAGTTTGGAATTCCTGTGTGATGGTCTGGATAGATGTCTGCCTATTACATACTACGGCCCTCTTCAGCTTTCGGCAGTCTCTGTCAGTCAACAAACGAGGTCGGCCTCTACGCTTTTGTGCTGTACGTGTCCCTTCACGTTTCCACTTAACTATCACATCGGAAACAGTGGACCTAGGGATGTTTAGGAGTATGGAAATCTCGCGCACAGACATATGACACAAGTGACACTCAATTACCTGACCACGCTTCACATCTCATGATGTCTAATGACTACTGAGGTCGCTGATATGGAGTACCTGGCAGTAGGTGGCAGCACAATGCACTTAATATGAAAAACGTATGTTTCAGGGGGTGTCCGGATACTTTTGATCACGAAGTATCCCGGACAGTTTATGTACGCTGGGCGCAGCTGCTTCGCGTGTCTACAACGCCTCTTCGTAGATCTATGGGGCCGAGAACAGATCCTGCACGAATGGGATCAACGACGACTGAAGAGAATCGTTCAACGTGACAGAAGTGCAACCATTCCGAAAATTGCTACAGATTTCAGTGCTGGGCCATCAACAAGTGTCAGCGTGGGTACCATTCAACGAAACATCGGAAACATCATCGATTTGGGCTTTCGGAGCCGAAGGGCCACTCGTGTACCTTTGATGACTGCAGTACACAAAGCTTTACGCCTCGCCTGGGCCCGTCAATACCCACATTGCACTGTTGATGAGACATGTTGCCTGGTCGGACGATTCTCGTTTCTAATTCAGGGCAAAGGTCATCCCCGTTTTCAAGAAGGGACGTCGAACAGATTTGCAGAACTATAGACCTATATCTCTAACGTCGATCAGTTGTAGAATTTTGGAACACGTATTATGTTCGAGTATAATGTCTTTTCTGGAGACTAGAAATCTACTCTGTAGGAATCAGCATGGGTTTCGAAAAAGACGGTCGTGTGAAACCCAGCTCGCGCTATTCGTCCACGAGACTCAGAGGGCCTTAGACACGGGTTCACAGGTAGATGCCGTGTTTCTTGACTTCCGCAAGGCGTTTGACACAGTTCCCCACAGTCGTTTAATGAACAAAGTAAGAGCATACGGACTAACAGATCAATTGTGTGATTGGATTGAGGAGTTCCTAGATAACAGAACACAGCATGTCATTCTCAATGGAGAGAAGTCTTCCGAAGTAAGAGTGATTTCAGGTGTGCCGCAGGGGAGTGTCATAGGACCGTTGCTATTCACAATATACATAAATGACCTGGTGGATGACATCGGAAGTTCACTGAGGCTTTTTGCAGATAATGCTGTGGTGTATCGGGAGGTCGCAACAATGGAAAATTGTACTGAAATGCAGGAGGATCTGCAGCGAATTGACGCATGGTGCACGGAATGGCAATTGAATCTCAATGTAGACAAGTGTAATGTGATGCGAATACATAGAAAGATAGGTCCCTTATCATTTAGCTACAAAATAGCAGGTCAGCAACTGGAAGCAGTTAATTCCATAAATTATCTGGGAGTACGCATTAGGAGTGATTTAAAATAGAATGATCATATAAAGTTGATCGTCGGTAAAGCAGATGCCAGACTGAGATTCATTGGAAGAATCCTAAGGAAATGCAATCCGACAACAAAGGAAGTACGTTACAGTACGCTTGTTCGCCCATTGCTTGAATACTACTCAGCAGTGTGGGATCCGCACAGGATAGGGTTGATAGAAGAGATAGAGAAGATCCAACGGAGAGCAGCGCGCTTCGTTACAGGATCATTTCGTAATCGCGAAAGCATTACGGAGATGATAGATAAACTCCAGTGGAAGACTCGCAGGAGAGACGCTCAGTAGCTCGGTACGGGCTTTTGTTAAAGTTTCGAGAACATACCTTCACCGAAGAGTCAAGCAGTACATTGCTCCCTCCTACGTATATCTCGCGAAGAGACCATGAGGATAAAATCAGAGAGATTAGAGCCCACACAGAAGCATACCGACAATCCTTCTTTCCCCGTACAATACGAGACTGGAATAGAAGGGAGAACCGATAGAGGTACTGAGGGTACCCTCCGCCACACACCGTCAGGTGGCTTGCGGAGTATGGATGTAGATGTAGATGTAAATGTAGATGTAATTGTATCGAGCGGATGAATGTGTACGAATATGGAGAAAACCTCTTGAATCCATGGACCCTGCATGTGAGCAGGGGACTGTTCAAGCTGGCGGAAACTCTATAACGGTGTGGGTCGTGTGCATTTGGAGTGATATGGAACCCCTCATACGTCTAGGTACGATTCTGCAAGGTGACACGTACGTAAGCATAATATCTGATCACTTGCTTCTATTCATACACATTGTGCATTCCGACTGACTTGGACAATTCCAGCAGGACAATGCGACACCACACATAACCGGAATTGCTACAGAGTGGCTCCAAGAACACTCTTCTGAGCTTAAACACTTCCGCTGGCCACCAAACTCCAAAAAATAGTTCAATTGGCTCTGAGCGCTATGGAACTTAACTTCTGAGGTCAAGTGAATAAATTGTTTACTATTTAAAAAGTAATTAGCATGAATGATGATATATTTATACCACTGTGAGACAGGGCGATCAATGCCTTCATGGATAAATGTCCACACCTGCCCCTCTTGGCCTGAAGCAACTCGACGGCCACGAATGTCTTCCTTCAGGGCTACAGAAATATAGAATGCGCATCAGGAGAGATTGGGACTGCATGGAAGATGTATATGGACTTCCCAGGGACCCCTAAAGGGGTGAAATATTGGGTGAAAGTTACATGAATGAAAACTGATATTTACTTCTCGATTACGAATTTAAAAGAAAAGTATTTTGCGGACTAAAAGACGCACTTTTTTCCTCGAAAAATTGCTTCCAAAATGCAGATGCGTCTTATACTCGAAATTAATATAAAAAGTCCAGTGTTTGATTTAAAATTCCCGCCAGTTTTAAAAATGGCCATATATTCGATGCCTTGGGAAATCTGGCTCTATCTGGGAATACTGAATTCAACTGGGAGCAGCAGTGCACCGATGCGACGAACGTGGGTTGCGGGAGTCACAAGCTTGCTAACACCGTCTCCCTCCCAACACGCCGTCACAGACCCAGACCACTGTCTAGCCTATGATACAAGATCTACGGGGCCAGGGAACGTGAACTGAAAATGGCTTGTGTTATCGGTAACAGCACAGTATTTATGTTAGTAACCAGTTTCGTAATGGGAAAAAATAAAAGGCATTCATATGATGCGGACTATAAATTGCAAGTTATAGCATAAGCAAAAGAACATGGGAAAGGAGTAGCTGAACGATATTTCGGCCCTCCCCCAACAGAAAAAAACCATACGCGATTGCCGGATTAGTAAGGAAGATCTGACAAAAATAAGAAAAGACTAGACGTGCAAATAGAGGCCTGAGTGCAAAGCAGCCAAAACTAGAAAATGATGTATTGAACTGATTCAAGAACACCGTCAAAATTGCACTGGAATTAACACAAAAATGATTCAAATAAAAGCTCGTAAGCTAGCGCTATAGTGCAACTTAAGAGACATTGTTCGTGCTACAGGTTTATTAAGCGTCACGGACTTAGCATACGAACCAAAATCAAAACATCTCAGAAAATGCCACAAGAGTACGAAGAGAAAATCCATCGGTTTATTATTCAACACCGAAAGAAAGCTAGTGTTGAACTAATCCAGATAGGAATGTGAATGAAACTCCTCTGACATTTGATGTGCCGAGTAACAGAACTGTTGCCATGAAAGGTTCTAAAACAGTAACTATAAAAATAAGTTGACATGAAAATGAGCACTACACAATTGTCCTTTCACGTTGTGCTGACCGTACCAGACTTAATCCCGTGATAATTTTCAAGCCCAAAACAATGCCCAAACTTTCTGAAATACCGCCAGGTGTTCATGTACATGACTACGGTTGGATGGACGAGGTTGGTATTAAATTATGGATTACCATATTGTGGGAGAGACGGAAAGGTACTTTATCAAAGAAGAGTTTTCTTTTTCTCCTCGATCAGTTTAATTCCGTGAAAGAGAAATTGAGACGGGGAAATACAGAGGTTACTTTTATTCTGAGAAGACTCGCGTCACAATTGCAACCTCGTGAAACATAGATGAATGAACCATTTATAGTGTATATAAGAGAGGAACGGAACACCTGGATGATCGATCAAACATAACATGAATTCACGCCAAAGGAATCCTTTAAACGTCCTGCAATCAAAAAAGTGTGTCAGTGGATAAAAAAGTCGTGATCTAGAATGAGAGAAGACATTACTGTTAAATCTTTCAAGAAGTGCGGCATAAGTAACGCTCTCGATGGCAATGAAGACCATCTTATATATGAAGAAACAACGAAGAGGAAGAAGAAGAAGAACGTTCGGATGACGTTTCTCATGAATTTTAAAGGTCAGTTTAATAAACTAAGAATTTTTTTTAGCTTGGCTTTGCAATATAATAATAACATAGCAAAAACGTTACTTTTTTAAAAAGGTGTTTAAAAATTAAGGTGCGCCTTATAGTCCGTAAAATACGGTACGTGCTTCAGTGTTTTGTAAATTCAACCCCTGAGAGGGTGAAAGGTTGTATGAAAATATTTCATTACGAAAGCGTTTTAAACACAGATCTATTCTCAGTTAGAAAGAAAGAAAGAAAGAAAGAAATATGCATTCACTTCTCTTTTATGTTCAAATGTGTGTGAAATCTTATGAGACTGCTAAGGTCATGAGTCCCTAAGCCTACACACCTAAATTATCCTAAGGACAAACACACAGACCCATGCCCGAGGGAGGACTCGAACCTCCGCCGGGACCAGCCGCACAGTCCATGACTGATCGCCCTTAGACTTCTCTTTTATAACATCAATCTTATCCGCCATATTTGTTAGCAAATGATTCCCTCCTTGCATTAAAAGACTAGATGAAGTCAAATGACTGCTGAAGTCGACCATAAAATATTTTGTCACTGCTCTAGTTTCCATAAACTTTGTTTTTTCTCTAATGAAATCGTCTTTGTGCCTGATGTTGTAACGACGTTCCACTGAATGTTTCTCCTATTCATAATAATGCGACGGTGTATTAAGCACTTTGCATGCCGTTCAAAAAGCAATACCCATTCAGCACTGAATGATGTGACTTCTCCACTTTTTTTTTCTTTTTATTAACAAGTGCGTAGACGCAACGGTGTTCCTAATTCAAAACGTAAATCTAATTTAACACAGTCAGTGTCGGCAAACTGTGATATGGCGACTGGCTCTCGCTAGCGGCGTCCGGCTACAGCCTCGCCCCGCTATTCCTTCCCTGTTACGCTGTTCTCGTCGCCCGTCAACCCCACTCGCCATGGCGCTCGCAGCGCCAGGCAGAAGCGCTGTTTGGTCAGTGCCGACTCACTTTCCTTAAGCGATACAGAATTCAGTCAATATCTTTCTCCAGTTTAGCGCGAAAATTACTTCTTGAACTGATGTTCACATGTTCTTTGTTATACAAACAATGATGAGAAAAACATGAGAAATGTTCTCAAACATAGTTTTAAAGACGGGCTGTTAACATATATACGAGGTTTCAAAGACGTTGCAGCACCAAACGCTGACCGGAAGTATCTTGCACGATGAGGGGCCCTGTAGTCTGCAGGTTGACAGAAACTGTTCCGTCAGTGGCGGCGCGCCTATTTGGTAAAACATCCACACCTTCACCTCCGTACGACTCATCGCCTGCCCCGGGTGGGTCCTGAACCCGTCCTAAAGAGAGGAGGCGTGTTTCAGCCCGAATTAATGGAGCGCTCTGCTGGTTCAGAGAGAGGTCTCCGTGCCGGCGCTGACGTACGGCATGGTAGGAGGTCCACAAAACCTCAGGCGTTGGTGGGGATGTTTTGCACTGTTTCACAGAATGGCGATTAAATTTTTGCAGTATGGTAAGAATTGCTAGTGTGATACGATTTTTGCTGTGTGGCTGTGTGCAGCCACGTTACTTCGAACCACCGAAATTGTCGGCTTTATACTGAATTTTCATGAGAATCTTTTGGTCCTACAGATCTGATGTTTTTTGCGTTCATCAGTGCCGGATTGCACTGGGTGCATAACTTTTATCTTTGTACTTGAAAAAGTCGTGGTTTTCTTAACAGACATGTATGGTTATGGCTTTCCGTAATTTGGGTGCTAATATTTCAGAGTCGGTACAAAGCCGTAATGGAACCCATTTTGATTTTACTCCTCAGAGACCACTGGACTAATGTTACAGAAACAGGAAACATATCGTAATACCGAAACAAGATGTCTGTTAAGTGATAACAGGCTAAGGTGCTGAGTATTCTGCTCTGGTTACTACATGTCACTTGTCTGCATTACTGATCAGCTAAAACAAAAACCCAGTGCCGTTCGCAGGTTACGTTTCTGGAGGCTGTCACGCCCCATTAAAATTTCATTATCAGTATTACAAAATTTACAGGTTTAACACAATAGCCAAGTATTAAAGTTCGAAACTTTGTGCACGTCTTGTGGCAGCGTAACTCATCGTGGGCAACTTACCCAAACTAGCATTTGAAAATGAGCCAAAAGTACCAAGTAATT
This sequence comes from Schistocerca gregaria, assembly GCF_023897955.1. Classification (NCBI taxonomy): domain Eukaryota; kingdom Metazoa; phylum Arthropoda; class Insecta; order Orthoptera; family Acrididae; genus Schistocerca; species Schistocerca gregaria. The sequence goes on along the minus strand of NC_064929.1, from coordinate 183,022,973 downwards.
TCAAATAACTTACTACATTTTCGCTCTTCATTGAATAGAACATCAGCATCAGGCATGACCTTAATTTACTACTTCTTTAATATTAACTCTATTCGCAGAACATTTTGCGGACAGTATGCACGTTACATCGTTGAATGTATGTGCAAATCAGGACATACACTCCTCGAAATTGAAATAAGAACACTGTGAATTCATTGTCCCAGGAAGGGGAAACTTTATTGACACATTTCTGGGGTCAGATACATCACATGATCACACTGACAGAACCACAGGCACATAGACACAGGCAACAGAGCATGCACAATGTCGGCACTAGTACAGTGTATATCCACCTTTCGCAGCAATGTAGGCTAGTATTCTCCCATGGAGACGATCGTAGAGATGCTGGATGTAGTCCTGTGGAACGGCTTGCCATGCCATTTCCACCTGGCGCCTCAGTTGGACCAGCGTTCGTGCTGGACGTGCAGACCGCGTGAGACGACGCTTCATCCAGTCCCAAACGTGCTCAATGGTGGACAGATCCGGAGATCTTGCTGGCCAGGGTAGTTGACTTCTAGAGCATGTTGGGTGGCAAGGGACACATGCGGACGTGCATTGTCCTGTTGGAACAGCAAGTTCCCTTGCCAGTCTAGGAATGGTAGAACGATGGGTTCGATGACGGTTTGGATGTACCGTGCACTATTCAGTGTCCCCTCGACGATCACCAGAGGTGTACGGCCAGTGTAGGAGATCGCTCCCCACACCATGAGGCCGGGTGTTGGCCCTGTGTGCCTCGGTCGTACGCAGTCCTGATTGTGGCGCTCACCTGCACGGCGCCAAACACGCATACGACCATCATTGGCACCAAGGCAGAAGCGACTCTCATCGCTGAAGACGACACGTCTCCATTCGTCCCTCCATTCACGCCTGTCGCGACACCACTGGAGGCGGGCTGCACGATGTTGGGGCGTGAGCGGAAGACGGCCTAACGGTGAGCGGGACCATAGCCCAGCTTCATGGACACGGTTGCGAATGGTCCTCGCCGATACCCCAGGAGCAACAGTGTCCCTAATTTGCTGGGAAGTGGCGGTGCGGTCCCCTACGGCACTGCGTAGGATCCTACGGTCTTGGCGTGCATCCGTGCGTCGCTGCGGTCCGGTCCCAGGTCGACTGGCACGTGCACCTTTCGCCGACCACTGGCGACAACATCGATGTACTGTGGAGACCTCACGCCCCACGTGTTGAGCAATTCGGCGGTACGTTTACCCGGCCTCCCGCATGCCCACTATACGCCCTCGCTCAAAGTCCGTCAACTGCACATACGGTTCACGTCCACGCTGTCGCGGCATGCTACCAGTGTTAAAGACTGCGATGGAGCTCCGTATGCCACGGCAAACTGGCTGACACTGACGGCGGCGGTGCACAAATGCTGCGCAGCTAGCGCCATTCGACGGCCAACACCGCTGTTCCTGGTGTGTCCGCTGTGCCGTGAATAAGATCATTGCTTGTACAGCCCTCTCGCAGTGTCCGGAGCAAGTATGGTGGGTCTGACACACCGGTGTTAATGTGTTCTTTTTTCCATTTCTAGGAGTGTATATCATAAACATTGATATTGGTGAAAAACTAACGTTTCTTAAAACGGAACACAAATTACCCGGACTAAACTCATCCACTGGATGATCAGGGACTAATAAAACCGACACAGATATGATTTTAACAATATTATGACAAGTTCCTACTCACGATATAGCGGAGATGCTTAGTCGCAGATAGGCACAAAAAACGACTGTCACAAATAAATGAAGCTTTCGGTCATTAAGGCACCAGTGGTGCATGATGGGAGTCGGGACTGGGTGGGGGATCCGTTCCCATCCATGCCCCAGCCTCCTCCTTACCCCCACAGTATTTTTTTTTATTTTTTTTTTTAAATCCGACACCTAACGGGGTGAAATAGGGGACGATAATTTTTATGAATTTATTTCTTTATATTAAAACATAGTTAAAGCTAAAATCTATGAAGCTTCGTATTTGACTTCTAAAGAAATGTGTTAGGGGATGGAAGTTTTTAGAGAATATCATCACAAGAACTCAAATGGCAGAATTAACGAAGACCGAATCGAGCTACCACAATGGCATTTCCGTCTCAAGTACATCGTGCTTTTATGCGTTTAACTAGCGTGAAAAGTTTAGAAGGTGTTGCAATTTGTTAACAAGGTAAAAAATCGATTACAGAAAAACAAAAACAAAAATCTGTGCAAACTGTACAGTATACGAGAGCGTATATAGTAAACGTGTGGAATTAGGACTCCTGCCCTTATTAGTATTGTGGCACAGTCCTTCTTATCTTCCTGTTCCACTACACCCCCCATGATATGTTTTTATCAATCGATATTCGAACTGACTGACTGATTCAGGCATGCATGTCGGGTTGAATCAGTTGCTTCAAGACCACGTTGTTTGGCGTCATCTCCTGTGGGTTTCCATGTTATAGGAGGCTTGGGGACGGGCGGGGCACACCTCCGCACACTGAGAGCTAAGATTCTTCATTAAGAATTGTTCAGACAGTAGAATTGATGAGATGCTGATGCATCGTGTAGCAGGTGCATCAGCCTGTCTGTACAACGCTCGCTTCGAAGAATGCAGTCTGGATGGTACTGATGGAATCGCAGCTACACCTGCAGCATAAACAACATGTACACTGAAGCTCCAAAGAAACTGGTACGCTTGCCAGATATCGTGTAGGGCCCCACGAACACGAGGAAGTGCCACAATACGACATGCCATGGACTCGACTAATGTCCCAAGTAGTGCTGAGGATAACTGACACCAAGAATCCTGCAGGACTGCGCCCATAAATGCGTAAGAGTACGAGGTCGAGATCTCTTCTGAACAGCATGTTGCAAGGCATCCCAGATATGCTTGATTATATTCATGTCTGGGGAGTTAAGTGGCGCTACAGTCTGGAACCGCGCGACCGCTACGGTCGCAGGTTCGAATCCAGCTTCGGGCATGGATGTGTGTGATGTCCTTAGGTTAGTTAGGTTTAAGTAGTTCTAAGTTCTAGGGGACTGATGACCTCAGATGTTAAGTTCCATAGTGCTCAGAGCCATTTGAACCATTTCTTACATCCTCTCGCGGCATATCTGTTGACACTGCGTATCGCCCTGGTACATTCTCACTGCGGACCGTTAGGACATTTGCTGATTACAATTAAACAAGAACAAAAAATCAATGCGCATACCAGTTTTTTTCTACAAAGGCAGGGTGCTATGACCTCTATGGCATATGCCTCTGGTGATTTCCCTTAATTTACTTACTAATAATGTTTCTTTTGCACAATTAATCAGTTACCAAATCGGACGAGTTGTTACTAGACTCCTCAATGTAGATTGCTGGAATAAACTGCAATTCCTGTTATACCACCCTTCATTTAAATTCATCTACCGTCAATTTGCGTTGCTGGTGAGGTTCTGAGTCAAATGCTTTCCGGGAAACGAGAAACATTGCGTGTACCTGACTGCCTTGATCCACGCCTTTAAGGAAGCCGTATCAGAAAAGAGTAAATTGTGTTTCGTATAATCGATGTTTTCGGAAAGCATGCTGGTTGGTATGAAGGAGATCTTTCTCTACGAGATACCTCACAGCGTTTGAGCTCGGAATAGCTGAGCGACATTTGGTACCGGAGCTCTAAATATTTCATAGCAGATACTTCAGCAAGAAAGAATTGTCTGAGACAATTCCGATTCACATCGTATGGCCGTCTCATCATCAGCTGACGTCTGACACGCTACTGCTGGTTTCTTCCCCAGCATTCGTTCAAAAATTCTCCTATTGGTTTTCGCTTTTGGGATTTCTCAACCCTAAGTTCTCTCTTTGGAAAGATTTTGTCAGCTCTCTCTAATACAGAACACCTCTATTTCAGAGACCATCGAACCAAGCACCGACCTTAAACGCGCTCCTCAAGTGGTCAAATGAAGAAAGAAAGGCCTCCCACGGCAGGTTGGTGTCCTCCCACGGGAGGTTAGTGTCCTCCTTCGGCCATGTGTGTCTGTGTCGTTCTTAGCATAACTTAGTTAAGTTAGTTTATGTAGTGTGTAAGTCTAGGGACCGATGACCTCAGCAGTTTGGTCCATTAGGAAGTCACATACTTTTTTTGAATAAAGAAATAAATAACAATTATAATAATACTAACAACAACACTATTAATTTCCTATCTCCCTACCCCACAGCTGGTACTTCTTTTTAACAATTAAATCCCGTAAATCTCTGAGGCGTTGTAATTGTTTATTATACATATAAACCATATAATGTTTCAACCTGGTAATTTATAGTTGATTTTTGTGGGCAGGTACAATTACGTTACTGGACTAGTGCAGCAGATATTCAGAGCTGGCTATGAGGGAAGAAATGAGTTTAATCGGAGAAGTTACATGTCGACAATCACCAGAAGCCATCAAACTGTAGAATTTTCATCCATGAGGACGTTTACCATGGATTTACATTACACAACTCACTTTCTTTGTAAACCGATACACCTGAATTGTTATAGTATGGATGTGTTCTGTTAGGTTGGTGCATCAGTTTGTAGTGTTTTTGTTTTGCACGTTGGTATTCCGGTTGCTATGGGTTTATTTATCGATTGTCATTTTTTGTTTATAGTTTACCGTCGCTGTTTGAGTCTAAATACTGTCATTTTGACATTTGGAGATAATGAGTGGACTGTGGGCGCTAGAAAATGGAGTGCCAAATAGAGAAACTGGAACGTTTCCGTAGCCGACAAGAAGCATGGACAGAGGACCGGAAACAGAAACACAGCGAGCGAATGAGGGAAGTTTGGGCAGCAACGAAGGCAGCAAAAGGAACTGGCCATGTAGTTTAGTCCAAATGCGCTCTTTAAGGGCAAAACACCAATAATAATAATAATAATAATAATAATAATAATAATAATAATAATAATAATAATAATAAGTATATACATATATTTACGTATATTTAAAGTAAAACAGGCTGATTTAACATTAAAATAATGATAAAAGTAAACAACAGTGATTTAAACTTTTAAAAATTGTCAAAGAATTTTGGCCAGAATTTGGATACAAATACTCCACTGTGCGACGGGGGCTCTGAGCTTAACGCCAACATCATTCGCCTCGGTAGCTGGGCGCTCAGCGCGGCGGTTTGCTAAGCGAAGGGACCCGGGTTCGATTCCCAGCCGGGTCCCAGATTTCTCCGCTCGAGGACTGGGCGTTTTGTCGTCCTTAACGTTCGTTTCGCCATAAATGACATTCCACTATACTGAGATGGCAGAATGGGTAGGGCCCAAAAGCCAATAAATTTTACAAAGAAGTCACTCTCGGACGGACCCATCACCATCAGCACTGTCACACTCGGAGGGGGGGGGGTTGGAATTTACTCCATCATACACTGGCGCAAAGACTGGTGACGGCGAACTTTACTTCATCACCCCGAGTCACAGTGATGACGAAGTAGTTCGGGTGTAAATTCCATCTTCCTCGAGCTTACCTCCGAGTTAGCAATCTGGCGTTAGCAATCCCGGCTACGTAAGCGGTTGACCAGTAGGATACAGAGGTGAACACTGAGTTACAACTGACGTACACACGCAGACTGAAGCGACGAATGAAAATATTTACCAAGGCCGTGATTTTCATTCGTCGTTTCGGTCTGCATATATACTTCATAGATGTTTAAGACTTGAAAAGGTCTCTGACACCCATAGTTTCATTAGATTTACAACTAATTCTACATCTACATTTATACTCCGCAAGCCACCCAATGGTGTGTGGCGCAGGTCACTTTAAGCGCCACTATCATTACCTCCCTTTCCTGTTCCAGTCGCGTATGGTTCGCCGGGAGAACGACTGCCGGAAAGTCTTGGTCCACGCTCAAATTTCTCTAATGTTACATTCGTGATCTCCTCGGGAGGTATAAGTAGAGGGAAGCAGTATATTCGATACCTCGTCCAGAAACGCACCCTCTCGAAACCTGGACAACAAGCTACATCGTAATGCAGAGCGCCTCTCTTGCAGATTCTGCCACTTGAGTTTGCTGAACATCTCCGTAACGCTATCACGCTTACCAAATAACCCTGTGACGAAACGCGCCGCTCTTCTTTGGATCTTCTCTATCTCCTCCGTCAACCCGACATGGTACGGATCCCACACTGATGAGCAATACTCAAGTATAGATCGAACGAGTGCTTTGTAAGCCACCTCCTTCGTTTGTTGATGGACTACATTTTCTAAGGACTCTCCCAATCAATCTCAACCCGGTAACCGCCTTACCAACAATTAATTTTATATGATCATTCCACTTCAAATCGTTCCGCACGCATACTCCCAGATATTTTACAGAAGTAACTGCTACCAGTGTTTGTTCCGCTATCATATAATCATACAATAAAGGATCCTTCTTTCTATGTATTCGCAAGACATTACATTTGTCTATGTTAAGGGTCAGTTGCTATTCCCTGCACCAAGTGCCTATCCGCTGCAGATCTCCCTGCATTTCGCTGCAATTTTCTAGTGCTGCAACTTCTCTGCAAACTACAGCATCATCCGCGAAAAGCCGCATGGGACTTCCGACACTATGTACTAGGTCATTTATATATATTGTGAAAAGCAATGGTCCCATAACACTCCCCTGTGGCACGCCAGAGGTTACTGTAACGTCTGTAGACATCTCTCCATTGAGAACAACATGCTGTGTCCTGTTTGCTAAAAACTCTTCAATCCAGCCACACAGCTGTTCTGATATTCCGTTGGCTCTTACTTTCCAGAATGAGATTTTCACTCTGCAGCGGAGAGTGCGTTGATATGAAACAGTCCTGGCAGATTAAAACTGTGTGCCTGATCGAGACACGAACTCGGGACCTTTGCCTTTCGCGAGCAAGTGCTCTGCCATTTGAGCTACCCAAGCACGACTCACGCCCCGTCCTGACAGCTTTACTTCTGCCCGCGAAAGGCAAAGGTCCCGAGTTCGAGTCTCGGTCCGGCACACAGTTTTAATCTGCCAGGAAGCTTCGGCTCTTACTTTGTTTTTCAGGAGACAGTGCGGAACTGTATCGAAGGAAAATGACATCTACCTGGCAGCCGACACTCAAAAGTTGAGCCGAAGAAGTTCATACAAGATAATCATGTCAACGATTTTTATCATTAGGAGGAGGCACACAACACAGTATTACAAGTAAGCCTTTTTTTTCTAAATGGTTTCGGAATAGGCTCCTAAACTGCACTTGTAGCGGCCCTGTCCGAAACATAGTAATTTCTCTCACCTGTTAACAAAATTATTGCGTGGACCAAGCGTGTAGACAGAATATGGCACAAAGTCTGAACCTGCGCCGCACAACGCTCACTAAACATGAGCAGTGGACGGCCTCTGTACTTACATTTCCGTGCTGCCGGTGACGAGGGACAGGGACAGCAAGATGGCGGCCGCGTGCAGCAGCCACGATGTCGTCCCCATGTTAGGACATCTGCAACACCAGCACACACCAGCCCGTCACAACACACACAGCATCGAGCATCACACCAATGACTGGCATGTTTAGAAAAAGTGCAGAAGCGATACGCTGTCGAAGCGTAGACACACACGATGTTGATACAGGGCTATATGAAGCTACAATTTAGACAAGAAGTGTATGTATTACGTTGTTAGCTGACAGTAATTTCAGTCATACCGTGAGCTGATAAGCGTGCATAATCGTGTACAGCATATGCTGAGGTGATAAGAGTCACGGGATACCTCCTAGCATCGAGTCGGACCTCATTTTGCTCTGTGTAGTGCAGCAACTCGACTTGGTATGGATTCGGCAAGTCGTTGGAAGTCACCTGTAGAAATACCGAGCCTCTGACTGCGAACGTTTTGCCAGTGCAGGATTGTTGTGTACATAGTTGCGCGTAGTCAGCGCGTACACAACTTTCCCACTAGAACGCGCCCCGCTAAGCACAACAGCACAGGTGCAGCGCTCGTCTGTCTCTGCAGTACAAGATGGCGCTGCCTTAGAGATGGACCAAATTCTGCTTCCGCCGATCCGCGTATTAATATGTAACGCAGCCAATGAGATTGCTGCTAACGTAGAACCTTTTCTCCTCGCAGATCACACTCGCACAGTGATACCTGAATGCGTGAAGTATTATAACAGGTGTACTGACCCCCTATCAGTCAGTCTGCATTTGTCTGTACCAGTCTATAGTCAAGTTTCAGTCTGCGCCTTATAAGATTACCATATTCCTGTACATAGCCATGAAGATAAATGAATAGACACTTTGTCAAGTATCACAGATATGTGAGAATAAGATTAACATACTAAGACCAAAGGAAATTCAGATTGTCAATTGTAAACAGCATCCAAAATCAAGTTACGTAATGTCTATGCTTTTTATTATTTTAATAAATGTATGTGAAAATTAATCAAGTTCTGTTTAAAGTTGGTCACTGTCAATCTGCTACTCTAAGCGTGCAAGTGGCATTTCTATCGTCTGATCTAATGGCAGAAGATAAAACACACCACCATAAGACCACGAGACAGATTAAGTGATTGAAAACTGCACATACGTGACATTACTTTTATCGGTGAACCGTCCTTAAATGGTTTCAATTTAAAGGTCAGTGACTGCTGTGGACGGAACATTTTGTAGACTGATGTACGTATGTCTGGTGCAAGGATTCTGCCCTGTATCCTATCGCGCACAGAAGGCACTGATTGTGTCTTGCCGCTACTTCACATACGACCAGAATCTCTTTCCATTTTCCGTCAGGTTTCGAGACAGTTTCGTTGTGGAAACTATTCTAAGCATCTCGCATTCAAGTCCGCGCTAAATTTCAAGATTCTGTAAAAAAAAAAATCGGCAATCTGGAGTATTTTGCGCCTGTTTAAATTTGGCATGTTTGTTTCGTTGTTTCTGTAACAGTGTTCTGACCCGTTTTGCGTACCAAGGAGGATATAATTGCTCCCGATACTATTTCTTTCAATTCAAGCCACATTATTCTACATTTATATTGTTAATATTGAAGCAGTAGAGACTGTCTCTCAGGAAGACGTCAAGTGAATTTTTATTTGCGTTTTTCAATAGATAGGTTTTTCGTTTATTTTTGGTGGATTTTGGGGTTACAATATTCAGTCTCGCCCTGTGTTCGCTAATCCCTGTATCCTTTTTGATGCTCGTTATTAACTCAGGATTATTTGTTTCTATTGCTGCCGAAGCGTAATATTTTGCGGTAAAGGCCTCGTCCAACACGTACAACAAAACCTCTTTCCATAAAGGACGCCTTCAAGAATATATTTGCAGAAGAAATTGTGTAATATAACAGTAGGTGAAACCACTAGGAAGACAGATCAATTCAGAAGGAGCAGCGACAGTGTCGAGTCCATTGACAACTGAAGAATTTGATGCACATCTCGGTATACTGACTATGGCTGGAGTAAGCTTCTTCGAAATTAACCACACAGAGGAAATGTGGAAAACAAATGCATTCCCCGTGTATCATGCGAGCTTATCCCTCAACAGGTTTTGGCAGGTAAGTAGATTTGCAAGATGTGACAATGTGAACACAAGGGCTGAGCGTTTGAAAAGTGGCAAAGCTGCTGCAGTATCTAACATACTTGACATGCCTCCAGTCTTCGTCACAGTTGATGAAAAACTTTTTCCTTACAAAGGAAAGACAAGATTTACTCAATACATGCCCTCAAAAGCCTGCCAAATCTGGTTTGATGCGTTTGTGACTTAGGAAATGTTTATCCAATAACATGCCAAATTTATACAAGTAAATCTGCTTCAGGGAGAGAAACTAATCAAGGGGAAAGTGTAGTAAAAGATTTACGTTACAATTTCATAGGTTCTGGCAGAAATATGGACACAATTTTTTCACAACTCGACAATTAGCAAGGCCGTTGATGATTTGGGATTTGTCCATAGTTCGTACTGTAAAAGAAGCAAGTTCTTTGTACCGCCAGAAATGCAAACTTCCTCTTCACACCGAGAACTGTAGTCTGTATTATGATTTAGCGAAGATAACGTTTCTCTGTGTTCGTATGTTCCGAAAAAGAGGAAGAAAAAGAAAGCGGTTCTAATGTTATCTGCAATGCGTCCACTACCTGGCCCCCTTTCAAAGCCACATATTATACATTATAATAAAAGCACAAAAGTAGGGTGTTGATAATACAGACAACTCGTTTTCTCATTACTGTGTAAAAAGGAGGACACAGAATTGGCCACTATCATTTTAGACACGAGTTTCTGGATATTTTCTTACCTGGCATAGATCAGAGGCCCATGCCAGTGGCCTCTGCGTTCCGCAGAGCCAGAATGTGGTCCAGCAAAGTACTTCTCCAGGACATCAAACACTCTCCTGCTTCGATGCGGTCGGGCTCCGTCTTCCATGAACCACATCTTATCGAAATCAGAGTCATTATAGGTAATGGGGATGAAACCATCTTAAAAACCATCGATATAACAATTTATACCAAGACATCGATTAATTTCGATATATCGATTCGTCTAAAGATGCAGATATATTTCGGGATATCGAATAATATGAGGTACTGATTTATTTCGAGGTATAGAGTTTTTGATATATATATATATATATTATTTCGAGAATCGACGCAGCTCGAGAACCCGATTTAGGCCGATCCATCTATTATTTTCATATATCGATTGATGTATATCGATATACTTCAAGTTATCGACATACTATCAGACATCGCAAATTTATAAATTTCTACGTTTCTCGGTATATCGATTACTCTGATTTATCAATACATCTCGCAATGTCGACTTACATATATCGATTAATACCGAGAAATCTGACCGTTACGTGATATTGATAAATTTCGAAGAATATTTTTACTTCTATATCATAAGACATATATATCGATATTTCGTAGGCTCGACATTATCCGAGACTTCGATACACTCCTGTATATCGATGTATCTCGAGATATTTGTATATTTTGAGGTATCGTCATATTTAACGATATCGGCGTTATTCGGTGTAGCGGCTCAGTCCTTAGTATCGATATATTTGGAGACAGTGTTATCGATATATTAAGAGAACTCTATACTTTTGTGTTGGTCATTTGTCTCCATATATCGACTATTCGATGTATCAACATTTTCGATGTATCTGTTTATTCCGATACATCGGTTTTTTCTAGAAATCTATATGTTCCGATATTTCTGTAAACTTCAAGGTATCGATTAGAGTCGATGTACTACATTATTTCGACGTAACGATATGTGTTGAGACATCTAAAAATTCGTGGTATCTATATAATTCATTTTATCAACTTATATAGGTATACCTAAATATTTCAAGATAACGTTATATTCCGAGATATCTATATAAATTCAAAATGTCGGTGTATTTTGAGAGTGCGATTTATTTCGAGATACCGATTTTTTTCGACATCTCTCGTATATATCGATACATATTTTGTGAAATCGGTCATTTCTATGTTCGATATATTTCAATGCATCTATTATTGTCGAGGTATGGTTTTATTTCAGGATATCGGTTTATAGCGATATATTAGCGTATTTTGTGATACCAATCTATTTCGAGATGTCGGATTCCTGAAATCGCTTTATTTCCTGTTATCGACATTTTTTTGTGGTGTCAATATACACTCCTGGAAATTGAGATAAGAACACCGTGAATTCATTGTCCCAGGAAGGGGAAACTTTATTGACACATTTCTGGGGTCAGATACATCACATGATCACACTGACAGAACCACAGGCACATAGACACAGGCAACAGAGCATGCACAATGTCGGCACTAGTACAGCGTATATCCAACTTTCGCAGCAATGCAGGCTAGTATTCTCCCATGGAGACGATCGTAGAGATGCTGGATGTAGTCCTGTGGAACGGCTTGCCATGCCATTTCCACCTGGCGCCTCAGTTGGACCAGCGTTCGTGCTGGACGTGCAGACCGCGTGAGACGACGCTTCATCCAGTCCCAAACATGCTCAATGGGGGACAGATCCGGAGATCTTGCTGGCCGGGGTAGTTGACTTACACCTTCTAGAGCACGTTGGGTGGCACGGGATACATGCGGACGTGCATTGTCCTGTTGGAACAGCAAGTTCCCTTGCCGGTCTAGGAATGGTAGAACGATGGGTTCGATGACGGTTTGGATGTACCGTGCACTATTCAGTGTCCCCTCGACGATCACCAAAGGTATACGGCCAGTGTAGGAGATCGCTCCCCACACCATGATGCCGGGTCGTATGCAGTCCTGATTGTGGCGCTCACCTGCACGGCGCCAAACACGCATACGACCATCATTGGCACAAAGGCAGAAGCGACTCCCATCGCTGAAGACGACACGTCTCCATTCGTCCCTCCATTCACGCCTGTCGCGACACTACTGGAGGCGGGCTGCACGATGTTGGGGCGTGAGCGGAAGACGGCCTAGCGGTGTGCGGGACCGTAGCCCAGCTTCATGGAGACGGTTGCGAATGGTCCTCGCCGATACCCCAGGAGCAACAGTGTCCCTAGTTTGCTGGGAAGTGGCGGTGCGGTCCCCTACGGCACTGCGTAGGATCCTACGGTCTTGGCGTGCATCCGTGCGTCGCTGCGGTCCGGTCCCAGGTCGACTGGCAGGTGCACCTTCCGCCGACCACTGGCGACAACATCGATGTACTGTGGAGACCTCACGCCCCATGTGTTGAGCAATTCGGCGGTACGTCCACCCGGCCTCCCGCATGCCCACTATACGCCCTCGCTCAAAGTCCGTCAACTGCACATACGGTTCACGTCCACGCTGTCGCGGCATGCTACCAGTGTTAAAGACTGCGATGTAGCTCCGTATGCCACGGCAAACTGGCTGACACTGACGGCGGCGGTGCACAAATGCTGCGCAGCTAGCGCCATTCGACGGCCAACACCGTGGTTCCTGGTGTGTCCGCTGTGCCGTGCGTGTGATCATTGCTTGTACAGCCCTCTCGCAGTGTCCGGAGCAAGTATGGTGGGTCTGACACACCGGTGTCAATGTGTTCTTTTTTCCATTTCCAGGAGTGTAATTATGGAGATATGTGGGTTTTTTTCTGTTTTTGAGTCTCCATGAATGTAATCAAATTGTGTGCCTCCGGAGTATCGTCTCAGTTGTACGACTGCTTCGTGATTTAGTGTCAGAAAGGTCACAGTTAATAACATTGGGTTGGTGGATAACTTCGCAGCGTTTTTCCATACATTTAGTATACACAACTATGTCGTCATAGTTCAAGTTCCCGCATTCACCGCACGCACGTCGGAAAGCCAGGAATACCACACTAATCCCTTGCATACATGTCGATGCTTGTATACCCGTATCGGAATCTCGCTACGTTGCATATACAAAACAACACCGTCCTCAAACGGAAATAACAATGCAGACGGCGACATATTAGCAGGTTCTGCCATATGGTAGGTACGATAGGCAATATAGTCTCTATCAACAAAAGTTTGAAGTCCAAGTACGTTACGAACTCCAGTACCTTCTCGTACAATGACTACAGTGAGCCAACCATTATCATGATCAAAGCTAACATTAATGTCAACACTAAAATTAAGTCTACAACCACAGAAGACACAAGGTCCGTCGACAAGTGCAGTAGCAGCAACACTCTTAACTGGTATGCGATTCTTCTTGTTCCCAGCTGTTGTGGCGAACTCGATGTTCTCGATGGTTTTATAAACTGTCTGGAATAATTGGGGAATGTGGTGACACGCAACGTGACACTACACAAAACTGGTGCTAATAGCATAGGCACATAGGGAACATACATGACACGGATCTACGGTATTAGTGATAATTTGAGAAAACGGTCCCAAAACACATGCTCTACAAGACGCCACTGTTTCCCGCCCATGTACCCCGACATCAATATGGGATATGATCACCATGCACACGTACACAGGTCGTACAACGGGTTGGCATACTCTGGATCAGCTGGTCGAGCAGCTGCTGGGGTATAGCCTCCCATGTTTGCACCAGTGCCTGTAGGACCTCCTGAAGTGTCGTACAGGTTTGAAGACGTGCAGTGATACGTCGACCGAGACCATCTCAGACATGCTTGACGGGGTTTAGGTCTGGAGAACAGGCAGGCCTCTGTATTCGCCTGATATCTTCTGTTTCAAGGTACTCCTCCACAATGGCAGCTCGGTGGGGCCGTGAGTTATCGTCCATCAGGAGGAAGGTGGGACCCATTGTACCCCTGAAAAGGGAGACATACTGGTGCAAAATGATGTCCCGATACACCTGACCTGTTACACTTCCTCTGTCAAAGACAAGCAGGATGTATGGGCACTAATCATAATCCCACCCCACACCATCAAACCACGAGCTTCATACAGGTCCCTTTCAAGGACGTTAAGGGGTTTGTATGTGGTTCGTGGTTCACACCAGATGAAAACCCGGCGAGAATCACTGTTCAGACTATACCTGCACTCGTCCGTGAACATAACCTGGGACCACAGTTCCAATGACCGTATACTGTGTTCTTGACACCAGGCTTTACAGGCTCTCCTATGACCATGGGTGAGTGGAATGCACCTTGTAGGTCTCCGGGCGAATAAACCGTGTCTGTTCAGTCGTCTGGAGACTGTGTGTCTGGAGACAACTGTTCCAGTGGCTGCAGTAAGGTCCCAAGCAAGGCTACCTGCAGTACTCTGTAGACATCTGCGGGCACTGATGGTGAGATATCGGTCTTCTTGTGGTGTTGTACACTGTGGACATCCCATACTGTAGCACCTGGACACGTTTCGTGTGTGCTGGAATCGTTGCCATAATCTTGAGATCACACTTTGTGGCACACGGAGGGCCCGTGCTACGACCTGCTGTTTTTGACCAGCCTCCAGTCGCCCTAGTATTCTACCCCTCATAACGTCATCAATATGTGTTCTTTGAGCCATTTTCAACATACAGTCACCATTAGCCTGAAAACGTTTGCATACTTGCTCGCTGCACCGTACTCTGACATAGACCATCACACCCTTGCATATGTGAACTGCTGCCAGCGCCAGGTCAAATGCACCGCATGGTCATACCCCGAGGTGATTTAAACCAACAGCGACTCAAAGGAAGGTCTCGGCGCTTGTTGGTGACGTCACGTCAGCTAGGCACGGCGAACGCCAGGTTTGTTGCAGACAGAAACGCCTGGGCGTGCTTATTACTATAATCTTATTTTTGGACAAAATGTTTGGTATTGTTTTGGATTCTGCAGTTTTATTTAGATGAAAGATTTTCTTACTATCGTAAAGCTACAAATGAAGATCATAGTTCTGTATTACTGAATCCTGTCGAAACAAACATTGATCAATATGAGAAAATGCTTTGCTCCATTGCAAGCTTTGGAAATTTTACATTCAAGTAACTATGTTTAATTGATCCATTTTGTTATCGAAACTTATCCCAACGCCCTTACAATTAACTCGTTCTTTAATTAATTTATTTATTTTCGTTTGACAACGTCACTGGAAAAGTGAACTAATTTACATGTGTAAATGTCCAATTATTGCCAGTCATTAGATTACAGTCGTTTTCAACGGAAGGAATTCTAAACAGGAAACAAAATAGCTTCATACATCGAAAATACTGCTCAGCTTATACTTTTTTAAACATGCACATTAGAAAAGATAAATATTCCCCTCTTGCAACTGGATGGAGAAACTTAATAATATATAAAAAAAGTTATTTGAAAAAACAAGTATCTTTCTTTTGCCTCTTCTTCTGTCCCCCACCCCCTCCCACAACGTGTACAATCGCAAGATATTTCATTAACATTCAGTGCTCCTCACCCCATAGTCAACCAAGATACCTAAAGAAGAGCAACAATATGTTCATAGTTTCTTGTAAAAGCAACCCAGTAGAAACGTAACTTCCTCAGATTTACAAATAAGGTAAAGAAGCACGAATTCTGTTGCTGCTGGAGCATGAAGTTGTTTTTGTATGTCAATCCTTAAAACAGGTGGAAATTTAAGTTCAGGAGTTCACTATTTGTTGAGAAGTGTAATGAATTGCACAATTAATCGATTGCAGAAATCTCTCAGAACAATGTGTGTTGGTCAACTACCGCCAATAGTTTCACATTTTACTGTGTCAGGGAGGGATACACCACCATTATGAGTATGCCTGCAACAGACCTGGCGTTCGCCGTGCCTAGCTGACGTGACGTCACGAACAAGCGCCGAGGGTTTCCTTTGAGTCGGTGTTGTTTAAACCCGAAAACCGCCCACCAGACCGTTGTTTCACCATGTATCAGAATTATCCTTATTTTATGAGCATGAGTGTATATGGAGTCCGAAAACGATATGTTGTATAGTAAGGATGGCTGTACGGCTTAGTAAGTACCAACTACCGAAGAAAGGAAAGGAACGCCAGTTAGCGTGTATCACGTATCAAAGCAGGGCCTTTCCCGCGCAAGATGGCGCGGGCAGCCAGCCGGAGTGTTTTAGGGGGCCAGGCGACGCACTCGAGGTTGGTCGCGCTTTCAGGGAGCGCAAAACCTTTTAATGAGCTCGCTTTCAATGGAGCTGCCAGACTTAAAGGTGACGGCCGCGGTGGCGATGACAAAGCGCTGCCCGCCGAACGATGCCAGAGAGGCGGAAGTGGTTACAGCTCAGCTGCAACTATAGGCCGCCATCGGCTCTGCGAAGTTTGGCCGTAATTACTCCCAGGCAGTTCAGTCTCAGTCAGGGCAGAATCGATACCTCTTAGAAAAAAACCATTGTTA
The DNA here is from genome assembly GCF_023897955.1 of Schistocerca gregaria. Taxonomy (NCBI): domain Eukaryota; kingdom Metazoa; phylum Arthropoda; class Insecta; order Orthoptera; family Acrididae; genus Schistocerca; species Schistocerca gregaria. The sequence continues at coordinate 183,006,255 of NC_064929.1, read as the reverse complement.
TCTACCTGCAGTTTATTAGCCTTCTGTATTACTTCATTTCCTTATTTATAGCATTTCAAAATTGTACGTCGACTTTAGATGACATGTCAATCATAGGTGTTCTTATCTCTATTTAGTAAACGTATTTTCAGTCATGTTTTGAACATTGTCGCGCTACACTTCATTAACTAATGTTTCGCCGCAAGAGACATCGCGGTTAAGAGAGTAAATTAATATGGAGTATGTCGTTCTTTTTTTCACACATTCACATACCCATTTCTCCTTTCCTTAGTGTCTTTTGGGCACGCATTTGTAGTAATTAAAGGAGGCACAAATGCAGTGATAAAAAAGAAATGATTTGCGTACATTCCCATTCTCTGTACATCGTTCCTTTCTTGTTGCTCCCATGGCGATGGACTGCTTCTATCGCAAAGCGTGAAAGGAAGCTACTGTACAGGCAGAGGCATCTATACAGGGTGTTACAAAAACGTACGGCCAGACTTTCAGGAAACATTCCTCACACGCAAAGAAAGAAAATATGTTATGTGGACATGTGTCCGGAAACGCTTACCTCCCATGTTAGAGCTCATTTTATTACTCCTTTTCAAACCACATTAATAATGGAATGGGAACTCACAGCAACAGAACGTACCAGCGTGACATCAAACATTTTGTTACAGGAAATGTTCAAAATGTCTTCCGTTAGCGAGGATACATGCATCCACCCACCGTCGCATGGAATCCCTTATGCGCTGATGCAGCCCTGGAGAATAGCGTATTGTATCACAGCCGTCCACAATACGAGCACGAAGAGTCTCCACATTTGGTACCGGGGTTGCGTAGACAAGAGCTTTAAATTGCCCCCATAAATGAAAGTCAAAAGGTTTGAGGTCAGTAGAGCGTGGAGGCCATGGAATTGGTCCGCCTCTACCAATCCATCGGTCACCGAATCTGTTGTTGAGAATCATACGAACACTTCGACTGAAATGTGCAGGAGCTCCATCGTGCATGAACCACATGTTGTGTCGTATTTGTAAAGGCACATGTTCTAGCAGCACAGGTAGAGTATCCCGTATGAAATCATGATAACGTGATCCATTGAGCGTAGGTGGAAAAACACGGGGCCCAATCAAGACATCACCAACAATGCCTGCCCAAACGTTCACAGAAAATCTGGGTCGATGACGTGATTGCACAATTGCGTGCGGATTCTCGTCAGCCCACACATGTTCATTGTGAAAATTTACAATTTGATCACGTTGGAATGAAGCCTCATCCGTAAAGAGAACATTTGCACTGAAATGAGGATTGACACATTGTTGGATGAACCACTCGCAGAAGTGTACCCGTGGAGGCCAATCAGCTGTATATGGTACGGAAACAACTGGTTCTCCCGTAGCACTCTCCACACATTGACGTGGTCAACGTTACCTTGTACAGCACCAACTTCTCTGACGCTGACATTAGGGTTATCGTCAACTGCACGAAGAATTGCCTCGTCCACTGCAGATGTCCTCGTCGTTCTAGGTCTTCCCCAGTCGCGAGTCATAGTCTGGAAAGATCCGTGCTCCCTAAGACGCCAGCGCGACTGCTACGGTCGCAGGTTCGAATCCTTCCTCGGGCATGGATGTGTGTGATGTCCTTAGGTTAGTTAGGTTTAAGTAGTTCTAAGTTCTAGGGGACTGATGACCACAGATGTTAAGTCCCATAGTGCTCAGAGCCATTTGAACCATGTGAACCCTAAGACGCCGATCAATTGCTTCGAACGTCTTCCTGTCGGGACACCTTCGTTCTGGAAATCTGTCTCGATACAAACATACCGCGCCACGGCTATTACCCCGTGCTAATCTATACATCAAATGGGCATCTGCCAACTCCGCATTTGTAAACATTGCACTGACTGCAAAACCACGTTCGTGATGAACAGTAACCTGTTGATGCTACGTACTGATGTGCTTGATGCTAGTACTGTAGAGCAATGAGTCGCATGCCAACACAAGCACCGAAGTCAACATTACCCATTCCATTATTAATGTGATTTGAAGAGAAGTAATAAAATGAGCTCTAACACGGAAATTAATAATTTCCGGACACATGCCCACATAACATCTTTTCTTTATTTGTGTGTGAGGAATGTTTCACTGAAAGTTTGGCCGTACCGTAACACCCTGTATACTGGTCTGTTATTGGGTCCCCATGAATGTAATCAAACTGCGTGTCTATGGAACATCGTCTCAGTCGTACGACTAGATCCGTACTTTATTGTCAATAAGGTCACATTTAATAATACTGCGTTGATGAATAAGTTCGTAGCGTTTTTGTAAAAAATTAATGAAGAAAACAGATACACATAACAGAGACTGTAGTCGTCAGTGATACATTCTCTTTCACTGTTTGCAAAAGTGTGCCAACGCTTGCGATGACAGTATCCGAATGTACTGTAATATTCTTAGACCATGCGGCATCGGACGTCTGGAAAGCGGCTATCGCGTGTAATAAGCCTGAATAGCTTTGCTATGTAGTTCACACTACTACACGGAAATACTGAATAAATATTGGCGATGGCGTACAAGAAATCGAATGCTAAATGAATTCTGATTTTCATTAACAAAAATAGCCTCTTTGAAGTGACTGAACAGAATACACTAACTGGTGTACGTTAATCACGCCTAGCAGGCGAACAACATTTACGTAACACAATGTACACACACATATGATTAACACTTGAACTTGTTGTAAGTTAGATTGATCTACACCAACTGTCAGTAGTGATTTTAATGTTACTGAATTTGCATTGTACTGAAAGTACAATGAGTACTGTGGTGGCAATAAATTCTTTAATTGAATAATCAATGAACACTATAGAACTGATGGTTACTAAGGATGTTAAAAACATTACTTTAGAATCATTTTGTTCTAATGAAACTGGATGAGTTTTTACGTTGATAATGTACTGAAAAGCCACCACATCGAGTTGAACTGTAATTAATGTGGTACAGTACCTGGCGTCTTCTGTCAGTTGTATAATCCGGCGTTTGTTGGAAATTTTCGGCTTTAACTCCGGTTGAAAATAAACTATTTTTTCAGCCTTCAGTTGTTTATTTTCTGTACATTTCACGGTTGCTGACGCGCTGCATTATGTTAAAGATTTGTTCATTCCGATTATATCCTCTTGTTGCATTAATACGCCGATACTCAAGAAAAATAGCCTTTTTACTGGTATTGCTGCACACACAGTGATAGATTTGGGATAATAATGAACTATTTTCTGTAAATAATTGATGACACTCGTGGAATGCACTTTGAATCACAAACTTATTATTTCACTCAGACATTACACTGTAGGGAACTTGACTTGATAAATACATAAACTGGTTTGCTACAGATAAATGAACTTGTTATGGCGGCGGTATAAAATGCACTGTTCATAAAAACAGTGTCGTACGATAACTATTAGTTTGTTGCTTGTGCTGGCGTGAGCTCATCAATGGATCTCATATGGTAGTAAGATCACATGGCAACATTAGCTGCAGACACTGGTCACTTCATACCTTGCTGCTGGTCGCTGCACTCCGTCGTAAATTACGCAGACTTCCACAAGGCGTGCCATGTGCATTTTGAGCGGGAACAGCAACTATATCGCTCACAAGCCATCTCCGTCGAAATGTTGCATCCTTCAAGCCTTATTGTCTATTTGACTTGCTGACACCCAATAAATCCAGTTCGTGTTTGTTGTAAGCTCACTTTCATCTGTCTATAAGCAACGTTACCGTACCGTACTTAAGCCGTCACTTTCGCGCCGCGTAACCTCTGTCCTGCATCTGAACAGTTCCACAACACATCTCTAATGCCAAATTCACGCGCCAACCTGCATTGTACGCATTCTCGGGGATTTCCCTCACATTTAAACATTAATTTACACTATGCCAAGTTCTCTATTTACAAACGGACATAACATTACCATATTCAATTACAATGGTTTAATGCTTATTTATGCTTATTTATTTCATCGTCCGAGCGCAGCACTATTCAGATACTGTCTTACTCGTAACGCTATTTCATTTTACTGCCGCCAGGCAGAAGAACCTGTGCTTTTGTTTGCGCAACAATCCAACAGATGGCATGAGCGTTCACTTATTCAACTGCTGCGACTTGGCTATGCTTTGCTGTGGCATTACGCGCTCGGGTAACTTTTCGATTCCACGACTGGAAAAATCGTGTGGTTTCGAGGCGAAGAATTCCTCGATGCATTTTCTGAGCTCATTTTCATCCGAAAAGGAAGTTTCTTGAATGTTGTCAGATAGAAAACGGAAAAGGTTAAAATCTAAGAGCGCCAGATCAGGTGAGCAAGGTGGGTGTGGAACAGCTTCACAACCCAACTCCTGTGCAGCAGTGTTTTTTGTCAGTCTAACAGAGGGCGTTAACGGGCAATAGCATCACTTCACGCAGTCTTAACTGAGATGTGAAAGTCAAGGGAAGGCAGGATTCGATTACGATTGTGGACGGGGCCGTAATCAGTTACTATTGGTTGCCTTTTACAGCTACACACAATTTATTTTAAACTAATAATTCCAGACTCAACAATAAATAATATACCACACATTATTAATGAAGGAATAAACAACTGTGCAAACAATAGTGTTTTCAGTGAGCTACAATTTAGCAAATCACCATTAAATACAGATACAAGAGTTAATGTTTTAAAGACGAGCCATTGTGATTTGGGCTGAAGGCCTTACACGCTAGGAATGGCAACAAGATAAGAATAGTTTAAAACTCGCTGCAACTTACAAATTACAATTATAAAATATTAAAGGCAAGTCTCCACAAACACAGCAAAAGGCACCAGACGCCAGGAATGGCAGTAAATAAGATTTTAAAGGCTTACCGCGTAAATTAAAATTTTAAGGCAGGTGACAACAACCACGGCTGAAGGCCTTACACGCCAGGAACGGCAATAATATAAAAAATTTAGAAACCTGCTGTAAAACAGCAAATACAGTAGCAAAGGTTAATTAAAAAAAAAAGCAACTCATCACCAAATGGTTGAAATAAGATGATGGTAAACTTCGTAACACAAGGGGCCACAGACGGTGGTCCAGGAATCGACTGCTGAGAAGGTCCGACAACAAACACTTTCGCGAGTGACGAGATAGGCAGCCAAGAGTTGCATTCACTTGACAAGATGGTAACTCATACTAGTGGCAGTCTAACGAATGACTAATGATAATCTTTCTGAAGCTACCTGACGTCCGATAAACCAAATGCCATGATGGAACAATACGCCAAAATCCGTCTGCACTGCAACCCAGAATTCTGTGTTTAGAGCGCCCAGAACGAGAAAGGAACCACTAACAGCAGAATAGAAAGCACTCTACTCTCTGCTCTTCACGTTGGCGACACTACGAGCAGCAACACATGGAGAAAAAAATGGCTCTGAGCACTATGGGACTTTAAATCTGAGGTCATCAGTTCCCTAGACTTAGAACTACTTAGACCTAACTAACCTAAGGACATCACACACATCCATGCCCGAGGCAGGATTCGAACCTGCGACCATAGCAGCAGCGCAGTTTTGGACTGAAGCGCCTAGAACCGCTCGGCCACATTCGTCAGCGTCACTGGAGGATGGCGAGATATTACAGTGGTGGAGATTTCTCTACTTCGGTTGAAAGGCACTCATCTTAAGGCTTGCTGGACCCGGTTTACGACGAGGTCGTGCACCCTCGTGACCACAGCCCTTCCATCCTGTAGTCCATGCGTGCCGCCAGCGGTCCCAGCATGTTCTCGCACTGAGTGGACTTGGCTCCTCCTGATTTCCCAACCGAACTGGCCCACTCCCACGACCAGGAAAAACAACGACGACATCCCAAAGTTAGGGCAACCAGTTACCACATACCGATAACCGCCGCTGCTGCCACTAGCGGACAGGACACGCTTGCGAAACCGAGTGGCGCCAGTCAACACGAGAAGAAGACAAACAACTGCAACCATGTCAACTAAACGATAGGGCACGAACCTACAAACAACACCAACGCGAGCTGCAGCACGGCTCACTTACTGGTCGTTGTTCTTGGACTGCGTCTGCGAGGCGTCTCAGTTGTTGACGATACATGACAGCAGGGATGGTTACACCTTGGGGAAGCATTTCGTAGCACACCACACCGTTGCTGTTGCACCAGATGCATAACATTACCTTTTGTGGGTAAGCGCATGACTTCGTGTGGGGAGCTGCTGCGTTGTTTGGGCCCAACTATTCATTTGTTTTACTTACGTTAGCAAGTAACAGTACGGGATAGGAATGGTCTGTCTTGTTCAAGAGCCAATTGATGACAAGCAGGTAGAAATGCAGAGACGGCCACCGGCCGATTTTGTGATTTTGGCTTAGAGCCCGCGGTACCTATACAACCGATTTTCGATCCTTTCCCAGTGAATGCAAATATCACACCACGGTGGAGTGATCACAGTTCATCAGATTTGTCAGTTCTCTGATGTGGATCATTGTGAATTACTGCGTTTAAACGATCTTCGTCAAACCAAAAATGTTCAAATGTGTGTAAATCTTATGGGACTTAACTGCTAAGGTCATCAGTCCCTAAGCTTACACACTACCTAACCTAAATTATCCTAAGTACAAACACACACCCATGCCCGAGGGAGGACTCGAACCTCCGCCGGGACCAGTCGCAAAGTGCATGACTGCAGCGCCTTAGACCGTTCGTCAAACCCCTAAGGTCTTCCTGCACGTGGAGAGTCAGCAACGTCAAAACGATCCTTAAATCGAGAAAACCGTTTTCTTTCCATGCTCTGTCCAATGGCATCATCCCCGTGCACGATGCAGACGTTTCTCGCTCCCACTGCTGCTGTCGCCCCTCTACTGAAATCAAACACAAGAATATGCCGGAAATGTCCCGATTTTTCCACTTGGCACTCCATTTTCTAGCGCCTAAAGTCCACTCACTATCTCCAAATGACAAAATAACAATATATTAACTCAAAGAGCAACAGTGAACCACAAACAAAAAATGGGAATCGATAAGTAAACACACGGTAACCGGAATACCAACAGGTAATACGAGGACGCTACGAAGTTATGTACCGACCTAACAATTGAGGGGGAAGTCGTCTAGTGAAACGCAAATAATATCTAATGTTCCCCGAGGAAATTTATAGGTCCTCTCTTGTTCTCCCATGTATAAAACAGCTTCAAACCTTTGTTTAACATACCAATGAGTTACTGTTTTATAATATTTGACGTTAAGCATATAAGAGAGGGAAAATTTAGAAAAAAAGGTTTGAAATTACGTTCAAAGTTTCATGGTCGTCGCTAAGGGCTGTTATATCAAACAATGGATGACGGCAACCTGGCTATTTGTGCTGCACTTTAAGCAAAAGCCAGCTTTTCAAGCACCGCCATGTTTATATCACGTGTCCCTTACTACACTGCCGGAAAAAAGTAGTACTCCTGGAAAGACCACGTCGGTTTCGAAATGTTCCCGCTACCTTGGGAAGCATTCCAATTACTATCGATGTGATAAGCGAGTTCCTCACATGTTAAAGTTTGCATCGAATAGTGATATCGTCACTTACAGAATTAAGCACATGTTTCTTTGTTGCTGGTCAAAGAATACTTAACATACATTTCTTTGGATGTAGGTTGCTTCGCTAGGAAAGAGAATCCTTGGTCTTACAGCAGATGGTCTTCCCATATGTGTTGTGTATAATCTGCAGAATTTTTGAGTCATCGTCGTTTATTCACGAAAAATACTAAACATTTTCACTGTCCAATCGTTTCATCGACACCAGCCATGTGCATTCAACTGCCATTACATCTTCCATCCAAGACTCATCTCCCCCAACGAACAAACAATTGACAAAACATTAACATCTTTGGAACTGCAATATTAATTAATTAACAATTAAAATTAATATAAATAATTATGGCCCACCAGAAAATGGATAATTAAGATCTGCACACAATATAAAAGCTATTTGAATAACAATTAAAATTAATAATGCATTATTAAGATCTACACATAATTTGTATAATACTGAAAGTACAAACTAAGATCTGCACATAGTAATGGGAAGGATAGAAATGGGAAAGTGGTTCCATTTCAATTTGAATCCGACGACGGAATATACCACCTGAGAGATACGTGTACTGATAATGCTTTTGTTGTGTACATAGTTCCGCGTAGTCAGCGCGTACACAACTTTCCCACTAGAGCGCGCCCCGCTAAGCACAACAGCACAGGCGCAGCGCTCGTCCGTCTCCGCACTACGTGATGGCGCTACCTTAGAGACGGACCAAATTCTGCTTCCGCCGATCCGCGTATTAATATGTAACGCAGCCAATGATATCGCTGCTAACGTAGAACCATTTCTCCTCGCGGATCACACTCGCGCAGTGACACCTGAATGCGCGAGGTATTAAACGAGTGTACAGACCTCAAATTAGTAAGTCTGCATCAGTCTGCACCAGTCTGTACGAGTTCTACATTTGTCTGTACCAACCAATAGTCACTTTTCACTATGCGCCTATAAGATTACGATATTCCTGTATATAGCCTTGAAGATAAATGTATAGACTCTTTTGTCAAGTATCAGACATATATGTGAGAATAAGATTAACGTGCCAATACCAAGGGACCTTCAGATTGACAATTGTAAATAGCATCCAGAACCAATTTAAGTAATTTCTATTCTTTTTACTATTTTAATAAATGTGTGTGAAAATTAATCGAGTTCTGTTTACAGTTGGTCACCGTCAATCTGTTACTCTAAGCGTGCAAGTGGCATTTCTATCGTCTGACCTAACGGCAGAAGATAAACACGCCACGATAAGACCACGAGACATATTGCTGACACTCGCCTACTTCGTTAGAGCGACAAGTCAAATAATGTGATGGTGTGTCTACCGAAGGTCTTACAGTACGCACACCACAGCTTTCAACTTCGTCCGCCAGCAGACAGCATAGTTGCGTAGCTACCAGAGTGCCATCTGTGTCTACACTCTAATAGGGGTTGCTCACAGCCAGAAAGCCCAGTGTGGTGCAAACCTGTGAAGCAAGCAGGCAACCGTGCCACGGAGAGGCACTCGTGCTTCCTACAGCCAACTGAGCGATTTCAAAAAGGGTTAAACTGAGGCCTTGTGAGTGGCAGGATTGTCTTTTCGGAGAGCTACCACACAAGTTGGTCGTGCTGCGTCAGTTGTGCAACGATCAGTGGTCACGTGAACATCTCACAACCGTAGACGAGGTTCTGGACGTCCACGCAGCTCAGACAGTCACCAGGATCGTCCTATTGTAAGGGAAACAGTGGCAGGTCGTACAACTACCACAATACAGATACACTACTGGCCAATAAAATTGTTACACCACGAAGATGACGTGCTACAGACGCAAAATTTAACTGACAGGAAGAAGATGCTGTGATAGGCAAACGATTAGAATTTCAGAGCATTCACACAAGGTTAGCGCCGGTGGCGACACCTACAACGTGCTGGCATGAGGAAAGTTTCCAACCGATCTCTCATACACAAACAGCAGTTGACCGGCGTTGCCTGGTGAAACGTTGTTGTGATGCCTCTTGTAAGGGGGAGAAATGCGTACCATCACGTTTCCGACTTTGATAAAGGTCGGATTGTAGCCTATCGCGATTGCGGTTTATCGTATCATGACCTTGCTGCTCGCGTTGGTCGAGATCCAATGACTGTTAGCAGAATATGGATTCGATGGGTTCAGGAGGGTAATACGGAACGCCAAGCTGGATCCCAACGGCCTCGTATCAGTAGCAGTCGAGATGACAGGCATCTTATCCGCATGGCTGTAACGGATCGTGCAGCCACGTTTCGATCCCTGTGACGAGCCAGTTGCTCGGCCACCATTGACCACACGTTTTCAGTTGGTAAGATGTCTGGAGAATATGCTCTCCAGGACAGCAATCGAACATTTTCTGTACCCAGAAAGGCCCGTACAGGACCTGCAGCATGCGGTCGTGCATTATCCTGCTGAAAGGTAGGGTTTAGCAGGGATCGAATGAAGGGTAGAGCCACGGGTCGAAACACATCCGAAATGTATCGTCCACTCTTCAAAGGCCCGTCGATGCCAACAAGAGGTGACCGTGACGTGTAACCAATGGCACCCCATACCATCACGCCGGGTGACACGCCAGTGTGCCGATGACGCATACCCGGTTCCAATGTGCGTTCACCGCGATGTCGCCAAACACAGATGCGACCATCACGATGCTATGAACAGAACCTGGATTCATCACCAAACAATTGTTTTGCCATTCGTGCATCCAGGTTCGACGTTGAGTAAACCATCACAGGCGCTCCTGTCGGTGATGCAGCGTCAAGGGTAACCGCAGCCATGCTGTCCGAGCTGATAGTCCATGCTACTGCAAACATCGTCAAACTGCTCGTGCAGACGGTTGTGGTGTTGGAAATGGTGCACTCAACGACGAACCTGGGTGCACGATGGCAGAACGTCATTTTTTTATGAATCCAGGTTCTGTTTACAGCATCATTATGGTCGGATCCGTGTTTGGCGACATCGCGGTGAACACACATTAGAAGCGTGTATTCGTCATCGCCATACTGGCGTATCACCCGGCGTGATGGAATGGGGTGCCGTTGGTTACACGTCTCGGTCACTTTTTTCTTTCGCATTGACGGCACTTTGAACAGTGTACGTTACATTTCAGATGTGATACGACCTGTGGCTCTGCGGTTGATTCGATCCCTGCGAAACCCTACATTTTAGCAGGATAACGCACGACCGCATGTTGCAGGTCCTGTACTTGTCTTTCTGGATACAGAAAATGTTCGACTGCTACCCTGACCAGCACATTCTCCAGATCTCTCACCAATTGAAAACGTCTGGTTAATGGTGGCTGAGCAACTGGCTCGTCACAATATGCCAGTCTCTATTCTTGATGAACTGTGGTATCGTGTTGAAGCTGCATGGGCAGCTGTATCTGTACATGCCATGCAAGCTCTGTTTGACTCAGTACCCAGGCGTATCAATGCCGTTATTACGGCCAGAGGTGGTTGTTCTGGGTACTGATTTCTAAGGATCTCTGCTCCCAAATTGCCTGAAAATGTAATCACATGTCAGTTCTAGTATAATATATTTGCCCAATGAATACCCGTTTATTATCTGGATTTCTACTTGGAGTAGCAATTTTAATGTCCAGTAGTGTAGATGGGCTTGTAAGCCGAGGCGTATCATCACCAAGTGTTGCGGACCGTTTGTTAGCAGGCGGATGACGGTAACGCACGCCTCTAGCCGTTCTTCCACTCACACCACTGGATCAACCTCCACGGCTCGACTGCTGACGTCAGAGGATCACTTGCAAGATGGGATGACGCGCCGTCGTCTTCACGCAAGTGGTTGTGTGCGCGTACGACGTAGACCTTGTGGGCGCTGCTTCATACTGTGTATCCGCCCAAGACACACTGGCCCCGCCTCATGCATTATGGTGTGGGCTGCCAGGAGCTACAGCTCTCGTTCGCCTTTGGTGTTTCTAGAGGGGACGCTAACCAGCGCTCGGTACGTGCAGATTGTTACACTCGTTCTTCTGCCGTTCTTGCAACAGAAAGGTGACGTGTTGTCCCAAGATGGTAATGTTCACCCGCACACCGCCCGTGAAACTGGACGTGCTCTGTCAGGTGTGCAGCAACTTCCCTGGCGAGCATGACGTCCGGACTTGTCTTCAACCGGGCACGTGTGGGATTCGATGGGGTGACAAGTGGCATGTGTGACTCTTCAACCAGCAAGTCTTAACAGCTCTATGCGGACAGGTCAAGCAGGCGTGACAAACGTATCGCAGGACAGTATTCGCCATCTGTACTATCGACTGGATGCCAGAATGAGCGCCCGCATTGGAGCCCGTGGAGGCTAAATCAGGTACTAGCACTGGTGTTTCAGTACAGGTCTATACCTGGTACCTCAGAGCCGTTTGAGCTATTGATCCGTAAATGTAATCATGTGTAAAGATGTCGTGTGCTCCATATGCAGTGTCCCAGCAAGAAATCATGAGTGGATTAGAGTGCTCTAAAAGGGTGTACTACTCTCTTTCTATGGCTCGTACAATGAAATAATTTTACAGGTAAATTCAGTGGTAATGTGGATACTGTCTGCAAAAGTTGTTGCCAATGGAGCTGGCCGTAAAGAAGCAGTAAATTAGAACGTTATGCCTATAACGAAGATTTGCTGCATGAACAACGAAAATACAATAAGCAATAAGCATTTTGCGTTTCATCGTTATTTGAAGGTGTCACCAAGAACGAGTATCGTAAAAGTATGAGATGTTTCCGCATTCGGACGAGATAATTGGTGACGGGTATTTTGTGAAAAGATCTCGCCATAACAAAAAACGCCTACGTTTGCCACTCTAATTCGCGTTTCACAACAGTGACACTCAGTGCTCTTTCTCGCGATAATATAACACGCCTTCCACCAATCCCATCTGCTAAGGATTTCGTACCACATGGCCGCTGTGGCCGAGCGGTTCTAAGCGCTTCAGTCCGGAACCACGCGGCTGATACTGTCGCAGCTTCGAATCCTGCCTCGGGCATGGATGTGTGTGATGTCCTTAGAGTTAGTTAGGTGTAAGTAGTTCTAAGTCTTGGGGAGTGATGACCTCATATGTTGAGTCCCATAGTGCTTAGAGCCATTTGAACCGTTTCATACCGAACTGCAATACTCTAGCTGAAGACGGACAAGCGTAGTGCAGGCAGTCTGTTTAGTGGGTTCACTGCATCTTGTAAGTCTTCAGCCAGTAAAACGTACTCTTTGGTTCGTCTTTCCCACAGCATTTTCTGTGCGTTCTTTCCAATTTAAATTGTTCGTTGATGTACCCCTGATACAAAGTACTTTGTGATTTATTTTATAACCAAAGTTTAACGGATTCCTTTTTAGTACTCATGTAGAGCAACTCACAGTAAAATTAAGTAGAGCAGGAGAGCTTCTGTAAAGTTTGGAAGGTAGGAGACGAGGTACTGACAGAACTAAAGCTGTGAGTATCGGGCGTGAGTCGTGCTTCGGTAGCTCAGTTGGTAGAGCACTTGCCCGCGAAAGGCAAAGGTCCCGAATTCGAGTCTCGGTCGGGCACACAGTTTTAATCTGCCAGGAAGTTTCATATCAGCGCACACTCCGCTGCAGAGTGAAAATCTCATTCTGAGAACACAAATACATTATAAAGAGGTCATAATTTGAGAACTGTACACCAGGACATCCATTTTCTTAAGCAATTCTATAAAAAAACTCGACAAATTGTTTTTGAAAAACTTCGCGCACATTAATATAATCGCCAGAAGTTGAATGGATAGCGTGAAAGTGATTGATAGAGGCGCCGGCTCGCTAGAAACAACTCTTTAAAATTTTATTTGAATTCAGTATATTAATAAATAAAAATTCTGATTAACAAATGTTGAATAATAATTTTTAATAAAAGTCACAGCGTTTTACTTTGAATTATTAATGGCATGAAAATGTAAGTATTCATAAAAAATTACAATTTAGGACAGACAGATGAAACATCGCGTAGAAAATAAACCACTCTCTTAATTCTAGATAGTGAACAGTGTTATTGACGTGTACAATTTCATTTTTCAGTTAGCGAAAACGCATTTCACACGTCTGTGTCAGATTTTAATTTATCGTTTATTTTTTTATTATCTTTTTTTATTACATATTGTAAGACTGCCTCAGACTTCTTGCTTTGCGCGTTTCAAGACATATAGAATCAAGATATATATGTAAATTGATAAATAAAACGAAACTTAGACAGTCGACCATTCGCTGCTTTTCCCGAAAATTAATGAGAGCTCGGACTCTACAAAAAATAACCAGTATTCTCCCATTCATTCTAATTTTTTGAAACTTCGCTCGAAGACCATACAGGTATTTGGGATTTACGAATGGTGGGTGTTAAAGGATGAAAACTGAGGTAGGACAACTGTTACGCCGTTTAGATCCCGCAGCCACTATAAATCAAGATACTAAGGAATTCAAGGCATCAGCTGCTTGTGAACACTGATTTATATCAATGGGGCAAGTTGAAAATTTGTGGTGACCGGGATTCGAACCGGGGTCTGCTATTAGGCAGATGCGCTGATCACTACGCATTTTTAATTTACTATTATTGCCATAATTTCCTTTCACTTTTATTATGTTATGCAAATGGCGGACAAATAATAAGCTTTTGTGTAAGATCTGTAGCGTTATTTTCATTAATTACCCCGAATGAAAAATCCGTTTTATAATCAAATGTTTTTATTTACTTTTTAACCAGGCGTTAGAAAGTCTTCAATAATACACGTACACGCTAAACGGGCACGTATATTAGGCCACAAAATGGCTCTGAGCACTATGGGACTTAACATCTGAGGTCATCAGTCCCCTAGAACTTAGAACTACTTAAACCTAACTAACCTAAGGACATCACACACATCCATGCCCGAGGCAGGATTCGAACCTGCGTCTGTAGCAGCAGCGCTGTACCGATTCTTATGTCGTGTGTCTGCTCCTCGTTTTTAACTGTCGGCATCGTTATTGATATGGCACTTGTCTCCAGTATTTCAAAGTAATGATAATTTTACGAATAAACATTACTCGTTTCCTTAAAAAATATTTAAAAGCCAAAAAATTTAACACCGCTGCTATGGCACATTTGTATACCGTTTTTGCCTGTAATTAGTAAAATATAAAAAAAAATTGTTGGAACCGAGACGAAACAAATATCAGAAAATATCGATTCAGAACAAAAATACATCGGGGTACCTAGTAACATCACGTCGGATCTCCTTTTTCCTGGCACATGAACAAGTCGTTAGATGTCCTCTCCAGAAATATTGGCCCATGCTGCCTCTATGACTGTCCACAACTGCGGAAGTGTTGTCGTTGCAGAATTTTGTGCACAAAGTGATTCGATTATGTCCCATAAACGGTGTATGGGATTCAAGTCGGGCGATCTGTGTGCCCAAATCATTCACCCGAACTGCCCAGACTGTTCTCCAAACCGATAGCGAATAGTTGTGCCCCGGTGGCTTGGCGTATTGTGATCCATAAGAATTCTACCGTTGTGATTAAAATACTTCTGGATATTATGCCGCGTCATTGCTAAAAAAACTAACAACAAGAATAAACGGAAAGCGACGTTTCGGCCGAATTGCAACGGCCTTCCTCAGGGCACGAGGATACTATGGTTCAAATGGTTCATATGGCTCTGAGCACTATGGGACTCAACTGCTGTGGTCATCAGTCCCCTAGAACTTAGAACTACTTAATCCAAACTAACCTAAGGACATCACACACATCCATGCCCGAGGCAGGATTCTAACCTGCGACCGTAGCAGTCGCAACGGTTCCGGACTGCGCGCCTAGAACCGCGAGACCACCGGCCGCGGAAGCCTACGTTCTTACATCAATTCTACCGTCATAAAGTCAATAAATGGCTGCAGATGGTGTGGAAGCAAGAGTCGGACAAGACGACCCAGTCCATTCCATGAGAACACATGGAGCCACCATCAGCTTCCACTGTGGCTTCGTGAGACTTGCACTACACTCGAACCCCACCATCTGGACTCATCTGGCCAGGCCACGGTTTTCCAGCCGTCTAAGTCCAACCGATTCGGTCACAAGCCCAGGAGAGGGGCAGCAGGCGATATCGAGCTGCTAGCAGAGGCATTCGTGTCGGCCATCTGGTGCGATAGCCTATTAACAGCAAATTTGGCCACACTGTCCTAATGGATACATTCGTCATACGTCACGCACTGATTTCTGTGGTTATTTCACGCAGAGTTACTTGTCTGTTAGCACTGACAACTACAGGCAAACGCCGCTGCTCTCTGTCGTTAAGTGAAAGCTGTCTGCCACTGCGTTGTCAGTGGTGAGAGGTAATGTTTGACATTTGGTATTCTCGGCACACTCTTGATACTGTGGTCCTCGGAACATTGAATTCCGTAACGATTTCCGAAACGGAATGTCCCATACATCTAGCTCCAACTAGCATTCCGCTTTCAAAGTCTGTTAATCCCCGTTGTGCAGCCATAATCACGTCGGAAATATTTTCAGATGAATCACGTAAGGACAAATGACAGCTCCGTGTACTTTGTGCACGCGATACATCTGTATATATGCATATCGCTACTCCATGTCTTTGGTCATCTCAGTGTACTGGTACTGCCTTTAACCGACTCGACTTTCCCATACCTACCTCGAATCCTCAAACAGGAAAAAAATCTGAAAATGGCCAGTCCCTGAGCTCATAATGTAAACAGGCAGCTGAGCCGTGGCGGTTCATATCGATAGTGCCACTCTACTGGTTTATCTTTCCTGCCAGGGTCAGGGCGGCAAGTAGCGCCCTCTGGGGCCTACGAGGGAAGAACGAGACGAGGTCCTGTGGGGGCTGTGTGCTCACCGACGTCGTGGGAGACGGTTGTCGGGTTGACGCAGCGAGTGTGGGACCGGACCTATCGCATGGAGATACACAAGTTGGCTCTGAACGGAAGGCGCCGTAGCAAGCAGCGGGAAGCGGGCGTCCTGTAATTTGTGTGAAGGAGTAACGATTTTTGCATTGAATGTCCCTGTGGTTCCCGAGAGTTGCGGTGGCTGCTTTCGGAGAAGAGAATTGGTAAGAGCTTGTGTCTACGCTCTTTTCCGTACGATCTTGCTGCCTGCCGTTATAAACGGGTGAAAATCAGGCGCTTGTATTGACTATACGGGAACTGGTGATGTAAAATTACATTTGTGATTGAGTCTCACTTGTACTGTGACAATTTAGAGGCGAAAACTGTGGTGGTTTCATTAGGTTTGGTTCTTTGCTGTGCAACTAAGGGAGTCAGTTATTTGCGGTAACTGAGGGAGCATCATTATGTTGGTCTAAGTGATACGTTCTCCACGTTTTGTCTGTGGCTTTGCGAATCGAAATCGTGGGGGAGTACACGCGTGAGTAATTTGCTATTGTATTGATGGTTATGTTGTAAACACTGTTCTCTGGTGTGTTAAATCACGCGCTGATTTGTAGCCAATCTAAGCAGAAGTTACCATTGCTACTTGCTTATGTGCTACTGTCCTTATGATTGGCGTTTTTGTCTTTTGATTGTGGGTGTGCTCACATTTTAAAAAAGATTACGGCTACTATTTATAAGGGTGGTCGAGTAAGGAAATTGCTTAAGCTTTTATCATATGCTGGTCTGTTTGCCTATCACTTTGTCTTTCTATGCAGTAACTGAAGGAATGTGTATGGTGGTTCAGGACTGTAGGCTGACTAGTATTTGTACTGGTGTTCAGGTTAAGGGCGAGATCAGCATTCCGCAAACCCGCACGCTGCGCGTGGTTAAATGTTCCGCTACTGGAGGCCGGCTCTCTGTTATTGGATTTTGTAAGGATACGTGATGAGTGCATCGCTGTAGTTTACCGAGTGCTAAATTGCGGGGCGTCGATGCAGTCCTAGGGCTAGACTTCTGATGTATATTATGTTGAAAGGGAATTAACTGTACCAAACTTAAGAGAGCTTTCAGTTTGTTTTAGGTCTCTACATGGAATGATGTTGATATTTTGTCGATTGCGGCAATGACTTCCTGTGTGGGGAGATCCTCTGAGGGACTTGTATTGTACTGCTGCAGTACAGTCCATCTGAAACGTGCTGCTTAAAACTTGGGACTGCAGCTCTCTGATGTTATATATTACTGTTTAATCTTAAATGTCTTGTATGTAATATGGTTGTTGAGGATTATCTAATTAATTTTGATCGCTGGTTCCTTAAAGGAAGTATTTCGTTTTAAAATATGTGTTCGGTCAGAGCCTAATTAAATATGATTTTAACTCATCATTAAAATTTTCTAGTCTTGCTTTCTTAAAAGGCTTTCAGTTAAATGATTGCTATTTGCCTGTTTAAATGTTCGAGTCACTTAAAGGAAAAGAATATTATTTTGTAATTTGTACTGATTGTTCCTTTTGGGTAATACCTGACTTATGTGTTCAATAAAAGAGTGTCTAGTCAATGGTGATTCACTGTTTTATTGCTAGCCTACCCCTTCCACTCCACAGCCTATTGTGTCAAAATTGTGTTCAGAACACCCCTCTGACCTGACACCTCAACAGCGTTATACAGATAATTGGGGCGAGATCTTCGGTATGATGTTGGCGACGTGCGCAATACGCTACGCGTACTCCAAAGACATTCGTGTTCTACCATCGCTGCCAACGGCAGAATAACAGCAGAAGGCGAAGGCGTCGCGCCACGGCTGCGCAACTAAATCCATTGTGCGGTGCACCGGACCCTGTATATTGGCGTGCTATTTTCTCTCCGAAAATAATGTTAGGCTGTCTCAGGGGCCGTTCCGTTTCCAGATTCACTGCCGCGGAGTGGCTGTTTCACACGCGAGACAACGGCGGCGAGAATTTTTATCCGCCATTCAGAAGTGGCAGCGCCTCTCGATTACTTCGCCCCGGAGAAGCCGTGCCCTGCGTGCGCCCGGGCACTATATCCTACGGAGGCGGCGTGGCTCCCCTCTGGAATAGCGGCAGGCGGGGGAGGGTGTGGGGGCGGAGCACGCACCGTCGCCTGAGGGCGGCCCAGGAAGCGGGCCAAGGCCGTCTGACCTACTCCTCGCCGCGACCTGAGGACGGTGCCACGGCGCGACGCCGAAACGCAGCTCACTCCGTGCCTGGCACTGCTGGCGAGTGTCGCGTGGAACTGCTCTGTACTGACCACTGACATCTTGGGTTGTCAAGTGTTCTGCTAGATATTAGCCTCGTACTTGCACGATATTTCGGCAGCGTAGCTCGTAACCTTCATGATTCAAGCACGGACACCCAGCTTTTGGGACAGTGTTATAACGTAATCGATGAGATGAAAGTGACTGATAATCTCACGAACCGCGACATGGGGTACCAGCTAAGTCGAGACTGGGAACCTTCTCTGTAATTGTTAAAGGAGCAACGGGGACGGCCGCAGTACTCCACAAATAGAAGAACGGAAGGCATGGATGTGGAAAACGATCACCAGAGAGAGTGGCAGGCGCTGCGGACCGAACGTTCAGGAGCAGACCCCACGGGCGTGGACTGCAGAGGGAACACCCAGAACCTCTCTCTTCGCACTCAAATTTCTCTTCTTGAGGAAGGTATGGAGGAGTCTGTTGTCGTTAGACATTTACTCAGGATGGATTGAAATATGCTGGGAGATTTGAGAATAACTGGGATAGTTGTGCGCAGTAAGTACAGATGATTGCCGGCCAGAGACAGGCGGTAGGTTACTTGAATACCAGCGATGCATCGGCTAGTGGCCTTTACTTGACTGGCCCTGTTGACGCCAGGACTGCCAGTCAACGACTGAAAGGGCGAATGGTTGGTGATGACGACGACGATGATGATGATGATGATGCTGTGTTTCTTGACTTCCGCAAGGCGTTCGATACAGTTCCCCACAGTCGTTTAATGAACAAAGCAAGAGCATATGGACTATCAGACCAATTGTGTCATTGGATTGAAGAGTTCCTAGGTAACAGAACGGAGCATGTCATTCTCAATGGAGAGAAGTCATCCGAAGTAAAAGTGATTTCAGGTGTGCCGAAGGGGAGTGTCGTAGGACCGTTGCTATTCACAGTATACATAAATGACCTGGTGGATGACATCGGAAGTTCACTGAGGCTTTTTGCGGATGATGCTGTGGTATATCGAGAGGTTGTAACAATGGAAAATTGTACTGAAATGCAGGAGGGTCTGTAGCGAATTGACGCATAGTGCAGGGAATGGCAATTGAATGAATCTCAATGTAGACAAGTGTAATGTGCGGCGAATACATAGAAAGAAAGATCCCTTATCATATACCAGGTCAGTAACTGGAAGCAGTTAATTCTATAAATTGTCTAAGAGTACGCGTTAGGAGTGACTTAAAATGGAATGAGCATATAAAGTTGATCGTCATAAAGCAGATGCCAGACTGAGATTCATTGTGTAAGTAGGCTGATTAGGTTTTTTTTATTGGTAACGCCACGTAGCGCTCTGTATGAAGATCACTGGCTGTGCTGCGTGCAGTCTGTGACTGGTTTGCATTGTTGTCTTCCATTGTAGTGTTGGGCAGTTGGCTGTTAGTGGCGCTTAGCGTTGAGTAGTTGGAGGTGAGCTGCCAGCAGTGGTTGATGTGGGGAGAGAGATGGCGGAGTTTTGAAATTTGTAAGACTCGATGTCATGAACTGCTATATACATTATGACTTTTGAACACTATTGTGGTAAATACATTGTTTGTTCTCTATCAAAATATTTCACTTGCTAACTATGCCTATCAGTAGTTAGTGTCTTCAGAAGTTGGAATCTTTTATTTAGCTGGCAGTAGTGGCGCTCGCTGTATTGCAGTAGCTTGAGTAACGAAGATTTTTGTGAGTTAAGTGATTTGTGAAATGTATAGGTTAATGTTAGTCAGGGCCATTCTTTTGTAGGGATTATTGAAAGTCAGATTGCGTTGCGCTAAAAATACTGTGTATCAGTTTAAGCAAAGTCATGTACAATTTTTCTAAGGGGACGTTTCAATTGGAAGAATCCTAAGGAAATGCAATCCGAAAACAAAGGAAGTAGGTTACAGTACGCTTGTTCGCTCACTGCTTGAATACTGCTCAGCAGCATGGAATCCGTACCAAATAGGGTTGATAGAAGAGATAGAGAAGATCCAACAGAGGGCAGCGCGCTTCGTTACAGGATCATTTAGTAATCGCTCAAGCGTTACGGAGATGATAGATAAACTCCAGTGGAAGACTCTGCAGGAGAGACGCTCAGTAGCTCGGTACGGGCTTTTGTTGAAGTTTCGAGAACATACCTACACCGAAGAGTCAAGCAGTATATTGCTCCCTCCTACGTATATCTCACGAGGAGAGCATGAGGATAAAATCAGAGATATTAGAGCCCACAGAGAGGCATACCGACAATCTTTCTTTGCACGAACAATACGAGAGTGGAATAGAAGGGATAACCGATAGAGATACTCAAGGTACCCTCCGCCACACACCGCCAGGTGGCTTGCGGAGTATGGATGTAGATGTAGATGTAGATGGCTGTCCGGCGCGGTAAGGAGGAGAGTCTTGTAAGTGCTCCTGGCGCCTGAGTGCTTCTTCTTGTCCTTCTTCTTCTCCTTGTGTGTGTCTACTTGTCACACTTCGGGATCTGTCAAGTCTTCCCGGCTGGCGGCTTCGGCGTCTTCACCAGTCCTCGCCCATTGTTCTTTGCTTGCGTTCTCGGCTCGTTCTGTCGAGGCAACGAGAACTTCCCACACGACAGGAGGACCTGAGAGTGTCCAAGTGGATGGACACTATCTTCTGCAGCTGCGCCTCGGAGAGTGGGCAAGGGGCCTCCTCCGTGATGACCTGGGTTGCTTTGGTCTTCGCCTCGTCAGTTGTCTGTGTTACCACCCCCGTGGCTTCCTGTATCACTACAGGCTCCAGGTAGGCGGCAGTCTGCGTGTCAGTGTCCTTCTTCTGTACTGGGCGGGGCTGGTTGGTGCCTCACGGAGACGGTGCACCACCTGCTGAACCTCTGCAAGTACGGCTCGGAGTGCCGCCATTGCGGCTTTGAGGGCAGCAGTTTCTTCGGCGGCGGAGGCGCGGGCCCTGGCGTCCGGAGGAACAGCCGCGTCAGCGACCAGCCCGGATCCGCCGTTGGCGGGGGGTGGCGGCGACGCAGCGGCCGCGATTGAGTCCGCCTTCTCGGTGGCCTCGTGTCTCCGCCTCGTCTTCTCAACGCTGCTCCAGTTCCTGATATAACTGCAGCCTCGGTACTTCGGTGCGTGACCGCCGCCACAGTTGGCGCAGCAGCGCGTGGCGTCCTTCTTCGTACAGTGGCACGAACCGTGCGCTTGCGCACACCGAAGGCACGCCACTGGGCTCCGGCAGTACTTGGAAACGTGGCGAAGATTTTGGCAGCGGTAACACTGCTCCTTCCGCTCCGTCGTGTTGTTGTGTCCCCCATCTTCTGATGCGCCGAGCACGTGGCCCAGCAATTGCAGCAGGGCGGCCTCCCTTTCCGCGTCGTCCAAGCATGCTGGGGAGCGACGGCGCGAATAGCAAGCGAGCCCTAACGTGCAGCGATCCACTCACCTTCGCTGTCTGAGCAGGAAGTCTGACATCGAGAACCGCAGCGGACCGGAAGCGCTCCAGCAGACCGCAGTGAGCGGGAGCGGACCGCAGGGGGAACGCCTGCTACCTCGGACAGAATTCCAAACGCTCCAGACCGAAGGCGGAACACCCAGAAGCGGGTCTGGTTGACACGGACCACACAGGGAACACCCAGAACCGCAGTCGACGCACAGAGAACATCCAGAATCACAGCGGACCGAAAACGGAACGGCGACGCTCCAGGAGATCGCAGCGATCGGGCTCGGACCGCAGAAGGAATACTTGCAACCGCTGAAGGCGAGAGAAGGCCACAGACATACATACTGGAGCAGGTCCTCTCGAGGAGGCCGCGGCGCTCCGCTACTGAGGGAGAGTTTGTTCGGAAGACCGCACTGCACGAGGGGTGGCAAATTGTAATGCTGCTGTTTTAACAGCAAAAAGCAAATTGTCGTAACCCCAGCGCGCAGTATGGGAAAGATGAGCAGCATAGGAAGCAGAAGATAAGAGTTCCCCACTCCCGCCCTGTACATCAAGTTAAGGGAGGTCGAGTGGCTGGAACTTTTATACGAGATGGGGCAGCGATGTGAGGAGGTGGTCGTGGTCGAGTCGGTCGACTCCGCCACCATCATCGAGCTCCAGGCAGCGAGTTTGAACGACCACAGGACCTTGTGGTCGCCCGTATAGTGGACGCCCCACAGAAGACACCTGACAGCCAGCGAGTACTTTAGGTGGGTTTCGAGTGAGACTCACGAGTGCAAATCTTCGACGTAACGAGAGTACTTTAGACTAACAGTTTGTAAACCAAGAAGATTTTATCGAAACCGGTATTTGGCGAACAAATGTTCATGCTGACTAACTGAAACCCACAGCTGCCGACAGGTGTTGTTCATATACCTCGGTGCGGACAGCTGAAAACGATTCAGATGAAATGGCCTTTTTTGAATCTTGTGACCTTCTGTGAGCATCCGTGGAACCCACCGTGAACACCTCTTTGAATGCTTCCAGAATGAGATTTTCACTCTGCAGCGGAGTGTGCGCTGATATGAAACTTCCTGGCAGATTAAAACTGTGTCCCCGACCGAGACTCGAACTCGGGACCTTTGCCTTTCGCGGGCAAGTGCTCTACCATCTGAGCTACCGAAGCACGACTCACGCCCGGTACTCACAGCTTTACTTCTGCCAGTACCTCGTCTCCTACCTTCCAAACTTTGCAGAAGCTCTCCTGCGAACCTCGCAGAAATAGCACTCCTGAAAGAAAGGATATAGCGGAGACATGGCTTAGCCACAGCCTGGGCGATGTTTCCAGAATGAGATTTTCACTCTGCAGCGGAGTGTGCGCTGATATGAAACTTCCTGGCAGAAGTAAAGCTGTGAGTACCGGGCGTGAGTCTTGCGTCGGTAGCTCAGATGGTAGAGCACTTGCCCGCGAAAGGCAAAGGTCCCGAGTTCGAGTCTCGGTCGGGTACACAGTTTTAATCTGCCAGGAAGTTTCACCTCTTTGAATATCCGAGAGTCTCGATCATTGCACACGCACTTCCAATGCTGAGCGACAACTGTGCAGCCAATTGTCGATTTGTGATGCGTCGGTCGGCACGAATAATGGCATCCGTACGGTTCAGCACGTCTCGAGCAGTGGCTGTGACAGGTCGTCCAGAGCGTGGCTCTTCACAGAGCTCTGCTTCTGTATTTCCTGAGGCTGTAACTTTCTTTATCCATCGCCCAACTGTATGGATGTTCACCACGGTTTCTTTTTCCACACACAAGAATTCAATAACAGCACGCTGCCTGCAACATGAGTCGTATGTAAAAGCCATTTTGACGCTGCACTACGGCTCTGCCACGTGCCAGGACGGTTCGAAACTTCACCGTCGCACAGAACAAACATAAAATGTGAAGTACCAACAAGGAGTTGCTCTATGTACACAAATGGCCATTAAAATTGCTACACCACAGACGCGAAATTTAACCGACGGAAAGAAGATGCTGTGATATGCAAATTATTAGCCTTACAGAGCATTCACACAAGGTCGGCGCCGGTGGCGACACCTACAACGCGCTGACATGAGGAAAGTTTCCAACCGATTCTCATACACAAACAGCAGTTGACTGGCGTTGGCTGATGAAACGTTGTTGTGATGCCTCGTGTATGGAAAAGAAATGCATTCCATCACGTTTAGGACTTTGATAAAGATGGGATTGCAGCCTATCGCGATTGCGGCTTATCGTATCGCGACGTTGCTGCTCGCGTTGGTCGAGATCCAATGACTGTTAGCAGAATATGGAATCGGTGGGTTCAGGTGGGTAATACGGAACGCCGTGCTGGATCGTAACGGCCTCGTATCACTAGCAGTCGAGGTGACAGGCATCTTATCCACATGGCTGTAACGGATGGTGCAGCCACATCTCGATCCCTGAGTCAACAGATGGGGACGTTTGCAAGACAACAACCATCTGCACGAACAGTTTGACGACGTTTGCTGCAGCTTGGACTATCAGCTTGAAGACCATGGCTGTGGTTGCCCTTGACACCGCATCACAAACAGGAGCGCCTGCGATGGTGTACTCGACGACGAACCTGGTTGCATAAATGGGAAAACGTAATTTTTCCTGATGAATCCAGGTTCTGTTTACAGCATCATGATGGCCGCATCCCTGTTTGGTGACATCGCGGTGAATGCACAATGGAAGCGTGTATTTGTCATTGCCATACTGATGTATCACCCGGCGTGATGGTATGGGGTGCCATTGGTTACACGTCTTCATCACCTCTTGTTCGCATTGACTGCACTTTGAACAGTGCACGTTACATTTCAGATGTGTTACGATCCGTGGGTCTAACCTTCATTCAGTTCCTGCGAAACACTACATTTCAGCATGATAATGCACGACCGCCTGTTGGAGGTCCTGTACGGGCCTTTCTGGATACAGAAAATGTTCGACTGCTGCCCTGACCAGCACATTCTCCAGATCTCTCACCAACTGAAAATATCTGGTCAATGGTGGCCGAGCAGCTGGCTCGTCACAATATTTCAGTCACTACTCCTGATGAACGGTGGTATCGTGTTGGAGGTGCATGGGCAGCTGTACCGGTACACGCCATCCAAGCTCTGTTTGACTCAATGCCCAGGCGTATCAAGGCCGTTATTACAGTCAGAGGTGGTTGTTCGGGGTAGTGATTTCTCGGGATCTATGCACCCATTTGTCCAATGAATAGCCGAAATATCTTCATTTCTTCTTGGTGTAGCAATTGTAATAGCCAGTAGTGTATATTAGTAGCTCTTTAAAAGAATGTGTGTCATTACTTACTGAACGACCCTCGTATTTATTTGGAGGGTGGAGCACACGTACTGGTAAAAGAGGGGATTCTTAAATGCTATGGCCATGCACTGAGTACCCCTCACTTTTGCTGCCAGTCTTGAATGCAGACGACTGTGACGTGTGCTTTTATCCAAACAACGGGCGAGTTTTTTTTAAAAAAAATGGATCCGTTCTACAGCAGATAATGATTAAGAGGGGGAGTAACTCAGCGGACACAGACTCGTAAATGCCGCTGACTCTAAAATCTTCGGTTGTTGGTTTGTTTTGAGGGAAGAGACCATACAGCGAGGTCATCGGTCTCATCGGATTAGGGAAGGACGGGGAAGGAAGTTGGCCGTGGCCTTTGAAAGGAACCATCCAGGCATTTGCTTGGAGCGATTTAGGGAAATCACGGAAAACCTAAATCAGGATGGCCGGATTGAACCGTCGTCCTCCAGAATGCGAGTCCAGTGTCTTACCACTGTGTCACCTCGCTCGGTTTCTAATATCTATATCACTGCTCTTTGGAGAGGTGGATAGGGCCCAGTGAAGCGCACAGTAAGATGGCTTGAGGCGTACGGCTGTAGATGTGAGAGATGTTGGTATATTTCTGATATACGTGCTACAAATTGCTTCGTTGATGGCGTTTTTATCTGCACCACAACGAGGTCCCCTCTGCTACGAGGTACGGATCCGTACACGGTGCAGCGGGGCTTATCGCAGACGTTGGCGGTCTGCTGCTGCTATGAGAGTGTCCGCGTGTGCCAGCCAGGTCCCAGTCCCCAGTGGCGCCACGCAATCTGGCAGAGCGCCAGCACTCCCTGCCCCTCGCCTCCCCTCCCTTTCCGGACCACGGTCGCTTGCTATGCTAATGCCGTTCGGACCGCTCCATTACTACAGTATCGACAGCGAACACTGCGGTCGACCGCTCGCTGACCGACGCAGCTCCTTCGACCCTTTAGCAAACAACCTCTGTTCATCAACAGCTCTTACAAACACTCTATTCCCATTTCCGACCAAAATGTAAGCGCGAGACTGAAAGTTTTAGACGTCGTAGGGAGAGTGTGTTCATCTCCGTCAAAAATATGCACTACTGGCCATTAAAATTGCTACACCAAGAAGAAATGCAGATGATAAACGGGTATTCATTCCACAAATATATTATACTAGAACTGACACGCGATTTGAGTGCATAGATCCTGAGAAATCAGTACCCAGAACAACCACCTCTGGCCGTAATAACGGCCTTGATACGCCTGGGCAAGGAGTCAAACAGAGCTTGGATGGCGTGCACACGTGCAGCTGCCCATGCAGCGATACCATAGTTCATTAAGAGTAGTGACTGGCATATTGTGACGAGCCAGTTTCTCGGCCACCATTGACTAGATATTTGCAATGGGTCAGAGATCTGCAGAATGTGCTGCCAGGGTAGCAATTGAACATATTCTGCATCCAGAAAGGCCCGTACACGTCCTGTGACATGCCGTCGTGCATTATGCTGCTGAAATGTAGGGTTTCGCCGGGATCGAATGAAGGGTATAGCCACGGATCGTAACACATCTGAAATGTAACATCCACTGTTCAAAGTGCCGTCAGTGCGAACAAGAGGTGACTGAGACGTGTAACCAATGGCACCCCATACCATCACGCCGGGTGATACGCCAGTATGGCGATGACGAATACACGCTTCTAATGTGTGTTCACCGCGATGTCGCCAAACACGGATGCGACCATAATGATGCTGTAAACAGAACCTGGATTCATAAAAAAAATGACGTTCTGCCATCGTGCACCCAGGTTCGTCGTTGAGTGCACCATCGCAGGCGCTCCTGTCTGTGATGCAGCGTCAAGGGTAACCGCAGCCATGGTCTCCGAACTGATACTACATGCTGCTGCCAACGTCTTCGAACTGTTCGTGCAGATGGTTCTTGTCTTGCAAACGTCGCCATCAGTTGACTCAGGGATCGAGTCGTGGCTGCACGATCCCTTACAGACATGCGGTTAAGATGCCTGTCATCTCGACTGCTAGTGATACGAGGCCGTTGGGATTCAGCTTGTCGTTCCGTATTACCCTCCTGAACCAACCGAATCCATATTCTGCTAACAGTCATTGGATCGCGACCAACGCGAGCAGCAATGTCGCGATACGACAAACCGCAATCGCAATAGGCTACAATCCGACCTTTATCAAAGTCGGAAACGTGATGGTACGCATTTCTCCTTCTTAGACGAGGCATCACAACAACGTTTCACCAGGAAACGCCGGTCAACTGCTGTTTGTGTGTGAGAAAACGGTTGGAAACTTTCTTCATGTCTGCACGTTTCAGGAGTCGGCACCGGCGCCAACCTTGTGTGAATGCTCTGAATAGGTGATCATTTGCATATCACAGCATCTTCTTCCTGTCGGTTAAGTTTCGCGTCTGTAGCAGGACATCTTCGTGGTGTAGCAATCTTCATGGCCAGTAGTGTAAAATTATTTTAGTTTCTCATATACGAGTCCTGTTAAAAAACTAACGGTAATTTTGTAATTTCATGTGTTGTATCAGTTCGACACTCGCAGTGTTTTCGTTGTTGTGTTCCTAAAGATGTCTGAAAGGAATCTGTACAGTGTTAGGTGCGTTCACAGTGGCACCGACAGCGGTCGCCAGACGCTGCACCAGGGGCTGCCCGATTACATCGGCCGACAGCTTGGTCACGGTGCTTCCGATCTCACTCGTCGCCGGGGTCGACGACGTTAGGTAGGTTATGTTAGGTTAGGATCTATTCCATCTGTGAAGTACGTTAGATATTAACCCTCAGATGGATACCGTGACACTTGTGTGCTTGGATAAGAGTAATGCGATGCGGCGTTTGGTATTAAAAACAAGCTGAATGCATGCGAATCAACTATGGAGCTGTCTCGAAAAGACCGTGGCGAGTGCTATAAACTTCACTGCACTTTTAACCCCTGCCAAGTGGATTTGAGAAATGAAGCAACAAGATTTCTGGTGGCAGCATTATTTCAGATTGAGTACAGCTTTTAATAAAGGAAATCTGTATTACAGCGTCCTTTAGTGCACTTGCACGAAGCAGAGCTCCAAAATTTTGTATAGAATAAATTTTAAGTTTGAAGTTGTGAAGAGCTACATCAAAGGAAGTAGGTTACAGTACGCTTGTTCGCCCAATGCTTGAATACTGCTCAGCAGTGTGGGATCCGCACCAGGTACGGTTGATAGAAGAGATAGAGAAATCCAACGGAGAGCAGCGCGCTTCTTTACAGGATCATTTAGTAATTGCGAAAGCGTTACGGAGATGATAGATAAACTTCAGTGGAAGACTCGCAGGAGAGACGCTCAGTAGCTCGGTACGGACTTTTGTTAAAGTTTCGAGAACATACCTTCACCGAAGAGTCAAGCAGTATATTGCTCCCTCCTACGTACATCTCGCGAAGAGACCATGAGGATAAAATCAGAGAGATTAGAGCCCACACAGAAGCATACCGACAATCCTTCTTTCCACGTACAATACGAGACTGAAATAGAAGGGAGAACCGATAGAGGTACTCAGGGTACCCTCCGCCACACACCGTCAGGTGGCTTGCGGAGTATGGATGTAGATGTAGATGTAGATGTAGAATTAACCTTCAATGACTATCTTTCAGCATACTAGTCTAAGATAAACAAAGTTTAGAATAAAAACTTCTAAAGCACTGAAAAGTGGAAACAGATATGTGTAACACATCAGCAAACCACATGTAACAGAATCACCATCCTATTGGCATAAAAATGACAGTAAGCAGTATAATAATTTCTAGAGAGCTAATTTTCACCCACTACAGCCCAAAAAGATTCCTTACAGTAACTTTAAGCACAAGATACATCATCCTTGTCACTTGAACGAATCATTGTTCTAGGTTATAAGCTGCATCTTAAATTTCTGATAAAGCTTTTGCTGACTTTCTATTTCCAATAAACCTGCAATTTCAGTTCATAGCTTCCGAACTATATCCAGATTATGATATTTTTCATCCTCAGGACACCACAAACTCCTCTTCTGACTAAACTTATTAGTTTCTCACAGTCCATATTTAGT
This sequence comes from Schistocerca gregaria, assembly GCF_023897955.1. NCBI lineage: Eukaryota > Metazoa > Arthropoda > Insecta > Orthoptera > Acrididae > Schistocerca > Schistocerca gregaria. Next base: position 182,976,791 of record NC_064929.1, on the reverse strand, counting down.
GTCGGCTATTATGACCGGAAGAAACAAACCGGTTAGAATTTCACCGATTGCCGTCCGAAATCTCTGGTTGGCATCTGGGAGAAATAAATGCAGTGCAGCAATAAAAGTAGGTTTGCCTAACAAAACAAATATTTCTATGTTTGCTGTGGAGAATCCGATATGGAAATCATGCTTTGTTTGCATCTACCAATGAACGTAAAAAGTTAAATACAAACGTAAAGGGCAAATATTTCAAACAAAAATGTAAGGCCTGAGATAAATTTCACCCTTTACACAATGCTACGTGAAACCTTACAAGCAGAACTATTTTTTAGTGGAAGGTCATGTCCACTTGAACCATTTCTTTTCTGATACACTGCTTACAACCAGAAAACTGAGATTACAGGGAGACCCTCATATAGGCGCTATAAAAAGTTTTGGCAACGTTGTTGTTGTTGCGGCATTCAGTCCGTAGACTCGTTTGATGCAGTTGTCCATGCTACTCTATGCTGTGCAACCCTCTTCTTTCCCGAATAAATACTGCCATCTACATCCTTCTGAACCTACTTACTATACTGATCTTTTGGTCTCCCTCTACCATTTTTACCCTTCACACTTCTCTCTTGTACTAAATTGCTGATCCCCTGATGTCTCAGAATGTGCCCTATCAACGGATCCGTTTTTTTTAGTGAAATTGCGACATAAATTTATTTTTTCCGCATTTCTATTCAGTGGTTCTTTTTTAGTTATTCGATCTACCCATCTAATCTCCAACATTCTTCTGCAGATGCACATTTTAAAAGCTACTATTCTCTTCTTATGTGATTTACTTACAGTCCGCGTTGCACACCAATGGAAAGCTACACTTCATAGAAAACATTTAAAAACATCTTATTTTATATTGGGTGTTAACAAATATCCATTTTTCTGAATGCGTTTCTTGTAATTGTCAGACTGCATTTCATATCGTCTTTATTTCGGCCATCATCGATTATTTTGCCGCCCAGACAGCAAAACTGATCAACCACATTTGTGTCCCATTTCTTAATCTAGTTTCCTCAGCGTCGCCTGATTTACTTCTGCTGCATTCCATTATCCTTGTTTTGCTTTGTTGACGATCATCTTATAACTTCTTTTCAAGATACTGTCAACTCCGTTCAGCTGCTCCTCCAAGTCCTTTGCTGTCTCTGACAGAAACACAATGTCATCGGCAAACCTCAAAGATTTTATTTCTTCTCCCTCAACTTTAATCTCTTCTCTAAACTTTTCTTTCGTTTCCTTCATAGCTTACTCAATTTACAGGTTGAATAACATCGTGGAGAGGCCACAACCTTATCTCACTCCCTCCGCAACCACTGCTTCCATTTATGTCCTTCAACTATTGGAACTACAGTCTGGCTTCTGTACAAGTTCCCTTTATTTTACCCGTGCTATCTTCAAAATTTCGAAGTTTGTAGTCCAGTCCATGCTGCCAACGGATTTCTCTAAATCTACAAATGCTATAGTCGTAGGTTTGCCTGTCTTCGACATATATCCTAAAATGAGTCGTAGATTCAGTACTGCCTCTCGTGTTTTTACATCTATTCTCACATCTATCTGTAACGCAGATTTGGGGCCGGTCAGTATTTTTCGCATTGCGAAACAAAAAATGCCTCATGATAAATTACTAGTGAACTAGTTCTGATCTAGACAGCTGTTCACATTATAGTCTTTTTTACCTTTACTTTCTTTTACCATAAATGATATAGTCCGCGGTCAGGGTCGGACTACCGCACGATGGCGACCGACCGTCATGTCGTCCTTAACCATATAACGTCACTGGGATGCGATATAGACAGGCTTGGAGTCAGTGTACCGCCCTCTAATATTTCCAGACTATCTCCTCAGTTGACATCACAAGTTCCGCCGCATAGCAGTAAGAAGCGATGACTGTTTAGCTACAGAGGCAGAATTTAAGTTCCAACGGAAGAAACTACGTTTTAGCGGGTGTGCTGATTACGAACTACATTATTCAACTGCCAGTAACTGCGTGCAACAGTCATAAAGCTCCGTTGCGAACGTGGCTGAACTAGTGCAGTCTAGAAAACTGCAGAAAGGGCATTATTTAAGGACGACGCTAGCAGCAGCTGGAGGAAACGAGTCACAGTGTTATTACTTTGAACCGGCGCTCATTACGGTACTGCTCAGTGAGAGCAAAGGTAGAAAAAAGAACGCTGGCAGTATTTGCTTAAGAAACTTTCGCTTTGATGTAGAAAGTTCTCGGAACAAACTTTCCGTGCTCGTTATATACTGCCTGAAAAAAAGTGACGCACCCAGGAGGAGGTCGGGGGGGGGGGGGGGGGGGGGGGCAAAACAAAATTTCCAGGGTTGAAAAGTGTGATGTTATTTCAGTGATTACAACATCGAGTCAAATTTACTAAGAAGTTAGCAGTATCAGCCCACTTATCACCGTGAGGTTGTATCACTTCTGGCCTTAGTGCATGCACTCATTCGATTAGGAATGGTATCAGAGCCGCTATAGCTTTCCCTGAGGCAAGCTGGCTAACAGCTGCTGCAATATCCAGGTTATTGGGAATGGCACGTAGTTGATACATGAGCTCGTTTTTTTTATTTATTTATTACACTTTAGTTCCGTAGGATCAAACTCAGGAGCAAATCTCCTAGGTCATGAAATTACAACAAAAATGTAATAAAAGAAAATGTTTATGAACCCAAAGAAAGACAAGCCATAATTTTACGTAAACGCAATCAACAATGTAACAGAGGAATCAGCTTAATATTTCAAGGAACTCCTTGACAGAAGAGAAGGAGCGCCTCATAAGGAAACTCTTCAGTTTCGATTTGAATTCTTGTGGTAGCTTATTGAAAACGGATGCAGCAGTATACTGTACACTTTTCTGCACAGGATTCAAGGAAGTGCGATCCAGATGCAGATTGAATTTCTGCCTAGTATTAACTGAGTGAAAGCTGTCAATTCTTGGGAATAAGCTGATATTATTCACAAGAAACGACAGTAAAGAACATATATATGAAGCCAATGTCAGACTACCTAAACTAATGAATAGGGGTCGACCAAAGGTTCGCGAACTTACACCCGAACCATCCGTTTCCAAGCCAAAAATATCCTCTGAGAATGGAAAGAGTTACCCCAAAATATAATATCAACGCCATAAGCGAATGAAAATAAGCAAAGTAGACTACTTTTGCTGTCGAACCATCACTTACTTTATATACGGTTCGAATAGTAAAACTGGTAGCGTTAAGTCTTTGAAGAAAATTCTGAAAGTGGACTTTCCACGACAGTTTACTATCTATCTGAACACCTAGATATTTGAATGTTCAGTATCGCTAATCGTATGCCCATTCTGTGAAATTCAAACGTCGGATTTTGGTGAATTGTGCGTTAGAAACTGTAAAAACTGAGTCTTACTGTGATTTAGCTTCAGTTTATTTTTTACAAGCCATGAACTTATCTCATGAACTGCACTATCTGAAAGAGAGCCAATGTTGCACACGACATCCTTTACTACTAAGCTAGTATCGTCAGAAAACGGAATATTTTAGAATTACCTGTAATATTAGATGGCATATTATTTACATAAATAAGAAATAGGAGAGGCCCGAGCACTGACCCCTGGGGCACCCCCATTTGACCGTGCCCCACTCAGACCCCACATCACAGACATTCTCCACACTGTGAATAATGATCTTTTGTTGTCTGTTGTTAAATGAAGAGGTGAACAAAGTGTGAGCTTTTCCCCGTCTTCCATAATGGTGCAATTCTGGAGCAATATTTTGTGATCAACACAATCAAACGCCTTAGTTAAATCAAAATAGACGCCTAGAGTTCTAAACCTTTTGTTTAATGGATCCAGTACCTCAAAGAGAAAAGAGAACACAGGATTTTCAGTTGTTTAACCAGTTCTAAAACCTATCTGTATATCTGACAGCAAATTATGTACAATAAAATGATCAGTTATCCTTACATACACAGCCGGCCAGAGTGGCCAAGCGGTTCTAGGCGCTTCAGTCTGGAAATGCGTGACCGCTACGGTCGCAGGTTCGAATCCTGCCTCGGCCATGGATGTGTGTGATGTCCTTGCGTTAGTTAGGTTTAAGTAGTTCTAAGTTCTAGGGGACTGATGACCTCAGATGTTAAGTCCCATTGTGCTCAGAGCCAATTTGAACCTTACATACACAGCCTTTTCAGTAACTTTAGCAAGCACTGATGGCATATAAATAGGTCTAAAATTGTCTACATTATCGCTTCTTTCCCTTTTATAAAAAGGCTTTACTGTGGTTACTTTAATCGTTCACGAAACTGACAATTCTTATAGGAAAAATTACAACTATAGCTACATACAGGGCTAACACGTGCAGCACGGTACTTTATTATTCTGCTAAGCACTTCATCACATCCATGAAAGTCCTTCAGTGATTTAATTATTGACTCAGCCTCGCCCTTTTCGGTACAACAGAGCAGTATTTCAGACATGAACCTCGGAAAGGCATTTTTCGAAAGAGTTATATGATTCCCTGCAGAAACTAAGTTTTTATTTAACTTATCAGCAATGCTCAGAAAGTGACTATTAAATATTGTCCCACACGTGTTCCGTGAGGGACAGATCTGGAGATCAGGCTGACCGCAGGAGTACCTCAAAATCACGCAGACTGTTCAAAGAAGACACGTACCGTGTATCGATGAGCATTGTTCTTTTGAAAAGTGACACCGCTATACTGTCGTATGAGAGGTAATACGTCAGGACTCCAGATGTCCGTGACATCTCGTTGTGCCGCCAGAGTTCCCTCAATCACTATCAGCTGTCATCTGAAGTCATATCAGATGAGTCCCCAAACTGTGACGCCAGAAGTAACAACGCTGTGCCTCTCCGAAGCACTGGGAGAATGGGACTTCTGCCACTTCAGCACCATACTGGCCGGCGATTCTGGCGTAGGACAGAACTGCGATTCATTGACGAACACAATGTGTCATTCATCAGCAGTTCGTGTAGTTCCCAGTTAGGGAACAACTATAGGGCGTCCCATTCGAAGGAGGTCCCGCAGACATCTGCAGTAATTTCGCTGAAATTGCACCGTGTAATTTGTGGCGTTTGACGTGGCAACACTGCACCCTGCAGCATCGTTTGACGCAATAGTGTCTTTTCTCGCGTCGCTGTCGCTGGACCACAGTGTTCGGTGTTCAGTGACAATGTAGGCTATCGCTATTCTGTCGAAGAGCGCGTGTTTCTTGTGAAACAGCGTTGGATTACTGATTCCATTCAGACGTGTCAGCTAACGGTTGTTGAACGGTTTGGTCACCAGTATATACAGTCTGAAAGCTGCATACAAAAGTTAGTGAACAAGATGGAGAGCAGCGAAACGGTGTTGGATCTTGTATTATAATAACAAAAAATTATTATTGTTAAACGGAAAGAATGAGACGTAATTGCCCTTTCGCTTGCAATGAAAAGAGAATATTAATGCAACTGCATTATTATAAAATTATTTACGAAATTGTGCTATGGTTCATTCACTTTACCCTGCGTTGTTTCTTTTTTTGTGTCCATCACTATATACAGGGTGAAGAGTATTTAAACCGAGAAATTATGGGAGGTTGTAGGGGACATCAAAACAAATATTTTTCCCTAATGTCATTTTTTCCTATGTGGATTATTTAAACCGGTGGAGACAGTATTACGCTCTTCAGTTGTTAAAGGCCATATTACGATCTTCAGTTGTTAGAGGGAGTATTACACTCTTCAGTTGTAAGGAACTGCTGTCCACCAGTGTAGTAGTGCATTGTCTCTGTTTACTAATGGATCGATACACCTGGAGTGAGTACACTGATTTGGATGGTGCGTACTACGTAGCGCACCACAACAGACAGGCTGCACAGCCGGTTTATCAACAACAATATCCTAATCGCCGTATCCCAATCATACGACCTTTGCTGCTGTGTACCAACGTCTGCGTGAGACCGGGTCGTTTAGCAGATTACCTGGACAGGGACGTCGTCGCACGGTAAGAACGCTGCAATTTGAGGAAGCTGTCTTACAGCATGTGGAGCGGGATCCTTCAATCAGCACTCGTGCAATTGCACGCAACATGGGGACGAATCAGACGAATGTAAGAACAGTCTTTCGAGAGCAATTGTAAAGTCCATTCCACTTACATCGTGTCCACAACATGGAACCAACTGATTATCCACCCAGAGCACAGTTTTCGCAGTGGTACCTGGAACAGTGTGAAATACATCCCACATTTCCATCCTCTGTGTTGTTTACCGATGAAGCAACGTTCGGGCATGATGGAGTCTTCAACATGGACAATTCGCATGTTTGGAGTGAGGATAACCCACATGCCACAGTTACTAGCATTCATCAAGTGCGGTTCTTCGTTAATGTGTTGGTCGGCGCTGTTGGGGACTGCTTAATTGGGCCGTATCTGCTACATAGGCCATTAAACAGCAGGCACTATTACAATTTCCTTGCCAGAGCATTGCCAGAATTGCTGGAAGACGTCCCGCTCCCTACAAGACAACGCATGTGCTTCCAACATGACGGGGCGCCGGCACATTTCAGTCGTCGTGTTCGTCGATTCCTGGACCGACGGTTCACAGAAAAGTGGATTGGCGGAGGTGGTCCTGTACCACGGCCTGCTCGACCCCCAGATATGTCCCCTGTGGACTTTTTTGTGTGGAGAGAGATGCGCAACCTTGTTTACGCAACTCCTGTTGCATCAGAAGAGAATCTGGTTGCCCTGATAATAGCAGCAGCAGGAACAATTCAGGATACTCCTGGGGTTTTTGTCCATGTCAGACAGAACATGATCCGACGGTGTAACCTTTGTTTAAATGTCAATGGAGGCATTTTTGAAAATCTACTGTAACTGAAATTTGGTTGTGTTAATGTGTTGTCTCTTGGCCATAGAAAAATGGAAAAGTGTTTGGTGATTCAATTAATTAGCCGCCAGAGCAATCTTCCTCTACCGGTTTAAATACTCCTCATAGGAAAAAAAGGACATTAGGAAAAAATATTTCTTTTGATGTCCTCGTCAGTTCAACTCGATTAATAAACTGAAGGAAACGCTTCACAGCATTCGCTTCAGAACTGCTACAAATTCGTCGGGCAATAGACCGTGCCTGGCACTGCTAAGAGTATCCTACGACTTCCACATCGCTGGCAACGGGTTACACACAATGCTGGTGACTACTTTGAAGGTAACACTTTGAAACACGTATCTACTTTGTACGAGCTGTACACTATTAAAGTTCCAACCTTCGTCTGTAATACGTAAGTAATGGATAACAGTTACAAATCTTGACGCAACTGACGCTGGTGGAATCAACATATCCCTGCTTGCTATACAATTTTGCGAAAAGTTTCATAGACTCCTCCTTTCAAAATATTCACTGGTTGTTGTGGTTGACCTTTTTGATTAATCTCACTGACTTGATAATGCACGTACTATTATTTTATATTTATTTACTCACGGATGCTAACGGTTACTCTTTCGTTTATCCGGTATACATATCAACAAAGCAACAACAGCGGCAATAGGAACGCACGCTGTTCGGTCATGTCAGAGTTTCAGTGGTTTCACTTTCGAACACAGGGAACACGCGCTAAGCCGTCGGCTCAGCTAGATTCCCTTGTGTCTGCAGCAAGTTCGCCCCGACACAAACCGTCTGCTGCACTATGCTGCACCGAGGCGGCCTGCGGCACATCTGTGGCAACACAAACGTTTACATAACTAACAGCTCCGCTGCATCCATTGACCAAACAAACAAATGTAGTGTATGTCATCAGCCACGTTACACATGCAGAGCAACCTGAATGTGTAGCACACAAACTCATTAAAGCCACTGGCAGGAAACTGAAGGGGCTCGCGTTCAGAGACACGACAAGGGATTGCGAACGTCAGTGTGATTGCAGTGTATGATCAATAAGCCACAGAAGGCAGTCACGTAGAATTCCAGTTCGTAATCAACGCAGTTTGTTGTTTTCGACGCCGGTCGGAGTGGCCGAACGGTTCTAGGCACTACAGTCTGGAGCCGCGCGACCGCTACGGTCGCAGGTTCGAATCCTGCCTCGGGCATGGATGTTTGTGACGTCCTTAGGTTAGTTAGGTTTAAGTAGTTCTAGGGGATTGATAACCTCAGCAGTTAAGTCCCATAGTGCTCAGAGCCATCTGAACCATTTTTTGCTCGACGGTGAGCGAGCACGAGAGACGAGGGCATGATCAGGAGTGCCTCAGGCAAGGGTGATGAACCGCTGTTGTTCTTTATATACGAGTGTCACTCCAAAAGAAATGCACACTATTTTAAAAAAAAATCCATATTTTGTTCTACATGTTTGAAAGTTTTACAGTGTGTAGATATAGCCTTTAGGAACAAAATTTTAACTTCTCCTCATAATTTCCATCCCTCTCAACTGCCTTACACCACCTTGGAAAAAGCGCCTTTATACCCGCATGGAAAAATTCTGGAGCAACCTGTTGGAGCCACTATTTGGCAGCGTGGACAAGGGAGACGTCATCTTCAAACCTTATTCCACGAAGAGAGGCTTTCAGTTTCCCAAAGAGATGATAGTCACATTGAGTCAGATCAGCACTGTAAGGCAGGTGTTTCAGTGTTGTCCATCCGAGTTTTGTGATCGCTTCCATGGTTTTTTGACTGACATGTGGCCGTGCATTGTCGTGCAACAGCAAAACATCCCGCTTTTGCCGATATGATCGAACACGACTCAGTCGAGCTTGAAGTTTCTTCAGTGTCGTCACATATTCATCAGAATTTATGTTGGCTCCACTTGACATGATGTCCACAAGCAAGAGTCCTTCGGAATCGAAAAACACGTAGCCATAACTTTTCCAGCAGAAGGTGTGGTTTTGAATTTTTTTCCTTTGGTGAATTTGCATGATGCCACTCCACTGACTGCCTCTTCGTCTCTGGTGAAAAATGATGCAGTCATGTTTCATAACCTGTCACAATTCTTCCAAGAAATTCATCTCCACTATTCTCGTACTGTTCCAAAAGTTCGGTGCATACAGCTTTTCCTGTTTCTTTGTGACCCACTGTCAACATCCTGGGAACCCACCTGGCACAAACCTTTTTTAACGCCAACACTTTCAGTATTCTGCAGACACTTCCTTCCCCTATCCCAACGTAGGGTGACAATTCGTTCACTGTGATGCGTATGTCAGCAGTCATTAATTTGTTAGCTGTCTGCACATTGTGTGGAGTGTGTGCAATACGAGGCCTGCCGCTGCGAGTACAATCCTCAATAACGCCGTGCCCGCTTTCATCACGTAACCTGCTTGCTAACTGTACTGCGATCGACAGCAGCATCTCCATACACCTTTTTCAACCTCTTGTGGGTGTTTCCCACTGTCTCATTTTCACAGCACAGAAATCCTATGACACCACGTTGCTTCTGACGAACGTCAAGTGCAGCAGCCATCTTGAAGACATGCTGTGACGGAGCCACTCACGGGAACAGGTTGAACTAAGTTTGAAAACAAACTGGAAGGATGTATCTACACACTGTAAAACTTTCACACATGCAGAATGGAAACTGTATTTTTACAAATATAGTGTGCATTTCTTTTGGAGTGACGCTCGTACATAAATGATTTGGTGGACAGGGTGGGCAACGATCTGCTGTTGTTCGGTATGATGCCGCTGTGTACAAGTAAGGTGTCGAACTTGAGCGACTGTAGAAAGATACAAGACGACTTAGACAAAAGTTTCAGTTGGTGTGATGAACGGCACTAGCCTTAAACGTGGAAAAATGTGGATGAGTAGGAAGGCCGAACCTGTGACGTATGGATAGTGTCGTGTATGACACAGTCAAGTCGCTTAAACATCCGTGCGTAGCGTTGCAAAGCGATATGAGGTGCATCGAGCGTGTGAGAGGAAATGAAAATTATTGTAGGTCTGAGAAATGAAGAGCGACCAGGAGTTCCACACTCTCTCTGCCGCACTTCGCGACTGGCTGTTTCACAAAGTTACAGCGACATATCCGCAGCTTTCCGTACGAATCAGTGGCGACGTAGTGCGAGAACACACGGTGGGGAAGGGGTTATTTTCAGGAGAGACTATTAATATGAACTATTTTGCTCGAATACAGTCGCTTCTTGTCGGTTTAGCTTTGTCTGTGAACTACAGTTTAATCCACCTGGCAGAGCTCTTCTGTATGCTAATTTCACTCTTAGTGTGGACCGAATTTTAGTACTACGTTCAGTGATGAGTCAACTTTTTACACCGTGAATTTATGATAACACTGCCTTGGATGAGTTACATCTTTCATTATATGTTGTGCTTAACCACAGTTGCTGCCCTGTATATTTTAATTTGTGATGATCTGCTCTCGTTCCCTAGGTATTTTATGGAAGTATGAGTGTCCATTACAACTCTTTCTGTCCTATGTCCTACATGTTGCAATTTGCAGTCATTGCTCTCGTTTCCCAGGTATTTCACGGGAGCGTGAGTTTTGAAGCGTTCAAAGTTCATGCCTACATCTACATCTACATGATTACTCTGCAATTCACATTTAAGAGCTTGGCAGAGGGTCCATCGAACCACAATCATACTATTCCTCTACCATTCCACTCCCGGACAGCGCGCGGGAAAAACGAACACCGAATCCTTTCTGTTCGAGCTCCGATTTCTCTTATTTTATTTTGATGATCATTCCTACCTATGTACGTGGGGCTCAATAAATATTATCGCATTCGGAAGAGAAAGTTGGTGATCGAAATTTCGTAAATAGATCTCGCCGTGACGAAAAACGTCTTTGCTTTAATGACGTCCATCCCAACTCGCGTATCATATCTGCCACACTCTCTCCCCTATTACGTGATAATACAAAACGAGCTGCCCTTTTCTGCACCCTTTCGATGTCCTCCGTCAATCCCACCAGGTAAGGATCCAACACCACGCAGCAATATTCTAACGGAGGACGAACGAGTGTAGTGTAAGCTGTCTCTTTAGTGGACTTGTTGCATCTTCTAAGTGTCCTGCCAATGAAACGCAACCTTTGGCTCGCCTTTCCCACAATATTATCTATGTGGTCTTTCCAACTGAAGTTGTTCGTAATTTTAACACCCAGGTACTTAGTTGAATTGACAGCCTTGAGAATTGTACTATTTATCGAGTAATCGAATTCCAACGGATTTCTTTTGGAACTTGTGTGGATCACCTCACACTTTTCGTTATTTAGCGTCAACTGCCACCTGCCACACCATACAGCAATCTTTTCTAAATCGCTTTGCAACTGATACTGATCTTCGAATGACCTTACTAGACGGTAAATTACAGCGTCATCTGCGAACAACCTAAGAGAACTGCTCAGATTGTCACCCAAGTCATTTATATAGATCAGAAACAGCATAGGTCCCAGGACGCTTCCCTGGGGAACACCTGATACCACTTCAGTTTTACTCGATGATTTGCTGTCTATTACTATGAACTGCGAGCTTCCTGAAAGGAAATCATGAATCCAGGCCCACAACTGAGACGATTCCCCATAGGCTCGCAGCTTGATTAGAAGTCGCTTCTGAGAAACGGTGTCAGAAGCTTTTCGGAAATCTAGAAATACGGAATCAACTTGAGATCCCCTGTCGATAGCGGCCATTACTTCGTGCGAATAAAGAACTAGCTGCGTTGCACAAGAACGATGTTTTCTGAAACCATGCTGATTACGTATCAATAGATCGTTCCCTTCGAGGTGATTCATAATGTTTGAATACAGTATATGCTCCAAAACCCTACTGCAAATGATATAGGTCTGTAGTTCGATGGATTACTCCTACTACCCTTCTTAAACACTGGTGCGACCTGCGCAATTTTCCAATCTGTAGGTACAGATATATTGGCGAGCTAGCGGTTGAGTATGAGTGCAAGTAGGGAGCTATTGTATCAGCTTAATCTGAAAGTAACCTAATCGGTATACAATCTGGACCTGAAGACTTGCCCATATCGAGCGATTTGAGTTGCTTCGCAACCCCTAAGGTATCTACTTCTAAGAAACGCATGCTAGCAGATGTTCGTGTTTCAAATTCTGGAATATTCCATCCGTCTTCCCTGGTGAAGGAATTTTGGAAAACTGCGTCAATAACTCCGCTTTAGCTTCACAGTCGTCGGTAACAGTACCATCGGCACTGCGCAGCGAAGGTATTGACTGCGTCTTGCCGCTTGTGTACTTTACATACGACCAGAATTTCTTCGGATTTTCTACCAAATTTCGAAACAATGTTTCGTTGTGGAACCTATTAAAGGCATCTCGCATTGAAGTCCGTGCCAAATTTCGCGCGTCTGTAAATTTTAGCCAATATTCGGGATTTCGCGTTCTTTTGAACTTCGCATGCTTTTTCCGTTGCCTCTGCAACTGCGTTCGGACCTGTTTTGTGTACCATGGGCGATCAGTTCCATCTCTTACCAATTTATGAGGTATGAATCTCTCAATTGCTGTGGCTACTATATCTTTGAATTTGAGCCACATCTCGTCTACATTCGCATAGTCAGTTCGGAAGGAATGGAAATTGTCCTTTAGGTAGGCTTCTAGTGACACTTTATCCGCTTTTTTAAATAAAATTATTTTGCGTTTGTTTCTGATGGATTTGGAAGAAACTGTATTGAACATAGCTACAACGACCTTGTTTTGAACAAGTATTTTTGCCAACATATCGAGGGTAGGTTGAAGTCCCCACCAACTATAACCGTATGAGTGGGGTATTTATTTGTTATGAGACTCAAGTTTTCTCTGAACTGTTCAGCAGCTATATCATCGGGGTCTGGAGGTCGGTAGAAAGAGCCAAATATTAATTTAGTTCGACTGTTAAGTGTAACCTCCACCCATACCAATTCGCACGGAGTATCTACTTCTACTTCACTACAAGATAAACCACTACTGACAGACACAAACACTCCACCACCAATTCTGCCTAATCTATCTTTCCTGAACACCGTCTGAGACTTCGTAAATATTTCTGCAGAACTTATTTCAGGCTTTAGCCAGCTTTCTGTACCTATAACGATTTCAGCTTCTGTGCTTTCCATTAGCGCTTGAGCTCAGGGACTTTCCCAGCACAACTACAACAATTTACAATTACAATTCCGACTGTTCCTTGATCCAAGCACGTCCTGTAATTGCCATGCACCCTTTGAGATTGCAGCCCACCCCGTAGTTTCCCGAGGCCTTCTAACCTAAGAAACGCCACACAGCCTCCGCTACCCGTGTAGCCGCCAGCTGAGTGTAGTGAACTCCTGACCTATTGAGCGGAACCCGAAACCCCACCACCCCTATTACTCATGTCAAGGAATCTGCAGCCAACACGGTCGCAAAACCGTCTGAGCCTCTGATTCAGACACTCCACCCGGCTCTGCACCAAAGGTCCGCAGTCGGTTCTGTCAACGCCGACGACGAAGAAAGATACGGTAGATCCTTTTTCACATGAACCTGTGCCTACGCAGTGCTCTTTTATACCTTGTGTACGGATACTACCGCCGTCTCTACATAGTATGCGCACAATGCTACCCCAAGACTTTTGTCACCTCATTGTATTTGTTTGCCACTGCCTGCACCAGGCGTCCTCCTGCATCTCTTTACAGTGGTGTACTCCACGCTATCGGTGGTGTTAATATGATCGGCTGCCACCACAGTGAGGTGGCTCTCAGAGCTGGAGAGAACGACGACCCCCCTTTCACGCGACGCACCTCGGTGCCGGCCGCAGACCGCGGGCCCCTGGTAATTGCAGCCGCGGAACTTTTCTGCCGCAGGTCTACAAGGCGTCCCTAATTGGCGCCCGGGGGAAACTTGTGGGAGGCCGACCCGCTCAATACGCCACAAAAGCGGGGCTCGCCCCGCGCTGGCTATACGCCGCTGCTCCCCACCCCCCTGCCGCAGCCGGAGTCTCTGGCATCGGCTTGCCTTTCACCTTCCCTCATCGCCCTCTAAGGCCCGTTCTCAGGTTTCTTTTCCGGGAAAGAAATCCGACCTTTTGCTCTCGGAGGCTCCTGGCCTACTCGGTTGCTGATGACATCGAACCCACCGCTGCCACACTTTGGAGCGTTTTGGAGGTGCAAAGTTGATGGCGCAGAAGATGAAATTTTCTTAGTTAAGGGGGCTGCATACGTTCAATGTTGACTGTCAACTAGCAGACTCGGCGAACTCTGTTCCGCCATAAAGCTAATAAGTGATCAGCTTTTGGATGTTAAGTTCAAATTTGTATTAGGAAATACAAATAAAAAAATAAGCGCTACAATACTCGCAAACAACGTTCATGAGCCCAATGCAAACGCAAGGATGCAACCAGTAGTCAGTGTTGTAACCGTATCTAAACGCGGCTCGATTCAAATCATCACGTGACAAATCTCCTTTTGTGCGTCGAAAATTATCTACATGTTGATCTCTGTTGTTCGCTCGACGATTTCGCACTGCCAACCGAGTCGCTTCACGCGATGACTCACTTTGCTTTTGTGATTCAGAAGTACGAAGACGAGACATACTAACGCGGCGCTCTTCGCAATTTGTTCTTTTTCAGTGCTTTCATTCGCAATGTTTTGTATCCTTCTTGCGTTACGGCTTTGTCGAGAAATATTCGATCGTCTTGGTCGCGGCATTGTTAATGATGCTTCAAAGAAAATACGAATTGTTTCTTTAAATTTTTAATTAATGATATATACTGATACTTAACCAAAGACGTTTAGCTGTCATTTGCGTTTCGTTATTCCATGTCAGACGCGTTTTTGTTATACCACATTTTATAGTGACGTTAAGCTGACATTTGCGTTTTGTTATTCCATGCCAGATGCGTTTTTGTTGTTGTTGTTGTGGTCTTCAGTCCTGAGACTGGTTTGATGCAGCTCTTTATGCTACTCTATCCTGTGCAAGCTTCTTCATCTCCAAAAACCTAGTGCAACCTATACCCTTCTGAATCTCCTTAGTGTATTCATCTCTTGGTCTCCCTCTACGAATTTTCCCCTCCACGCTGCCCTCCAATACTAAATTGGTGATCCATTCA
The DNA here is from genome assembly GCF_023897955.1 of Schistocerca gregaria. NCBI lineage: Eukaryota > Metazoa > Arthropoda > Insecta > Orthoptera > Acrididae > Schistocerca > Schistocerca gregaria. The sequence continues at coordinate 182,961,791 of NC_064929.1, read as the reverse complement.
TGCCTCAGAACATGTCCTACCAACCGATCCCTTCTATTAGTCAAGTTGTGTCACAAAATTCTCTCGTCCCCAATCCTATTCAATACCTCCTCATTACTTATGTGATCTACCCATCTAATCTTCAGCATTCTTCTGTAGCACCACATTTCGAAAGCTTCTATTCTCTTCTTGTTCAAACTATTTATCGTCCATGTTTCACTTCCACACATGGCGACACTGCATACAAATACTTTCAGAAACGACTTCCTGACACTTGAATCTATACTCAATGTTAACAAATTCCTCTTCTTCAGAAATGCTTTCCTTGCCATTGCCAGTCTACATTTTATATCCTCTCTACTTCGACCATTATCACTTATTTTGATCCCCAAATAGCAAAACTCCTTTACTACTTTAAGTGTCTCATTTCCTTATCTAATACCTTCAGCATCACCCGACTTAATTCGACTACATTCCATTATCCTCGTTTTGCTTTAGTTGATATTCATCTTATACCCTCCTTTCAAGACACTGTCCATTCCGTTCAAATGCTCTTCCAGGTTCTTTGCTGTCTCTGACAGAATTACAGTATCATCGGCGAGCCTCAAAGTTTTAATTTCTTCTCTATGGATTTTAATACCTACTCCGAATTTTTCCTGTGTTTCCTTTACTGCTTGCTCAATATACAGATTGAATAACATCGGGGAAAGGCTACAACCCTGTCTCACTCCCTTCCCAACCACTGCTGCCCTTTCATGTCCCTCAACTCCTATAACTGGCATCTCGTTTCTGTACAAATTGTAAATAGACTTCCGTTCCCTGTATTTTGCCCCTGCAACCTTTAGAATTTCAAAGAGAGTATCCCAGTCAACATTGTCAAAAGCTTTCTCTACGTCTACAAATGCTAGAAACGTAAGTTTGCCTTTCCTTAATCTTTCTTCTAAGATAAGTCGTAAGGTCAGTATTGCCACACGTGTTCCAGTATTTCTACGGAATTCAAACTGATCTTCCCCGAGGTCGGCTTCTACTAGTTTTTCCATTCGTCTGTAAACAATTCGTGATGGTATTTTGCAGCTGTAACTTATTAAACTGATAGTCCGGTAATTTTCACATCTGTCAACACCTGCTTTCTTTGGGATTGGAATTATTATATTCTTCTTGAAGTCTGAGGGTATTCCGCCTGTGTCATGCATCTTGCTCGCCATATGGTAGAGTTTTGTCAGGATTGGCTCGCCCAAGGCCGTCAGTAGTTCTAATGAAATGTTGTCTACTCCCGGGGCCTTGTTTCGACTCAGTTCTTTCAGTGCTCTGTCAAACTCTTCACGCAGTATCGTATCTCCCATTTCATCCTCATCTACCTCCTCTTCCATTTCCATAATATTGTCCTCAAGTACGTCGCCCTTGTATAGACCCTCCTTCCACCTTTCTGCTTTCCCTTCTTTACTTAGATATGGGTTTCCATCTGAGCTCTTAATATTGATAGAAGTGCTTCTCTTTTCTTCAAAGGTCTCTTTAATTTTCCTGTAGGCAGTGTCTATCTTACCCCTAGTGAGATAAGCCTCTATATCCTTACATTTGTCCTCTAGCCATCCCTGCTTAGCTATTTTGCACTTCCTGTCGATCTCATTTTTGAGACGTTTGTATTCCTTTTTGCCTGCTTCATTTACTGCATTTTTATATCTTCTCCTTTCATAAATTAAATTCAATATTTTTTCTGTTACCCAATGATTTCTACTTTTTTATTAGGAATTTAAGCGCCACAGTACTCGCAAACAACGTCCATCTGCCCAATGCAAACGCAGGGATGCAAGCAGTAATCAGTGCGGCAATCGTATCTAAACGCGGCTCGATTCAAATCATCACGTGACAAATCTCTTGTTGTGCGTCGAAAATTATCTACATGTTGATCTCTGTTGTGCGCTCGACGATTTCGCATTGCCAACCGAGTCGCTTCACGCGATGACTCACTCTGCTCTTGTGATTCAGAAGCACGAATTCGAGACATACTAACGCGGCGCTCTTCGCAATTTGTTCTTCTTTTTCAGTCCTTTCATTCGCAATGTTTTGTATCCTACTTGCATTACGGCTTTGTCGAGAAATATTCGATCGCCTTGGTCGCGGCATTGTTAATGATGATTCAAAGAAAATACAAATTATTTCTTTAAATTTTTAATTATGATATATACTGATACTTAACCATAGACATTTAGCTGTCATTTGCGTTATGTTATTCCATGTGAGATGCGTTTTTGTTATACCACATTTTATAGTGACGTTTAGCTGACATTTGCGTTTTGTTATTCCATGCCAGATGCGATTTTGTTATACCACGTTTTATAGCGGTCGAACGGATAAATAGTATCCTACGTCCGTCTCCTGGTTCTAAGCTACCTCTCCGCCAGTTTTCAGCCAAATCGGTCCAACCGTTCTCGAGTTATAAATAGTGTAACTAACACGATTTTCTTTTATATATATAGAAGATAGAAAATTCTAGTATGTTAAAACTTCAATATATTGAAGCGAGCTCAAAAATTGTCAGCTGACAACGCGGTTTTACAAGGTTAAGATTTCCAACATCGAAGGAAAGCGTGTACTGCAGCTATAATAACTGTAGCTTGCAAGCAACGATGAACAACGGAAAAGACGAAATGTATCCGAGAATGGTAAAAAAGGAGCGACTGGTCATGTGTTAATTTAGTGACTGAAATCAGTATCACGGATCCGAATGATTTCATACATTTCTTTCCGATGAGCCCTGCATCGTATATCAAGTTATTCGCGTTTATACGAGATAACGCAGAGAAGCAAAATACGTTAATGAGAGAGGCAACCGCAGTCCACAAGAGAGTAGGAGTAACAGACATTTCTGACAACCAGCAAGTCATTCTAACGCTCGAAATTTAGTTCTATAATAACAAAATTCTTTGAAACCTTCATAAGTGGTTATATCTGCCTGGTGAAAGATACTTTTTTTACACTTTGTGATAATTTGGTGAAACTGACGTGTATTTCGCAGACTTTTTACTAGACATTGCAGTTATACGACCTATTTTTCGAAATGAGAGCGTTTTTCCAAACTGCTATGTAATACACCAATATACAGTATATTTTCAAATTAATGAACTAAGCTGTTTCATAGGGAATCCTCTGTTAAGCATGCTAATGTGGTATATTCAACAATTACCCTTGCAAAGGCCTATTAAAATTCTTGTGTGTTAAAAAAATCCATAAAAATTGAATCTGAGGCATACTGAAAAATAAGCATTGCACCTAACACCGCGTGGCTGGTCAACATCTCAATGGTGAATATTGTCAAACTGTCAATACTTGGCCACAGACGAAGTAATTGGGGGACATGGGTGTTCGGAAAACTGGTTTGTTCGGATAATCGAACTGTACATGTTTATTTGCCAAAAAGAAGTACTGTACAGTAAATTTATTCATAAAAACAAGCATCTCTATTAGTATTACAAAGTAACATACGAAGGCAACTTCAGTAGGAATACATAGTATGTCGCACAGTTTATTAAACAAAAATATATACATATTACATACGCATTTTGCATGAACAATACACACAGTATACAAAATTAACGTTTAAAAAATCCTTTATTTTGGTCTGTCTAAGCAAGCGTACACGCTTAAGGGCAGCTAAGTCACGTACTTTTTTCATTACAGATATCTGAAACTGGCACTTTCATCTTGGGCCTCAAACCATCGGAAGGCAATATCTAAACAAGTGAACGCCTCAGAAGCTGTTGGTATACTTGCATCTTCACTTTCTGGAGCACTGATTGATGAGATGCTGGCGACGTCATCTTTATCAGTGACGACGTTTACAACCTCGCTGTCCTGCATGATTTGGTGTCCTGGATCTGCATCATCGATATTCATCCATTCATGAACGTCTTCTTCATCACATTCGTGGCAATCTATTTCTTTTAGCATACCGACAATTTCGGACATATCATTCTGCTCGTCATTTTCAGTCATACCTTGTGAATTTACTTCTGTGTCCAAAAGTTTATTCCAGGCTTTCTTCAAATTCTCTTCCTTTACACTATTCCATACTGCGCTGATCATGTAGGACGCGTCTTTCAAGTCAATATTCTTATTATTTCTTAAGAGACTTTCTTCTCCATCCACTTCTCTTTCTAACAATAACTTACGCAACAATTCTTTCCTGTAATATCGTCTGGAAGTCTCAATAACGCCTTGATCCATGGGCTCTAATAAGGAGGCTACGTTAGGTGGAAGAAATATTACCTTTATGAACTCGTCTTTTTCGTTTAAAACTGTGGGAAACTTGGTTTGGGAGTGAGGGGGATGATGGACGGTAGGGTGGGAGAGTAACAGGTGCGAGCGAGTACACAGTTCGGTTAAGCGGTCGTTCGGTTGACCGACTTTTGGATAATCGACGCTCTACTGTATTGACAATACGTCACTACGCGCCCCCAGACGTTCAATATATTGACAGTTTGGCAATATTATTGAACGTGTGAGGGCTCCTTTCGAAGCAGTTCAATAAAGCGATATCACCAGAAAGTTCACTAGCGCAGCTTTGTCGATCAGTGTTAAAACAGGTATACAGAATGACTGCTGCAGAATTCAGGCTAAGAGACTCTTGCTTTCCGCCCGTCTTCCCACGGAGCTACGCTACTTAACACTTTATTCTATACCCTTTACTGTTGTATAATGAGTAGGGTATGAAAATATTTTACCCCAGTATAGCAAGACGAAAACAATATAATATGTGTTTGGGTCATTGTAGGACGGAAAATTTTATATGCCCTCTCTTATTTTTCGGCGTATTTCTGGCTCATTTATTTAATTCGACACGAATGATTTTCTCTGCAACTTCACCCTCTTTCGATTAGAATTGGCTGTTCTCAGCTCGGACCATCATCAGCTCTTTTCCAATATACGATATGTGATCAAAAGTATCCGGACAACCACAAAACATACGTTTTTCGTATTAGGTGCATTGTGCTACCACTTACTGCCAGGTACTCCATATCAGCGACCTCGGTACTCATTAGACGTCTTGTGAGAGCAGAATGGGGCGTACCGCGGAAGTCACGAACTTTGAACGTGGTCAGCTGATTGGGTGTCACTTGTGTCGTACATCCGTACGCGAGAATTCCACGCTCGTAAACATCCCTAGGTCCATTGTTTCCGTTGTAATAGTGAAGTGGAAATGTGAGGGGACACATACAGCACAAAAGCGTACAGGCTGACCTCGTCTTTGACTGGCAGAGACCGCCGACAGTTGAAGATGATCGTAATGTGTAATAGGCAGACATCTCTCCACATGACACAGGAATTACGAAGTGCAACAGGATCCACTGCACGTACTATGACAGTTAGGCGGGAGGTGAGAAAACTTGGATTTCATGGTCGAGAGGCTGCTCATGAGCCACACATCATGCTGGTAAATGCCAAACGACGCCTCGCTTGGTGTAAGGAGCGAAAACATTGGACGATTGAGCATTGCAAAAGCGTTGTCTGGAGTGACGAATCACGGTACACGATGTGACGATCCGACGGCAGGGTGTGCGTATGGCGAATTCCCGGTGAACGTCATCTGCCAGCGTGTGTAGTGCCAACAGTAAAATTCGGAGGCGGTGGTATGGTGTGATCGTGTTTTTCATGGAGGAGGGCTTGCACCCCTTGTTTTTTTGCGTGGCGCTATCACAGCACAGGCCTACATTGATGTTTTAAGCATTTTCTTGCTTGCCACTGTTGAAGAGCAATTCGGGGATGGCGACTGCATCTTTCAACACGATCTTGCACCTGTTCATAATGCACGGCCTGTGGCGGAGTGGTTTTACGACATTAACATTCCTGTAATGAATTCGCCTTCACAGAGTCCTTACCTGAATCCTATAGAACATCTTTGGGATGTTATGGAATGCCGACTTTGTGCTAAGCTCCACCGACCGACATCGATACCTCTCCTCAGTGCCATACTCCGTGAAGAATGTGCTGCCATTCTTCAAGAAACCTTCCAGCAGCTGATTGAACGTATGTTTGCGAGAGCGGAAGCTGTCATCAAGCCTAAGGGTGGCTAACGCCATACTGAATTCCAGCATTACCGATGGAGGGCGCCACGAACTTGTAAGTCATTTTCAGCCAGGTGTACGTATACTTTTGATCACATAGTGTATGTTTTCTGTAGAAAGCACAGCATTGTTTGAAAGTTGAGATCCTTTGCACTTACGAATCTGAAGATATCTGTTATAGTCCAACGCCAACTAAACTAATATTTCGGAAATCTAGTTTCCGTAACCTTAGCCTGGTTCAACCAAAAATTATTTTTCAAGCGGGTTCGCTGAATTCATTCTAAGTGGCCAAAATGGTTCACTCTGAATTCCTCAAATGCATTTTAGCAAGTACGAAGTTTGTTTTTCATATTATGTTACTGTAAGAAGTATATGTCTGATGGAAGAAGTTTTTCTTTCGTACTAATCTTTCTTCGCACTTCGTTGCATACCCCCAGAATGTGGATTTTAATATCCACAGAGCCATAATTTTTCTTATTTCAATCAATGTTTGCCCTAAATTTAGACTGCCTGTTTGATGCGAAAAGGCCTCAAGTCCTTATCACACATTTCCAGAAGTCAGGCACTAAGCTTTTGTCCTTTTTCACAATTTTTATGGAGTTCGGAAAGTTTTAGTTAATATTACTAACATGTCGTAACGTATTCGAGAATCCACAATGCGTGTTTAGTAACTTTTTACACAATTTGCATTACGAGACACCTGCCGATTTACTTAAGAGTGCATCCTAAATATAAGAAAACTTTTCTACTGCTGAGCTTGGGCTCTGTTTCGTGACTGCTGTATATTCCCCAATTCTTAATTCCTCCTCGATCTTCTTTAACTTTGGTTTGTTCATTTTGCTGCTTCCATCGTTATGATAAAGGAGCTGTAGTGAGACTACCTGCAGAAATATATACATTGCCGGTCACGTTGGGTTGATAGTGCAATCTGTTGCCAGCTGCAGCAGACTGAATGAGTCGCGTGAAGCTCGCCAGGCTTGCTGTATCCCAAGCTGGCCTGCTTTAACCACTGCGCTTCAGTGCATGTGTATTCCTACGCATCCGTTGAGGCAGGTTTAGGTGTTTTAATGGTTGCGGCGGAGATAGGGGCAGGCAGGCAGAAGCGGAGATTATGTCGACTTAAGCGAGACCGGTGGGGAGGAGGGGTGGCGGTCTCTCTCTCTCTCTCTCTCTCTCTCTCTGGCAGTGATCGGGTTTCAAGCAGTCTGTGTGGCGAAGGCGGGTCGTGGCCGATAAGGTAATTTGGTCGCCGCTGCATTTGTAATGATAGTCAGAGCGGGCTACATAATGTCCTGGATCGGCTGAATCAGTGAATATTGCCCCATGTAGAAGCTATTTCGGTGTGTTGCTTGGGCACCTACTCGGATTTGTATCATTCCGAAGAAGCCCGTGACCACTGCCGTGCCAGGTTTGTTTCCTGTCAGCCAGTTTCAAAGCACTAAACACGAAGGCGACAAGTGGATAACCTTACCTTATTGGCAGCCACTGATCGGGCGGCTGTTGACTTATGTTTATACTTCCTGGGAACTGTGGCGAGCGTTTGGATTACAAATTGTTCAAATGACTCTGAGCACCATGGGACTTAACTTCTGAGGTCATCAGTCCCCTAGAAGTTAGAACTACTTAAACCTAACTAACCTAAGGACATCACACATATCCATACCCGAGGCAGGACTGGAACCTGCGACCGTAGTGGTCGCTCGGTTCCAGACTGTAACGCCTAGAACCGCTCGGCCACCCCGGCCGGCATTCCGATTACATTCCCAATCGTTATAGTTCATGTGAGAAAAGGATACTCTCTTCCTTGCCATCCTGGTTATTCATCATCGGTGTTCCGCGCAAAGTGAATAAGTGCTCCGCGGAAAATTATTAATAACATCGCGTTTTTACGGCATTCTGAAGAAGGAAGTTAATTTTTTTTAAAGTTTGTTATCATTTCTACGTTATTAGTTGTGATTTCAAATTGAAGTACTGACTCAATAAAACAAATTAGCTTCATTTTTTAAAATTTTTCGCGGTGCATTCGGCCTCGTGATGCCAACTGAGGAGCTACTCGACCGAATAGTAGCGGCTTCGGTCAAGAATACCATCGTAACGACCGGGAGAGCGGCGTGCTGACCCCACGCCCCTCCTATCCGCATCCTCCTCTGAGGATGACACGGCGGTCGTATCGTCCCGGTAGGCCACTCGTGGCCTGAAGATGGAGTGCTATGCATCAAAGCACCGAGATTCACAAAGGTCAGAGGAATAGTTTGGGAACGCTTGCTCTTCGCACTCTGTCCAGCTCAACAATGACGTCCTCATCGCTACGTCTTCCTCTGACACGCTAGAGCCCTCTCCAGCATAATTCAGCACCTAATATGAGCAAACTTGAGGTGCCTCACACTTGGGAACTATCGAAAAATAGACACATTTTTTCTACACGAATTGTGAGACTATATAGGTCGTCTCAAAGTCGTCATGCGCATTTTCTCTGATGTCACGTCAAGTATTTGAAATTTCGTGTTTGCAGTGTGTAGATGTGGTCACCCGAAACAGGTACTGCTCATCAAATCTTCCATTAGTAAGTATTAGGGAAAGTGTTGATAGATTACATCTGTGTGCCAGTTTCCGACTCTAATCAGGACGCCATTTTCTGGTGCTCTCACACGCCGAGGTGCCGAGACGTGTCTAAGATCTACATCTACATCTACATCTACATCTACATCTACATCCATACTCCGCAAGCCACCTGACGGTGTGTGGCGGAGGGCACCCTGAGTACCTCTATCGGTTCTCCCTTCTATTCCAGTCTCGTGTTGTACGTGGAAGGAAGGATTGTCGGTATGCTTCTGTGTGGGCTCTAATCTCTCTGTGTTTATCCTCATGGTCTCTTCGCGAGATATACGTAGGAGGGAGCAATATACTGCTTGACTCTTCGGTGAAAGTATGTTCTCGAAACTTTAACAAAAGCCCGTACCGAGCTACTGAGCGTCTCTCCTGCAGAGTCTTCCACTGGAGTTTATCTATCATCTCCGTAACGCTTTCGCAATTACTAAATGATCCTGTAACGAAGCGCGCTGCCCTCCGTTGGATCTTCTCTATCTCTTCTATCAACCCTACCTGGTGCGGATCCCACACTGCTGAGCAGTATTCAAGCATTGGGCGAACAAGCGTACTGTAACCTACTTCCTTTGTTGTCGGATTGCATTTCCTTAGGATTCTTCCAATGAATCTCAGTCTGGCATCTGCTTTACCGACTATCAACTTTATATGATCATTCCATTTTAAATCACTCCTAATGAGTACTCCCAGATAATTTATGGAATTAACTGCTTCCAGTTGCTGACCTGCTATTTTGTAGCTAAATGATAAGGGATCTATCTTTCTATGTATTCGCATCACATTAACTTGTCTACATTGAGATTCAATTGCCATTCCGTGCACCATGCGTCAATTCGCTGCAGATCCTCCTGCATTTCAGTACAATTTTCAGTTGTTGCAACCTCTCGATACACCACAGCATCATCTGCAAAAAGCCTCAGTGAACTTCCGATGTCATCCACCAGGTCATTTATGTATATTGTGAATAGCAACGGTCCTATGACACTCCCCTGCGGCACACCTGAAATCACTCTTACTTCAGAAGACTTCTCTCCATTGAGAATGACATGCTGCGTTCTGTTATCTAGGAACTCCTCAATCCAATCACACAATTGATCTGATAGTCCGTATGCTCTTACTTTGTTCATTAAATCTCCTAGTATCTATCTCCTACTGCGCTTTATTTGTCTATTTTGTACAGCTCCAAGTTCGCCGAGCGAAAGGGCGGTGTCCTTCGTAAAGAAACGTTTCCGAGTTTCGTAGTGCGCTTCGGCGAACTGCTGCACGAAGCAGCTGGAATATTCCGCGAGCGTGCCCCGTGGAGCGCTGCGCCGGTCCTCGGAGTGCAGTGGAAATCGGGCTGCATGAAATTCGACAGCGCCACCGGAAGAACAGCCAAACAGTGTGCAACTCGGCCCGAGCCCAAGCCGAGCAAGTTTAAATCCCCGAATGCAAATAAGCTGAGCACGGCTCGAGAAGTTGGCGCGTTTGCTGAGGGCACAAGGAGCCAGCGAGCTTTTAAAAGAAACACGTAACCCTTACAAGTTCACCACCCCGCTCTGCGAAGAAGGAGTATTCCGAACGAACTCAATATGTAGTTCACGTTTTTTGGTGAGCTCTCAATAAGACTATACTTAACTTTCATACTTTTTAAAACAACGGGGTCGCCAGATTGGAACATCAACAATATAAGGTAAAGCATACATTCTACTCACCTTAAACATGGCACTCAGAGTTGTAGGCGGGCTCAATGAAAAGACTGTCACACTCTGCGAAGAAGGAGTATCCCGAACAAACTCAATATGTAGTTCACGTTTTTGGTGAGATCTCAAATAAGATTATGTTTAACTTTCATACTTTTTAAAACAACGGGGTCGCCAGGTCGGAATATCAACCGTATAAGGAAAAGTATACATTCTACTCACGCAGAGTTGTTGGCTAGCTCAACGAAAACATGCACATTGTGCTTTCGGCCAAAGCGTTCTTCAGAAAAGGAGACACACAGTTTCTTAACCCAAGCAAGCACACCTCACGCCCACATGTCCGCCAGCTCGGGCCGTCATACTTCTTTGGTTTTGAAGGGCTTTACACACACGTCAACAGGCCGTTCGACATATCGGACGTGTGTGAGCAATTTGGCCAACCGACCGACCAACTTTTCTTGTCGGTCACACCCAACCGGCAGCTGACCTATCCACCACTTCAGCCAACAAATTAATTATGTAGTGTGCCAAAAGGCCCACTGAAGTTCGTCTTTTGTCACTGTTGTAATATACTGGACAAGAGAACGAGGTAGAGGAAGCTTCAATGACAGGGTTTCTAGAGAAATTTAACAACTGCAGATGTTCGCGGGACACGTCGTGCGAGGCGTGCGAGCAGTGCAATAGAGGTGTTAGGAAGGAAGCACGTGTTTCATTTTTTAATGGGCTCAAGTGGCGTATACAGATAGTGAAACGTATATATTTTGTGAATAAAAGTCCGTCGATCTGCCGTATTTCGGTTTTTTAGGTTGTATTTCCGATATTTACCGTATCTCTTATGTTGTTCGCAGATGATGCCGTAATTTACCGTCTAGTAAGGTCATCCGAAGACCAGTATCAGTTGCAAAGCGATTTAGAAAAGATTGCTGTATGGTGTGGTAGGTGGCATTTGACACTAAATAACGAAAAGTGTGACATGATCCACATGAGTTCCAAAAGAAGTCCGTTGGAATTCGATTACTCGATAAATAGTACAATTCTCAAGGCTGTCAATTCAACTAAGTACCTGGGTGTTAAAATTACGAACAACTTCAGTTGGAAAGACCACATAGATAATATTGTGGGAAAGGCGAGCCAAAGGTTGCGTTTCATTGGCAGGACACTTAGAAGATGCAACAAGTCCACTAAAGAGACAGCTTACACTACACTCGTTCGTCCTCTGTTAGAATATTGCTGCGCGGTGTGGGATCCTTACCTGGTGGAATTGACGGAGGACATCGAAAGGGTGCAAAAAAGGGCAGCTCGTTTTGTATGATCACGTAATAGGGGAGAGAGTGTGGCAGATATGATACGCGAGTTGGGATGGAAGTCATTAAAGCAAAGACGTTTTTCGTCGCCGCGAGATCTATTTACGAAATTTCAGTTACCGACTTTCTCTTCCGAATGCGAAAATATTTTGTTGAGCCCCACTTACATAGGCAGGAATGATCATCAAAATAAAATAAGAGAAATCGGAGCTCGAACAGAAAGGATTCGGTGTTCGTTTTTCCCGCGCGCTGTTCGAGAGTGGAATGGTAGAGGGATAGTATGATTGTGGTTCGATGAACCCTCTGCCAAGCTCTTAAATGTGAATTGCAGAGTAATCATGTAGATGTAGATGTAGATGTAGACATGAAATCTAAAAACCGAAATATGGACGGATTACAAATTGGATTTAATTTCTGATACGTGTCGGAAGTAACATCTAAAAACCGAAATATAAGCAGTCAATGGAGTTTTATTCATAAAATATACTTGCTTCATTGTTAAAAGTGTTTAATAACATCCAGCCCACATCCAAGCCTTCTGCTGCGAAATACGCGCCGTTATTCGGTTTTTGAACGCAATGGGCACTGTGTCGATTGAAATTCCATCGCCAATTGACGGAAGTGTATGGTGAGTCGTGCATGGATGTCAAAAAGGTTCGTAAGTGGTGTAGAGAGTTTGCAGCTGGTCGGACCGAAATTTACGACGAACAAAGGAGCGGGGGACCATCAGTTTCTGAGCAGACAGTGTTGAAGGTTGAGTAAAGCATACGTGAAGATCGGCGGATCACCCTGGATGATCTGTGCACGTTGGTTCCTGAGGTTTTCCAAAGCACAGCTCACAGAATTTTAACGGAAACATTGAACTAGTGGAAGGTGTGCACAAGCTGGGTACCACGCATGCTGAATGAGGGCCACATGCGGCAATGAGTTGATGCTTCCCGCGAATTTGTTCACCGCCTTGCAGCCCAAATGGACAAGTTTCTGGACTCAATTGTCACGGGTGACCGGAGACCAAGCAACAATCACGCCAGTGGTGGCATCCTTCTTCGCCAAATCCGCGGAAATTCAAGTAAACACAGTCTGCCGGTAAAGTCAAGACAACCGTTTTTTGGGATCGGAAACGGATATTGTTGGTCGACTTTATGCCCACTGGGACCACCGATGACAGCTACTGTGAGACTCTGAAAAAACTCAAACAGGCAATTCAGAGCCGAAGAAGAGGATTGCTGAGCAAGGGCGTACATATTCTCCAAGACAACGCCCGCACACACATCACTCGACAAACCGTTGCTCTCCTGCAACAGTTTCAGTAGAACATGATCACCCACCTGCCCTGTAGTCCTGACTTGGCGCCCAGTGACTATAACCTGTTCCCTCGGTGAAAAGAACATTTGGCCGGAAAGCGAATCAGGTTCCGACGACGAGGTGAAAGTTACAATTTCGTGGATTTTACCAGAATAAAATAAACAATCTTTTTTTCTTTTGCATTCGTCAGGCCTTCGGACTACGCAACTACTATTGCTGTAAGGGTTAAGTTTGGATCGAATTGTCAACTCAATTAGTTTTAGGCCGACTGTGATGGCGGACTAGTAACGCAGTCAACAGAGACCACAGAAAGTGGGAAATTTTTCTACAGTGGTAGGAAATGCTGAGTGGTGAGGATTAGGAAATAAGACACTTAAAGTAGTAGATGAGCTTTTGTATTTTGACAAGAGACTGACTTAAGATTTCCAAAGTAGAGAGGATGTGAAATGTGGACTGGCAATACCAAGAAAACTGTTTCTGAAGAAGAGAAATTTGTGAACACTGAATATAGATTTAAGTGTTAGGGAGTCTTTTTTCGAAACAGTTCGTGTGGAGCGTAGCTGTGTATGGAAGTGAAACATGTTAAACAGTTTAGACAAGAAAAGAATAGAAGCTTTTGAAATGTGGTCCTACAGAAGTGTGCTGAAGATAAGACGGGTGGATCAACATTTGAGGAGTAAAGACATTTATGGCACAACCGAAGTAGAAGAAGGGATCGGTTGACAGGAAACATTCTGAGGCATTAAGGGATCAAAAATGGTTCAAATGGCTCTGAGCACTATGGGACTTGACATCTGTGGTCATCAGTCCTCTAGAACTTAGAACTACTTAAACCTAACGAACCTAAGGACATCACACACATCCATGTCCAAGGCAGGATTCGAACCTGCGACCGTAGCGGTCACGCGGTTCCGGACTGAAGCGCCTAGAACCGCTCGGCCACAGCGGCCGGCTGACTGAAATGACGCAACCTGGTGCGGTGTGAGACGGAACGACCGCTGACAGGTATCGACGATTTTAATGCAAGAAAAGGTCTCCCAGTGCGATGTGTTCTTATTCTGTTTTATGTTATGAATGCCGCAAATGTGTTGGTTAATGTTTTAACTTCGTGAGCTGAGTTAGACAACTTGACTATGAGAGCGTTGTCTCTCGAAACGCGTTGTTGGGTTGTGTGTACTACAAGAAATGGTAGAAGACCAAGCATTATTACTTTTAAAATACAGTGTGATTCAAAAAGAATACCACAACTTTAGGAATTTGAACTTTCCACACTAACGGGAAAGTCAACCGTCACAATGTCTGTATATGGGGCACTGAGAATCCGCGGGAAACAACTCAGTATGAACGTGACTCGCCTAAGGTGAACGTTTTCTGTGCCATTTCAGCCAATAAAGTTTTTGGTCCCTTTTTCTTCGAAGGTGCTACTGTAACTGGACTACAGTATCTGGAGATGTTAGAGAATTGGCTGTTCCCTCAGTTCGAACAAGAAGCACAACATTTCATATTTCAGCAGGATGGAGCGCCACCACATTGGCACTTATCTGTCTGTAACTACCTGAACGTCAACTACCCGAGGCGATGGATCGGCCGCCAGGCAGCCCGTGACAGAGCACTTCATCACTGGCCTCCAAGAAGCCCTGATCTTACCCCCTGCGATTTTTTCTTATGGGGGTATGTTAAGGATATGGTGTTTCGGCCACCTCTCCCAGCCACCATTGATGATTTGAAACGAGAAATAACAGCAGCTATCCAAACTGTTACGCCTGATATGCTACAGAGTGTGGAACGATTGGAGTATCGGGTTGATATTGCTCGAGTGTCTGGAGGGGGCCATACTGAACATCTCTGAACTTGTTTTTAAGTGCAAAAAAACCTTTTTAAATACTCTTTGTAATGATGTATAACAGAAGGTTATATTATGTTTCTTTCATTAAATACACATTTTTAAAGTTGTGGTATTCTTTTTGAATCACCCTGTATAACAATAAAATATCACATCCATAAATTGAATAGTACTAAACACGATGTTAGGGCTGTCGAGTGTGTGAGGAGCACCGTGGAGGCAAAGGCTAATCCTGTGGTGGGCATTTTACTAGGTGTTCATGTGGCATTCACATACATTGACTCATTTGAACAAATTGTAAAAGTACATCAGTATTGTACTCTATACAACCTATAAAATGCTTCCTTCTTGTACTGTCACATTTTAGTTTTGACGTTATCTGTACCGTTACACTTTTAAATGCGTTTTTCGCTACTGGCCCCACTGTAGATCCGACGATGGTCTATAACGGACGAAACTAATAAATTATCGTTTAAATTATTGTGACTGTGTTGGCAACAAATATAACTCGTGAATAAATACATTCCAGGCGAAAAATTGGTCATTTGTAAGACATTTTTAGGAACTTAAATTTATATTCTATGATACCAATTTTGTCTTTCTCGGAAATGCGTTTCTTGCTATAGTCAGCCTACATTTTACTTCCTCTCTACTTCGACCATCGTCAGCTATGATTCTGCTCTAATAACAAAGCTCATCTACTGCTCTTAATGACTCATTTTCTAAGGTAACTCCCTCAGCATCATCTGATCTGACTGCATTCCATTACTCTTATCGTACGTTTGTTTCCGCTCTTATTGTAGCTCTTTTTCAGGACGCTATCCATCTGCTCAACTGTTCTTCCAAGTCCTTTGCTGCCTCTGACAGAACTGTAATACCGCCGACAAACTTCAAAGCGTTTGTTTCTTTTTCCTATCCAAATATCTCTTTTGTTTGCTTTACTGTCTGCTAAAGATAAAGGTCGAATGACATGGGCGATACCTTATCACCCTATCCCACTCTCATCTAGCCATGCGCTTATGGGAAAAATGTAAGTTTTGAAAGTAAAAGACGCAACGGCCGTATATACGGAAAAGACGGCAGGCTTCGTGACGATTCGTCGGACGAACTCCTAGGGGAACGGTGCCATCTCGCGTGTTTACGACTCAGAAGCTAATTATACCCGAGGCGTAAGTACTTCCAGATCGTGACAAAGTAACGCGTGCAAGGCCAACAACGCGACCACGTCATCCGCTGCGCCAAAGAAGCCTTTGTTGCACATTTGCTACGGCGTAGCTAGAACGCAAATGGACAGTGCCATATTCTCTTACACAGCAATGTTACACATGTGTTAAGGCACTACAACTGAAATCGGAACGAGGGGTCTCATCTTCCATTAAAAACTCAACTCCTGCCGAACAAGCCACGAAGGGCCAATGGTACCGACCAGCCGCCCTGTCATCCTCAGATCATTGGAGTCACTGGATGAGGATATGGAGGGGCATGCGGTCAGCACACCGCTCTCCCGGCCGTACGTCAGTTTCCGAGACCGGAGCCGTTACTTCTCAATCAAGTAGCTCCTCAGTTTGCCTCATAAGGGCTGAGTGCACCCCGCTTGCCAACAGCGCTCGGCAGACAGGATGGTCACCCATCCAAGTGGTAGCCCAGCCCGACAGCGCTTAACTTCGGTGATCCGACGGATAACGGTGTACCGGTGTTACCACTGCGGCAAGACCGTTGGCCCCATCTTCCATTACAGTAATCTATTAGGTTGCTGCGTAGCGTTGTTGTTTTGCATGTTAGTATTCCGGCTGCTATCGGTTTATTTAGCGATTGTCAGTTTTTATTTCAACTTCACTGTTCCTATTTGAGTGTAGATATTGACATTTTTTCATTTAAAGATAGTGAGTGAAGCTGTGGATGCTAGAAAATGGAGTAGCAAGTGCAGAAATCGAAACATTTGTATCATATTCTTCTGTTTGATGTCAGTAGAGGAGTGACAGCCACAGACACAGCCGGAAAGATTTATGCCGTGCGTGGGGATAATGCCACAGGACACAGCACACCGAAAAAATGGTTTTCTCGTTTTAAGGACGATCGTTTTGATATTAGTGACTCCTCGTTCAGGAAGAGTCTTACGTCAAAGCGGTAGGTGGATCAAAACAAAATGTCCAGACACTCTGTGACCAAAATGGTACTGAAACAGAGGATGACAGACTAAAGGCCGAAATACTAAATGTCTTGTTCCAAAGCTGTTTCACAGAGGAATACTGCACTGTAGTTCCTTCTCTAGATTATCGCACAGATGACAAAATGGTAGATATCGAAGTAGACGACAGAGAAACAAAATCGCTCGAAAGAGGAAAGACCGCTGGACCTGATGGGATACCAGTTCCATTTTAAACAGAGTACTCGAAGGAACTTGCCCCCCCTTTTTGCAGCGGTGTACCGTAGGTCTCTAGAGGAGGGTAGCGTTCCAAAGGACTGGAAAATGGCACAGGTCATCCCCGTTTTCAAGAAGGGACGTCGAACAGATGTGCAGAACTATAGATCTATTTCTCTTAACGTCGATCAGTTGTAGAATTTTGGAACACGTATTATGTTCGAGTATAATGTCTTTTCTGGAGACTAGAAATCTACTCTGTAGGAATCAGCATGGGTTTCGAAAACGACGGTCGTGTGAAACCCAGCTCGCGCTATTCGTCAACGACACTCACAGTGCCATAGACACGGCTTCCCAGGTAGGTGCCGTGTTTCTTGACTTCCGTAAGGCGTTAGATACAGTTCCCCACAGACGTTTAATGAACAAAGTAAGAGCATGTGGACTATCAGACCAGTTGTGTGACTGGATTAAGAGTTCCTAGATAACAGAAGGCAGCATGTCATTCTCAATGGAGAGAAGTCATCCGAAGTAAAAGTGATTTCCGGTGTGCCGCAGGGGAGTGTTCTAGAACCGTTGCTATTCACAGTATACATAAATGACCTTTTGGATAACATCTGAAGTTCACTGAGGCTTTTCGTGGATGATGCTGTGGTATAAAGAGAGGTTGTAACAATGGAAAATTGTGCTGAAGTTCAGGAAGATTGCAACGAATTGACGCATGGTGCAGGGAATGGCAACTGAATCTCAATGTAGACAAGTGTAATGTGGTGCGAATACATAGAAAGAAAGATCCATTATCATTTAGCTACAATATAGCTGGTCAGCAACTGGAAGCAGTTAATTCCATAAATTATCTGGGAGTAGGCATTAGGAGTAATTTAAAATTGAATGATCTTATAAAGTTGATCGTCGGTAAAGCGGATGCCAGACTGAGATTCATTGGAAGAATCCTAAGCAGATGCTAGATTTGTTACTGGTACGTTTGATCATCAAGCGAGTGTTACGGAAATGCTTCAGGAACTGAGGTGGGAGTCTCTAGCGGAAAGGAGGCGTTCTTTTCGTGAATCGCTGCTGAGGAAATTTAGAGAACCAGCATCTGAGGCTGACTGCAGTACAGTTTTACTGCCGCCAACTTACATTTCGCGGAAAGACTACAAAGATAACATAAGAGAGATTAGGGCTCGTACAGAGGCATATAGGCCGTCATTTTTCCCTCGATCTGTTTGGGAGTGGAACAGGGAGAGAAGATGCTAGTTGTGGTACAAGGTACCCTCCGCCACGCACCGTATGGTGGATTCCGGAGTATGTATGTAGACGTAGATATACAGGGGAGTCAGAACGCCATAAAACTTACAGCCCAAAAATGGCAGAAAGAGCGATTACTCTTCGATTACAAAGTCAGCAGTAAATCACTGGAAACAGTAACCACCGTGAAATATCTAGGAGTATGTATACGGAGCGACATAGAAAGTGAACCGACGACATAAAACTGGTTGTAGGAGAAACAGACGTCTGTCCGAGTTACGCCCGAAACATTCTAAGCGAATGTTAAGTCACTCACGAAAGTAGTGGACTGCGAAATTGTGTGTGTGTGAATTTCTGAGGGACCAAACTGCTTAGGTCATCAGTCCGTAGTCTTACACACTACTTTAACTTCAACTAACTTATGCTAAGAACAACACGCCCACCATGCCTCGAGCCTCCGGCGGGAGGGGCCACGCAGTCAGTGACATGGCGCCTCTATACGCGTGTCCACTCCACGCAGCTGCGAAACTGTCGTTTTATCGAGTCGCTATTCCAGGATCTTTACCAAGCACGAGTAATGGAGAACAGAAGGAATCTCCAAAGGTGAACTTCGTTTACTTAGCGCGAGGCTACCACGCAGATACTGAAATATTTCAGTATCAGAAGCTACAAGAGATATGTTACATTCTAAGTTGGTGCATTAACTCGTAGCATTTTGGTTTTGCACGTTGGTATTCCAGTTGCTACAGGTTTATTTATCAATTGTCGTTTCTTTTATTTCTACTTCAGTGTTGCTATCTTCAATTACATATTGTCGGTTTGTTATTTGGAGGTACTGAGTATGGACGCTATAAAATGGAGTACCAAGTGGAGAAACCGGAGCACTACCGACATTTTCTTCTGTCCTTGAGTTCAGTAGAGAGGTCACAGCAGCAGAGGCAGCCGGAAGTACTTGCGCAATGTATGGGGATAATACGATTGGACAGAGCACGGCAAGAAAATGGTTTTCTCGTTTCAAGGGGGATCATTTTGATATTAGTGACTCTCCACGTTCTGGAGGTCATTGGGGGTTTGACGAAGATAGTTTAAACGCATTAATCCACAATGATGCTCGTCATCTTACTAGAGAATTGGCAAATGTTATGAACTGTAATCATTCCACCATCGTGCGACATTTGCACGCAGTGGGAAGGTTCAAACATCGGGTGTATGGGCACCGCATGCTCTAAGTCAAAACCACAAAAGTCAGCAGGTGAGGATATGTGCATGTCTGCTTGCTCTTCATCAATTGCCTCTTGATCAACACCGTCCATTCATATTGTAAGTAGGCTGTTTAGGTTTTTATGTTGGTAACGCCACATAGCACCCTGTATGAATATCACTGACTGTGCTGTGTGCGGTCTGTGGCTAGTTTGCACTGTTGGAATATTTCTGTGGCTGGTTTGCATTGTTGGAATATGGTGCAGTAGAAGGTGAGCCGCCAGCAGTGGTGGATGTGGTGAGAGAGATGGCAGAATTTTGAGAGCGGACGATCTGGACATGTGTCGGTCAGAAAAAGGAAGTTTGTTAAATTGGATGTCACAAAATTATATGTATAGTATGACCTTTGAACTCTGTTAAGGTAAATACATTGTTTGTTCTCTATCAAAATCTGTCATTAGCTAACTATGCCTATCAGTAGTTAGTGCCTTTTATTTAGCTGGGCGTATCGGCGCTCGCAGTAGTTCGAGTAACGGAGATTTGTGTGAGGTAAGTGATTCACAAAAGGTATAGGTTATTGTTAGTCAGGGCCATTCTTTTGTGGCGATTTTTGAAAGTCTGATTGCGTTGCGCTAAAAATATTGTGTGTCGGTTTAGTGTTGATCAGAATAAGTCAAGAGAGTAATATCTGAGGCGTTCAATTTTTGCTCAGTTGCTTGAAAATTAAATAACGTAGAGGTTTATCAGCACAGTAATTCATTAATTTTTTAAAGGGGACGTTTCATACACTCCTGGAAATGGAAAAAAGAACACATTGACCCGGTGTGTCAGACCCACCATACTTGCTCTGGACACTGCGAGAGGGCTGTACAAGCAATGATCACACGCACGGCACAGCGGACACACCAGGAACCGCGGTGTTGGCCGTCCAATGGCGCTAGCTGCGCAGCATTTGTGCACCGCCGCCGTCAGTGTCAGCCAGTTTGCCGTGGCATACGGAGCTCCATCGCAGTCTTTAACACTGGTAGCATGCCGCGACAGCGTGGACGTGAACCGTATGTGCAGTTGACGGACTTTGAGCGAGGGCGTATAGTGGGCATGCGGGAGGCCGGGTGGACGTACCGCCGAATTGCTCAACACGTGGGGCGTGAGGTCTCCACAGTACAACGATGTTGTCGCCAGTGGTCGGCGGAAGGTGCACGTGCCCGTCGACCTGGGACCGGACCGCAGCGACGCACGGATGCACGCCAAGACCGTAGGATCCTACGCAGTGCCGTAGGAGACCGCACCGCCACTTCCTAGCAAATTAGGGACACTGTTGCTCCTGGGGTATCGGCGAGGACCATTCGCAACCGTCTCCATGAAGCTGGGCTACGGTCCCGCACACCGTTAGGCCGTCTTCCGCTCACGCTCCAACATTGTGCAGCCCGCCTCCAGTGGTGTCGCGACAGGCGGGAATGGAGGGACGAATGGAGACGTGTCGTCTTCAGCGATGAGAGTCGCTTCTGCCTTGGTGCCAATGATGGTCGTATGCGTGTTTGGCGCCGTGCAGGTGAGCGCCACAATCAGGACTGCATACGACCGAGGCACACAGGGCCAACACCCGGCATCATGGTGTGGGGAGCGATCTCCTACACTGGCCGTACACCTCTGGTGATCGTCGAGGGGACACTGAATAGTGCACGGTTCATCCAAACCGTCATCGAACCCATCGTTCTACCATTCCTAGACCGGCAAGGGAACTTGCTGTTCCAACAGGACAATGCACGTCCGCATGTATCCCGTGCCACCCAACGTGCTCTAGAAGGTGTAAGTCAACTACCCTGGCCAGCAAGATCTCCGGTTCTTTCCCCCATTGAGCATGTTTGGGACTGGATGAAGCGTCGTCTCACGCGGTCTGCACGTCCAGCACGAACGCTGGTCCAACTGAGGCGCCAGGTGGAAAAGGCACGGCAAGCCGTTCCACAGGACTACATCCAGCATCTCTACCATCGTCTCCATGGGAGAATAGCAGCCTGCATTGCGGCGAAAGGTGGATATACACTGTACTAGTGCCGACATTGTGCATGCTCCGTTGCCTGTGTCTATGTGCCTGTGGTTCTGTCAGTGTGATCATGTGATGTATCTGACCCCAGGAATGTGTCAATAAAGTTTCAGTATATATATATATATATATATATATATATATATATATATATATATATATATATATATATATATATATCGAAACTTTCAGCCAATGGGCGTTCAGATCGCTGTTGCTAGGCGGATCTGACGTCACGTTTGCGAACATTGTGACGGAAGTTTGTCTCGGAACACTGTCTCAGATTGTAAGATCCTACTCCCAAATAGTCGTATTCTGTCCCTACTAAGGTTGCACAACATTGCCTCCTATGATTTCCGTCACTAATACTCCTTGCTTGCGCTTAATTGTCAAATGTACATGTAGCCTGGCTGCTAATGAGCATTCCCGAACGCATAAATATTTGCATAATACTTGGCATAAAGACGTGAAGGGAATGCACATATGCATTACAGCCAGGACATTGAGTTTTTATGGATGATAGTGCGTCATGTCACCGAGCCACAATTGTTGGTTTGAAGAAGTTTCTGCACAATTCGAGGAAAACATTTGGCCACGCAGATCGCCCTACGTGAATCCCATCGAACATTTATGGGCCGTAATCGAGTTTGTGTACAAAATCCTTCACAGCCAACACGTTCACAGCTATGGACGGCTATAGAGGCAGCATGGGTCCATATATCCACAGGGGACTCCCAACGAGTTGTTGAGTCCATGCCAACTGGAGTTTCTACGCTACGCCGGCCGGGGTGGCCGAGCGGTTCTAGGTGCTACAGTCTGGAACCGCGCGACCGCTACGGTCGCAGGTTCGAATCCTGCTTCGTGCATGGATGTGTGTAATGTCCTTAGGTTAGTTAGGTTTAAGTAGTCCTAAGTTATAGGGGACTGATGACCTTAGAAGTTGAGTTCCATAGTGCTCAGCGCCATTTGAACTATCTCTACGCTACGCCGGGGAAAAAGAGGTCCGACACAAAGAGGTATACCGTGACTTTTGTCATGTGAGGGTAACTTACAAGCCAGACGTGGAGCGTCTTTCGCAGAAGTTAGGTTTTGTTTTAAGCCTTCTTCACCACTCGCTCATTTGCTGGCCGCAGGGACAAAGACGAATCACCGTACTTTGCTTTCATCCTGCCGTGAATTCCCACGGGGTTAACAGCTTCACTGTAAAAATCTGCCAACCGGTTGCATAGGTTTTCTATATACCTCGACCAGGTTTCGTCATCTCTAAGGGTGACTTCAGCAAAGGTTAAGGTAATTACATGAAGAACATATCGTCAAAGATGTACAGTGATTTAAGACCTGAGTTGCTCAAGTCATACATTAAAATATAAGACATAATGTTCTTCAAAAATTCAAACATTAAGACATAAGTAACACCGGTGTGGTGTGAGGAGACAGTCTCAGTGTCAGTCTTAATGTTTGAATTTTTGAAGAACAATATGTCTTATATTTTAATGTATGACTTGAGCAACTCAGCTCTTAAATCAGTGTACATCTTTGACGATATGTTCTTCATGTAAATACCTTACCTTCTGATGAAGGCACCCTTAGAGATGATGAAACCTGCTCAAGGTATACAGAAAACCTATGCAACCGGTTCGCAGATCTTTAAATATTTTTCAAATTTGTGTATACGGTTGCCGCAAACGTCAGCCATCTTCAAAGTTGTCACAAAGAAGTGTCGGAGACCGCTGCTCGAGTGCAAGTTGACAAAACGGTGCAATTTTTGCACCGACACGGCTTTTTCTGTGATCTAACAACAGGTAACCAACTGCTGGTGATTTGCCGAAACTCAACGAGAACTGCTGGCAACGGTCAGCTCGATTTTATCGCATCACTGTCGGAGTGCTACGGCGGTTCTGCTAGAATGGCAGGTGCGACGGGCAGTGACAGGTGGTCCCGGTGCATCGTACAGCACTGCTGGCGTAAAGCCGTCGGCACACGGGCCGTGCATCCGAACGTTGAGCGTGCCGAGTTTCTGACGTCATAGCGTGGAATAGCACGTTCCGGAGTCTTTCCGAACGTGCAGAGCAATATCTGGTGTGTCAGATACTCTGAGCGTGCGTCTGAGCGTTGACCAATGAGATGGCACAACGCCACCTACGTCACATGCATGCCATCCAGCACAAAGTTGTGAGGCCCCATTTGGCCTATAGGTATATATGCCGTTTCTGAGCACCAACAAATTGAGAATCACTGGAAAACCCTATGTTAACTGTGTGATCCGCTGCAATAAAATAATGAGAAACATCATATTCGTAGCAAAAGAATTATTGCAACTTGCGTATTGTGAGAGTATGCTATTTGAAGGCAGTGATACACTGAAGGTCCAACCAAAACGCATTGTTCTTGGTACAATTCGTTATAATTAAATTTCAATTAGTAACGTATCTACGATTTAGCAAGTGGTAACATGCTATGATTGATAGTGTACATTGTGTTGTCGGTTTAGCGCCGGGACGGTAGCTCAGCGTGTTCGGTGAGAGGGTTACTCGGTACGATAATTCAGCGTGTTCGGTCAAAGGGTTAGCTACCCTCTGTAATAAAAAGTGAGTAAATGGATCAACGACGAAGTGAAACGGGTGTCTTGTGACGTCCGCCCCGAGCACGTACAACGGACGAAAACGAACAAAACGAGGTATTTTTTTTTTAAAAAAAAAAGAGGGTTAGCTGCCCTCTGTAATAAAAAAAATTGAGTGCACGGATCAATAACGAACTTCAACGAGCGTCAGGGGACGACTGCAACGAACTATAACGAACAAAATGACATTAAAAAAAGCGTAGTGAGTAGCGTCAGTGATCGGTGACAAATATCATGATAGTGCGGTGGTTAGAGTCTCGTCACATCCAAACTTTTTTTTCCTAACGTTTTCGTTTTTAATAGGTTCTGATACTTTATTATTAGTTTAATATAAGTATATACTATAATGTTTGATGTTATGTAAATATAAGTTCACCCTTTTTCGAGGGGTGACTTTGTTCGATTTGTTTAATCTACAGGACGAAATAATATATATCTTTATTTATTTATGCATTTATTTTACCTGGCAAGATTATGGCCTTCAGGCCCTCTCTTACACCTAACCAGGCATACTCAGATTGAACGAGTTACAGTTTCTACATAACATTAAGGAAATATAGCCTATTATGCAGTATTGATGTTAAAGAAAAAAATGGATATTATAACAGTAGTACAATGATAATTATAACAATAAAAATAATTATAACAATCAATAATAATAATAATAATAATAATAATAATAATAATAATAATGACTATGTATATGAAAGTAAACATACTTTTCTTTTCTGAATGTCAGTCCCATTGTTAGTTGGGAATTTTCTCGTTATGTTCTTGCAGCTTGTGAGTTATTCTCATCGAGCAGAGACATAAGACGATAGAATGGGGTGAAAGAGATATATAAGAGGTAGATAGGTTAGAGGAAGAGAAATAGAACGGTGAAATTCGAAGCTCTGATGGAGAGGAGAAAGAAAGAGATTCGAGGGGCACAACAATGGTGGCTATACCGTCCCTAATATGTAAGTCTTATGTGGAGAAGTATTCCAAATTCGTATCGCACTGTTTATAATAGAACTTTTGTAAGCGTGAGTCCTTATTGATTGGAAACGCCACTTTTCGTGGACGATGGAGTAAATGTGCGTTTTAATAGAACCGAAGTGGGAATTTTACGCTCGCCCGTATAGTAAACAGTGTGACTTACGAAGTAGAAATATCCCGCAACTGACGCTGGAGTGCGTTGCGATCGCGTATACCACGCTGGGGCCCACGTACCGTGTGCACAAGTCGCATCATTTCTGAGCGTTCAGCAGCACGTTGAACTCGGCACGCTCAACGTTGACGTTCGGCAACACGAGTGTGCGGACGGCCTAACGAGCAGCGCCGCTCCGTTGCCGAAGGTACGAGTGGCGTCCTTGGCGGACGGCCACTGCAGCGGCGACGGTAGCCGGCGGGCGCGAGGTCCGCGGGTCGATACCCGAGCACGCGTCGCGCCGCCAAGGACGGCGGCCCGCCGCTCTGGAACTGAGCCCACACGTGGCGCCGCCCTGAGTCACGCGACGCTGCGCGCCCTGGGACGGGACGGGCGCTGGGGCCGGGGTCGGGGAACACCCGCTCAGGGGGCGGTGCCTCGTGCAGGGGACGGCCAGCAGGTAGGAGTACAGCGTGTTGCAAAAAGGTACGGCCAAACTTTCAGGAAACATTCCTCACACACAAAGAAAGAAAAGATGTTATGTGGACATGCGTCCGGAAACGCTTACTTTCCATGTTAGAGCTCATTTTATTACTTCTCTTCAAATCGCATTAATCATGGAATGGAAACACACAGCAACAGAACGTACCAGCGTGACTTCAAACACTATGTTACAGGAACTGTTCAAAATGCCCGCCGTTAGCGAGGATGCGTGCATTCACCCTCCGTCGCATGGAATCCCCGATGCTCTGATGCAGCCCTGGAGAATGGCGTATTGTATCACAGCCGTCCACAGTACGAGCACGAAGAGTCTCTACATTTGGTACCGGGGTTGCGCAGACAAGAGCTTTCAAATGCCCCCATAAATGAAAGTCAAGCGGGTTGAGGTCAGGAGGGCGTGGAGGCCATCGAACTGGTCCGCCTCTGCCAATCCATCGGACACCGAATCTGTTGTTGAGAACCGTACTAACACTTCGACTGAAATGTGCAGGAGCTCCATCGTGCATGAACCACATGTCGTGTCGTACTTGTAAAGGCACATGTTCTAGCAGCACAGGTAGAGTACCCCGTATGAAATTATGATAACGTACTCCATTGAGCGTAGGTGGAAGAACATGGGGCTCAATCAAGACATCACTGACAATGCCGTCCAGCCATTCACAGGAAATCTGTGTTGATGACGTGATTGCACAATTGCTTGCGGATTCTCGTCAGCCCGCAGATGTTGATTGCGAAAATTTACAATTTGATCACGTTGGAATGAAGCCTCATCCGCAAACAGAACATTTGCACTGAAATGACGATTGACACATTGTTGCCGGCCGTGGTGGCCGTGCGGTTCTAGGCGCTTCAGTCTTGAACCACGTGACTGCTACGGTCGCAGGTTCGAATCCTGCCTCGGGCATAGATGTGTGTGATGTGCTTAGCTTAGTTAGGTTTAAGTAGTTCTAAGTTCTAGGGGACTTATGACCTAAGATATTAAGTCCCATAGTGCTCAGAGCCATTTGAACCATTTGACACATTGTCGGACGAACCATTCGCAGAAGTGTACCCGTGGAGGCTAATCAGCTGCTGATAGTGCCTGCACACGCTGTACATGGTACGGAAACAACTGGTTCTTCCGTAGCACTCTCCGTACAGTGACGTGGTCAACGTCACCTTGTACAGCAGCAACTTCTCTGACGATGACATTAGGGTTATCGTCAACTGCATGGAGAATTGCCTCGTCCATTGCAGGTGTCCTCCTCGTTCTAGGTCTTCCCCAGTCAATTGCTTCGAATGTCTTCCTGTCGGGACACCTTCGTTCTGGAAATCTGTCTCGATACAGACGTACCGCGCCACGGCTATTGCCCCGTGCCACTCCGTACATCAAATGGGCATCTGCCAACTCCCCATTTGTAAACATTGCACTGACTGCAAAACCACAGTCGTGACGAACACTAACCTGTTGATGCTACGTACTGAATCCTTTTACTGAGGCTTTTTGCAGATGATGCTGTGGTTTATCGAGAGGTTGCAACAATGAAAAATGGTACTGAAATGCACGAGGATGTGCAGCGAATTGACGCATGGTGCAGGGAATACATAGAAAGATAGATCACTTATCATTTAGCTACAAAATAGCAGGTCAGCAACTGGAAGCAGTTAATTCCATAAATTATCTGGGAGTACGCATTAGGAGTGATTTAAAATGGAATGATCATATAAAGTTGATCGTCGGTAAAGCAGATGCCAGACTGAGATTCATTGGAACAATCCTAAGGAAATGCAATCCGAAAACAAAGGAAGTAGGTTACAGTACGCTTGTTCGCCCACTGCTCGAATACTGCTCAGCAGTGTGGGATCCGTACCTGATAGGGTCGATAGAGGAGATAGAGAGGATCCAATGGAGAGCAGCGTGCTTCGTCACAGGATCATTTAGTAATCGCGAAAGCGTTACGGAGATGATAGATAAACTCCAGTGGAAGACTCTGCAGGAGAGACGCTCAGTAGCTCGGTACGGGCTTTTGTTAAAGTTTCGAGAACATACCTTCACCGAAGAGTCAAGTAGTATATCGCTCCCTCCACCTACGTATATCTCGCGAAGAGACCATGAGGATAAAATCACAGAGATTAGAGCCCACACAGAAGCATACCGACAATCCTTCTTTCCACGAACAATACGAGACTGGAATAGAAGGGAGAACCGATAGAGGTACTCAGGGTACCCTCCGCCACACACCGTCAGGTAGCTTGCGGAGTATGGATGTAGATGTAGATGAATGTGCTTGATGCTAGTACTGTAGAGCAACGAGTCGCATGTCAACACAAGCACCGAAGTCAACATTACTTTCCTTCAATTGGGCCAACTGGCGGTGAATCGAGGAAGTACAGTACATACTGACGAAAGTAAAACGAGCTCTAACATGGAAATTAAGCGTTTCCGGACACATGTCCACGTAACATCTTTTCTTTATTTGTGTGTGAGAAATGTTTCCTGGAAGTTTGGCCGCACCTTTTTGCAACACCCTGTATACAGCCTGTCCCAGGGTTGGGGAGTGGTCAGTAGGCAGGGGTGTGACAGGGCTGCAGCTAGTGGAAGTAAAGGCGTCCAGTAAACATCGGCTACATCTACATCTACATCTACATTTATACTCCGCAAGCATCCCAACGGTGTGTGGCGGAGGGCACTTTACGTGCCACTGTCATTACCTCACTGCCCTGCTCCAGTCGCGTGCTCGCTCCAATCTCTCTGATTTTACAGTCGTGATCTCCTGGGGAGGTATAAGTAGGAGGAAGCAATATATTCGGTACCTCATCCACAAACGCACCCTCTCGAAACCTGTGTAGAATCGAATTGGTATCCCGTCAGGTCCATTGGACTTTCCTCTGTGCACTGACATATAACTATGCTGTTTTATACTTGATTTGCAAGTTATAACTATTTTTATTTAAATCTAGATCCCAATGGCTGCAGCTGAGGCAATGCAGCAAAATGGCGCGCTATCAAGCACTATTTATCGCGTAGCACTGGAGCCACGCAGCTGCTCAACCCGTCGCCAGCTCCAGCAAATGGCTACAACATCACGCCTTTCTAGTTTAACCTTTGTACATTTTAGGAAAGACTGACTTTCCTTGTTACTATGCACTTTTTTAATCTTCACACTGCACTCAATCTAAAGGCGGACTACCGTATGCGCTGAAACCGGTCACTTTAAATAAATGATCTTTTGCGATCTTGACTGTAGTTATGCTGATACTCCCAACCATGCTGGTTAAAATCATTCTGATTACTGGTCAAAGGCGCTGCCCCTAGACCACGGCTGCCATAAACATTGATACGTCTGCAAAGCTAGCTTCTCCTTAAAAGAGAGCGCAATTTACACATCCACTGTTCGATAACAAAAGCACTTAGCGACTTCCAACAAACTTTACGCATAATTTCAAACATTTTCTAAACATTTTTTCGCTTACATGTTTAACGTCAAATATGAGGGCTGGAACATTGTGGCAACTATTTATTTACAGGTGGCACAAAATAGATACGTGATTCAAAGTTTGACTGACCTTCAAAGTAGTCACCAGCATTGTGTATACTCCGTTGCTAGCGATGTGGAAGTCGTACGATACTCTTAGCAGTGCCAGTTGTGTTGTCAGTTCGAGCGGCGCGGTCTATTGCCCGACGAATTTGTAGCAGTTCTGAAGTGAATGCCGTGAAGTGTTTTCTTCAGTTTAGAAATCGACTTGAACTCACGAGGGCTTAAGTCAGAGGAGTACAGTAGGTGGTGCAGCACTTAGTAGCCCCATCAGTCAAACAAATCAGTAACAGCTTGCACTGTACGTGCTTGAGTATTGTCCTGCAAAATGATGGTCAGGTCCTGCAGAAACATCACTTCTGTCTCTAAGCTGGTCGTAGGTTGCGTTCCAAAAATGAACAGCACAGAAAAAGAAGTGATGACACTTTCTGCAGGACCTGACCATCATTTTGCAGGACAATGCTCAAGCACGTACAGTGTAAGCTGTTACTGATTTGCTTGACTTGTAGGGCTGCTAAGTGCTTTACCACCCACTGCACACTCCTGACTTAAGACCTCGTGCGTTCAAGTACATTTCTAAACTGAAGGAAACACTTCACGGCATTCGCTTCAGAACTGTTACAAATCCGTCGGGCAATAGACCGCGCCGCTCGAACTGTCAACATAACTGGCACTGCTAAGAGCATCCTACGACTTCCACATCGCTGGCAACGGAGTATACACAATGCTGGTGACTACTTTGAAGGCAACAGGTTATACACAATGCTGGTGATTACTCTGAAGGTCAGTAAAACTTTGAAAGACGTATCTATTTTGTACGAGCTGTAAACAAACAGTTGACACTATTAAAGTTACAACCCTCGTATTTAACACATGAAGTCATTTCTAAAGTAATTAGACGTTTGAAACTTTTTTCTCCAAGGGAGTTCGATTCCTACAGAATCCGTGGGAGAGGGAGATTACTGATTTCCTACTGACTGGTGTTGCACAGATGAGCTAGCTTCAAACTTTGAACAAATGCAGCTCAGATACAAAACTTCGCAGACTTCCATGACCAGTATCAGTTTGAATAAAACTACTCTGTGTGTAAGGCCATGTCAATTATAGAACACACAAGGTAAGCCACAGACGTTTCGAGTGTCTTTGCAGCGGACCTCTCCAGGGAGCCTGGGGACGGTGTTCTGTACGAACTGTCCTGTTTCGGTTGTCAGGTGATTACCGAGGTCAAACTATGGATGCAGTTGGACAGTCAAAGTAAAGACTCCTACGTAGGGGTGACTATGTAAAGACCCCTACGTAGGGGTGACTATGCTGTAGACAATTGCCCTGGCAACACGGCCGGTCCCTTTGTAGGCTAGAGCGAAACAGCATCTTGTACCCAGGGGCGGCATTTCACTGCAACGCGACGTCGATACCGCACGACGGTTATCTTGTGGCTACTCGTTTATTCTGTCGAGCCAGGAGTGATGTGAAGCGGATCTTTGAACATGAATCGCTGGCAGCCTTGCCTTCGCTAACTTCGCGTATTTTAGAGAATGAGATTTTCACTCTGCAGCGGAGTGTGCGCTGATATGAAACTTCTGGAAGGTAGGAGGCGAGGTACTGGCCGAAGTAAAGTTGTGAGGACGGGGCGTGATTCGTGCTTGGGTAGCTCAGATGGTAGAGCACTTGCCCGCGAATGGCAAAGGTCCCGAGTTCGAGACTCGGTCTGGCACACAGTTTTAATCTGCCAGGAAGATTCACGTATTTCCATTCGCCTGTATCTTACTTGATAAGTCTCCAGGTAAGTCCTCACTCAGACAAAAGGTATTCATCGATTCCACGAAAAGAATTAGAATTACGTGTGGGATTCACACAGGTGTATCTTACAGGCATATTTTTAAGCAGCTGGAAATATTAGACGCAGCCTTACAGCACATCTATTAACTTATGAAATTTGTTAGCAACACTCAGTTTGAAATTTACAAAGATATTCACAATCAGAACACTAGAAGGAAAGTGACCTGCATTACTTTTCTATGAACCTAATTTTATCGCAGAAAGAAGCGAAGTATGCAACAGTACAACTCTGAAATCTACCCACTGCAATGAAATGCCTGACAAATAACGGAAGTGTCTTTCCAAATCCAGATTTAAGATGTTTCTCCTTAACAACTCCTTGTGCGTCATAGAGATATTCCTGAATAGAAAGATGTACTCAGTAATAGACTGAAAAACCTACAAATGGCCAGCATGTAACCATATAATTTTTTTTCAATTTTTTTAAAAGTATGAGTTCTATGCTTTTCAGACGACTCCACATAATAACGCTTATCGTGAGTATGATCTGTGGAACTAGTATTTAACTGACTAACTCTTACTGATGGCGGCCAGCTACAAACGTGTCTCTTTAGAGACGATTATCGTCCGCACAATCATGAAGATACTGAAGACTGCCAAGTGCGAGACTCATCGTACTGTCAGCCTAAGAGCTCGCCCATGCAAGCTGCTGACAAGAATGAGACAAAGAAGAAGTAAGCAAATATCCTGAGGAAAGTAACATATGAAAGTCCGCTTTTGCGGACATTGTGCTGATAGGAAAGAACATGGAAGACCTGGAGAAATTGGGGACTGTGCTAATGGAAGAAGCTAAGAAAGGTAGGTCTAAGTGTACATGAAAGTAAAACAAAGTTCATGGTAGTAGGAAGAAGAGCTCACTTAGAACCAAACTATCTAAAAATCGGAAATCTAACAATACAGAAGACACACACATTCACGTACCTTGGTATCAACATCAACCAGATGACAGAAAAGTGTGGAAGGCTGGAATGAGTGAGGGCGAGGACCGGCTGCGGTTTGTGTGGCCAGTATAAGTAAGGAAGCAAGCAAACTAGTAACCTGTTACATGACGATTAGTTCGGTTTTCTTATTTTTCTATATTTCTGCCTTCATTTCCTCCTCCCTTCCTTCTTTCCTTGATTTCATTTTCCTTTCCTTCCTTTCTTCATTTATACCTTCCTTTCTCCCACCCTCAACGTTTCTCTCATCTCCCTTCCCCCTTTCTTCCTTCCTGCTCTCCTCCTCTTTTTATGCTCCTTCACGACTCCTTCGGAAGTTTCGTCACACCTGTAGCTATTGCTGATCTTCACATTCTAGTGCGGAAACCTTACTGTGATGTACAACAGGGCTTTCTTGGAATGCCTACTAGGCACGAGTTTCTCCTGCTGTCGTCTCTTGCTTCTCGTCGTATGCCCCAAGTATATTGCCTTTGTTTTATAGCGTGGCATTGGTTTTTATTTTTTGCTCTTTCATCCGATGAATGACATCCTAATTTGATATCTTCACTATTCACGGTTTACTTAAGAGAAGCCGCACAGATACATGTCAAAGGCCTCAATTCGTTCTTTCAGTACTTGGATCCAGATTGTTGAAAGCCTACAACAGCAATCAGCCACAATTTGGTTTTGGTGTATTTTACTGCAAAAGAACCGGTATCTGTTCAGAATTTATACATCCATCGTGAGACGGCTAATATGGTTTTATCAATACACATGGACGCTCCTTTTACGTGTTAGCTGCCCTAGAATAAACAAAAATTCACAGTTTCTTGAAGTGTGACTCTTCTCAGAGTGCAATTTACGAGGGATGATCGCCCAGAACACTTCTTTTTGTCGTCTTTCTCGAACGAATAAGGCGTGAGGTGTTTTTCATCTTCTCTCACACACATTCACGACGGTCTTCGTTACCATTCCAGTTCGTTATGTGTAACACAGGTCGAAGGATTTCAAGACAAAAAGGAAAAGAAATTAAGTTCAGATTTGTCTGACAAGAGGAAAACACGACATAGTGAAAGGTACAGGGAATACAGGAGTTAAAGACAGACGAAAAGAAAAAAAAGCAACAGATTATGAGGAACTGAAATTGCTACGCTGTTCTCTGAAGGCCCACACGACAGAGAAAAAAATAATATGATCAACATACCGAAAAGAAAGAAGTATCCATGAAGTTCTAGAATTAGGCTCTGAGTTCTTTTTTAATTTAAGGCAACTGAAGACAACGACGCATCTTGGGAATTGCTGGAAGGCACAGGACAATGGAGGACGTGGTTATAAGAATGTGACGAAACTGAAACGCAGGTGGGTGGGGCACGTAGCTAGGCAGAGGAGGAGGAGCAGTGAAGTTCTCCGCTGGAATCACAAGACACAAGAAAAGAGCGAGGCGACGGTCTTGTGGAAAGCGGATTGATGATCTTACATAACACCTAGGAACAAAATGGATGTGTACAGCTGAAGTCCGTAATGGATGGGAAAGTATCGATTAGACGTTTAGGAAGCAGTGAATGTCAAATGGATGATTCTGGTGATGGTGGTGGTGGTGATGACGATGACCAGTGACATCTCTGCCCGCATCTGATGAGTCCACTTCCTCAGTAAGATCCGGGGGTGATGGTCGTGATTACAATGCTGACGGCGATGACATATCTGTCAGTATCTGACGAATCCATTATCTCCAGTTAGGTCTGAAGGTGATGATGGTGATAGGGATATGTCTCCCGCTATCTGACTAATCCAAAACTTCAATAAGATGTGGCGACCGAGATGGCGGTGACATGTCTGCCAGTATCTGGTGAATCCTTTATCTCGCGTAATACCTGAGAGTCATAACTATGACTGTGGTGGTCTTGACACGTCTGCCAATATCTGGCGAAGTCTTATCTGCAGTAAGATGATAATGTTGATGTCATGTCTGCCAGTGTCTGAAGACTCTCTTATCTCCAGTAAGATCTGATTGTGATGATGATAATGGTGATATATCTGGTAGTACCCGACGAATCCCTTTCCGCAGTAAAATGTGACGATACATGTTTGCCAGTATGTGACGAATTTGTTATCTCCAGTTAGATGTGGCGGTGATGATGGGAACTGTGGTGGTGATATCATTCATCTGCCACCGTCTGACGACTTTTATCTCTAGTAACATGTCGGCCAGAGTCGGACGAGTCCTTTGTCTCCAGTTACGATGATGGTGATTGTGATGGTGATGTGATGTCGTGTCTGCCAATATCGGACGAACGCCTCAGATCCAAGTACGAACTTTAGATGTTACGAAACAGCAAATTAAATAGTTCGTAATGCGTCGTACGCAGTGCAGTCAGCGAGAAGAAGTCAGTTGTCTTAGAATGCACGGTCGCTCTTGTGGCGGGCACTCGATCGCTACCCCTGAGACGCATTTCCTTCTCTCTTTCCCAGATTACCCGCGGAGTCACGCAATCTGGTTATCTCGCAAATAAATTTGGAACCCGTTCGGCAGTAGTAATTCCTCGCTTCCGCTCGCAGGTTAATAAATTCCCCGTATCGGCTGCCGCGAATCGACAAATGGGCCCCGAGCCACGACCTCGGAGCAGTCTACGTAGCTAAGTCACTGCCAAGTTTCCAGTCTCCAGAACTCGCCGGCGAAATACACCGACAATTCTGACAGCTGCGACATGGGGCAGACAGGTACCTGAGACACACGGATTTTTTATGTCGGCAGTCTTTCGATTAGTTTGATGCTGCCCTCTCTCTTATCCTGTCTCGTGCTAGTAAACGCGCAAAAGAAACTGGTATAGGCATGCGCATTCAAATACAGAGATATGTAAACAGGCTGAATAAGGGGCTACGGTCGTGCCCTGAGGAAGGCCGTTGCAATTCGGCCGAAACGTCGGTTTTAGTTTATTATTGTTGCTAGATTTTAGCAATGACGCGGCATAATACCCAGAAGAATTTTAATCACTATGACCCCGGCCGTGGAAGCCTACGTTCTTATATCACACAGCGTATCTTTGTATTTGCACTGCACTGAAAAGTATTTCCACGATAGTGCAGATGTGGTCTGCATGCGCTATCTGTCTTATTCTGAAAGACACTTCTTTAGTTCACTGACGGTACCTGCCGCTGAGAACATTAATGCTCATTCTAAACTTTGCCTACAAGTTTTGCATTCAGTACTGCTCGGTTCTGTCTCAGGTCCATTCTCCGGCAGTGTCATTTGTACGTTGATAGTGGTATTCAGTAATATGATAGGCGTTATTGGTGACGATTTGGCCAATATGCACAGTCCGTATGGACTTACTTAACAAAATACAAGAGCGGCAGAACGATTATTGTTCCCGCAGCGACGGAAACCACATCACAGGACTTTATACTGAGATCTGTTCCGTGATTCTGTGCTTCGTGTTGTACGTTTTGGTGACTACGCATTCCAGGCTCCTTCAGAAATAAAATTAACTGGGTGAACAACCAAAAAAAGTAATACAATTACATTATTACTAGAACGAAATTTTTCACAGGTAACAATCATAAAATTGTTATGGCCCAGGCGTAAATGTTCAAATACTCCTTCCTCAGGTCCACAGCAGTACCTCAAACCAGTAAAGGTCTTATTGATTCCTCCGCCTCTTGAAAGTATGTTGGGAAAGAGGGGAGGTGTGTGCTTGGGTGGTGTGAGGAAGATATAGATACAGGAGTGGATAGATACAGAGGGATGAGGAGAGGGACAGAGATGTACAGGAAGGAGGAGGCGATAGACAGAGAAAGTGGGGAGGAGAGAATGGACGGAAAGGGGGAGAAGGAGTGGCATAGAAGGTTTGGTGGAGAAGAGTATGGACAGGGGGAGGGGGACGAGGAGACAGTCAGAGAGGTCTGGAGATAATCTGCAGAGGGGTAGGAAGGGTGATATAGAGAGAGTGGGAAGGAGAAGATGGATTGAGGGAGAAGGGCAAGAAGAGATGGATAGGGAGAGAGGGGTCAGGAGGAGATGAACAGGGAGAGCTTCGGATTAGGAAGTGGAAATGGAGAGTAAGAGGGGGAAGAAGAGCATCATGGATAGGGAGAGAGGGGGGGCAGGAGGCAATAGAAAGAGAAACAGGGAAAGGAAGAGAGGGATAAACAGAGAGAGAGAGAGAGAGAGAGAGAGAGAGAGAGAGAGAGAGAGAGAGAGAGAGAGAGAGAGGGAGAGAGAGAGAGAGAGAGAGAGAGAGAGAGAGAGAGAGAGAGAGAGAGAGCGGATGAGAGAGAGGGGGAGGAAGATGAGACAGAGTGATGGAGGAGGAGGAGGAGGAGAAAGAAAAGATGGACATAGAGAGGGGGAACAGGATGTGGTCAGAGAGAGGGAGAGGAGGTAGAATGCAAGAAACAGGGGGAAGATTTGTAGTAGTGATCAGGTGCAAAAGGGAGAGGAGAAGATGGACAGAGAGAGGGGAGGAGGATATGAAAAAGAGAGCGGTAGGAGGATATGTTGGGAGATAGGGGTGGAGGACAAAGAGATGGAGAGAAAGGAGTATATGGAGGAGGATATAGACTGATAGATGTGGGAGGATGAGGTGGACAGTTGGGGGCAGGAAGAAACACAGAAAGGGGGAGGACGAGATGGACAGACGGGGAGGAGCAGGAGATGGATAAAGTAACGGGAAGGGAGACATTTGTGTAATACATGTGTCTAATGTATACGCCATGAAGCTGTGTGGATATGGCAGTATAACACGAAACACACATTTTTATTTTTATTTTCTCTTGAAGACTCGCTCAAAAATATTAGACTATGCTGCGTGTACTCACCTGTATCATTAACACAGTCATTCTTAATTAAAATCTGTTAATTCAGCAGCGATTATCGACTATTTACATTTGCTTTTCTCTAACGGGGAAACAGAAACGGTATTACACGCTCTCTCTACAGACTGCAAATTAATACTTATCCCCTTCACTACGGGAGGGCAAACACAAACAGTAGGCAGAGACATTTGTTTTGTTCTGTTTATGACTTGAAGTTATCACAGATCGAGCTCACTCACTGTGTTTCTAATCTAACATTTTATTTAAAAAATTGCGAACATAATTTGTGACCACGTTGGAAGGCGGCCAAGCTGCATTCCTTTGAAACAACTTACTGTATTCATTTCTTGATCAGCCTATACAATTTTTACTCCCCACGCTTCCCCCATTGCCAAATTGACTATTCCTAGATGGATGAGTGTGTCCTATCAACCGATTCCTTCTCTTAGTCATTCAGTTCTGCCATAAATTTCTTTTGTCCCCAGCTCTATTCAGTGCCTTTTGATTAGCTACAATAGCCGTCCAACTAACCTGAAGCACTATTCTATAGCACCTCGTTTCAAAGAGCTTGTATTGTCTTGTATGAATTGTTTATCGCCGACATTTCACTTCAGCACAAGCCTTCACTCGGAATACCTTCAGGAAATACTTCTTAACAGTTACATTTATATCTAATGTTAACAAATCGTTCTTTCTCAGAAATGCCAGTCTGCTTTTATATCCTTTCTACTTCTTCCATCATCAGTTTTTTGCTGCCCATATAGCAGAACTCGTCTACTACTTCTGGTGTATCGTTCCCTAATCTAATTCCTTCAGCACCACCTGTTTCAATTCGACTACATTAGATTGTCTTTGTTTTGATTTTATTGATGTGCATCTTATAATATGTTTTCAAGATACCATCCATTCCATTCAACTGATCTTCCGTATCCTTTGCCGTGTCTGACAGAATTACAATGTCGTTGGAAAACCTCGAAGATTTCAATTCCTTCTCCATATTTTTCTTTGGCTTCCTTTACTGCTTGTTCAATGTGCACACTGAATAACACCATGGGTAGGATACAACACTGTCTCACTCCTTTCTCAAATACTGCTTTTCTTTCACGTCCTTCGACACTTGTAACTGGAGTCTGATCTCTCTGTACTTTATACCTGCTACTTACAGAATTTACGTACTCGAGTCAACATTGTCAAAAACTGTCTCTAAACCCAGAGAAGCTATAGTCATAGGATTCACTTTTCTTAGCCTGTCATCAAAGATAAGTCGTAAGATCAATGCTGCCTCATATGTTGTTTTTCCTCGGCATGATGGCGTCTACCAGTTGGACAATGAAATGTGTCACACACCTCGCAGTGCGCGTGAGTAGTTAGAAGAGCATCAGGATGAAGGAATTTGACCTTACATCTAGCCGGATATTTTGTCCTAAAAACCGGACTGACTATTACAATAAATAGTCAGTTGGGTATTTTTCAATCGTTTATTAATAATCAGCCACAGTCAGTTTATTACGATATCAACCTTAAACAGACTTAAACTTTTTTAAAAAATCAGTAAACACGTTTATAATTTGGCAATTATGGTAGAAACTATTTTTCAGTCTTCTTAATCGCTCAGCCTTTACCTTGCACGAGCGTGACGGGGAAGAGCAGATTGGCATCAGCTCAACAACACATTTACTTTGTCCCGCTCACTC
Source organism: Schistocerca gregaria (assembly GCF_023897955.1). Classification (NCBI taxonomy): domain Eukaryota; kingdom Metazoa; phylum Arthropoda; class Insecta; order Orthoptera; family Acrididae; genus Schistocerca; species Schistocerca gregaria. The sequence goes on along the minus strand of NC_064929.1, from coordinate 182,923,131 downwards.
TACGTGTAGTGTGGTAGTTACATTGTGTATTAGTCTCGTTAGACGTACGAAGAAAATCATAGAACACAGACAAAAGAACAGTACTGTTTGGTACAATGGGCGTTCAATAAGTAATGCAGTTTCGGTTGAAAAGCTGCAGAATCTGTTGTGCACCGTCCAGGAATATTCGCACTTCAGCCCCTATAGTTTGATGAAGCTCCGACGGGTGATTGCGCTGTACGTAACCCTCAAAATGATGTCCGTAATGGAGGTGCGTTCCAAGCAGAAAGCTGTCATTGAACTCCTATGGGCGGAAAACCAGAGCATCACAGGTATTCAAAGGCGCGCGCAGAACATCTACGGAGATCTGGCCGTGAACAAAAGCACGGTGAGTCATTGGGCGAGGCATCTGTCATCATCGCAGCAAGGTCGCTCAAACCTCCCGAGTGCCAGCCTGTCGCACACAGCTGTGACTACTGCAGTGTTGGAACGTGCGGACACTCTCATTCACGATGATTGATGGATCACAATCAGACACCTCGCTGCAGAACTGGACGTCTCTGTTGGTAGTGCTGACACACTCGTCGACCAGTTGGAGTATTCACAGATCTGTGGCCGCTGGGTTCCTCGCTGCTCAACGGAAAACCATAAAGAGCAACGAAGGACCACATGTGCGGAATCACTTGTGTGTCACAGTCAGGTAATACCACAAATTTCTCTTCTTCCCAATTCTATTCAGTACCTCCTCATTAGTCAGGCGATCTATCCATCTAATCTTCAACATTCTTCTGTAGCATCACATTTCAAAAGCACAGTAAGACGATTCAAAGGGATGTAGGTTGCAGAAGTTATATTGAGATGAAGAGGCTTGCACAGGATAGAGTAGCATGGAGAGCTGCATCAAACCAGTCGTTGAGCGGAAGATAACAACATGACTTATTAAACTTAAGGTCTGTAGTATTCGCATCCATCAGCACCTGCCTTCTTGTAAGTAGGCTGTTTAGGTTCTTTTTATTGGTAACGCCGCCGCCACGTAGGGCTCAGTATGAAAAGCACTGGCTGTGTCGTGTGCAGTCTGTGGCTGGTTTGCATTGTTGTCTGCCATTGTAGTGTTGGGCAGCGGCAGCTGGACGCTAACAGCGCGTAGCGTTGCGCAGTTGGAGGTGAGCCGCCAGCAGTGGTGGACGTGGGGAGAGAGATGGCGGAGTTTTGAAATTTGTAAGAATTGGTGTCACGGTGTCACGAACTGATATATATATATATATATATATATATATATATATATATATATATATATATATATATATATATATATACTCCTGGAAATTGAAATAGGAACACCGTGAATTCATTGTCCCAGGAAGGGGAAACTTTATTGACACATTCCTGGGGTCAGATACATCACATGATCACACTGACAGAACCACAGGTACATAGACACAGGCAACAGAGCATGCACAATGTCGGCACTAGTACAGTGTATATCCACCTTTCGCAGCAATGCAGGCTGCTATTCTCCCATGGAGACGATCGTAGAGATTCTGGATGTAGTCCTGTGGAACGGCTTGCCATGCCATTTCCACCTGGCGCCTCAGTTGGACCAGCGTTCGTGCTGGACGTGAAGACCGCGTGAGACGACGCTTCATCCAGTCCCAAACATGCTCAATGGGGGACAGATCCGGAGATCGTGCTGGCCAGGGTAGTTGACTTACACCTTCTAGAGCACGTTGGGTGGCACAGGATACATGCGGACGTGCATTGTCCTGTTGGAACAGCAAGTTCCCTTGCCGGTCTAGGAATGGTAGAACGATGGGTTCGATCACGGTTTGGATGTACCGTGCACTATTCAGTGCCCCTCGACGATCGCCAGAGGTGTACAGCCAGTATAGGAGATCGCTCCCCACACCATGATGCCGGGTGTTGGCCCCGTGTGCCTCGGTCGTATGCAGTCCTGATTGTGGCGCTCACCTGCACGGCGCCAAACACGCATACGACCAACATTGGCACCAAGGCAGAAGCGACTCTCATCGCTGAAGACGACACGTCTCCATTCGTCCCTCCATTCACGCCTGTCGCGACACCACTGGAGGCGGGCTGCACGATGTTGGGGTGTGAGCGGAAGACGGCCTAATGGTGTGCGGGACCGTAGCCCAGCTTCATGGAGACGGTTGCGAATGGTCCTCGCCGATACCCCAGGAGCAACAGTGTCCCTTATTTGCTGGGAAGTGGCGGTGCGGTCCCCTACGGCACTGCGTAGGATCCTACGGTCTTGGCGTGCATCCGTGCGTCGCTGCGGTCCGGTCCCAGGTCGACGGGTACGTGCACCTTCCGCCGACCATTGGCGACAACATCGATGTACTGTGGAGACCTCACGCCCCACGTGTTGAGCAATTCGGCGGTATGTCCACCCGGCCTCCCGCATGCCGACTATACGCCCTCGCTCAAAGTCCGTCAACTGCACATACGGTTCACGTCCACGCTGTCGCGGCATGCTACTAGTGTTAAAGACAGCGATGGAGCTCCGTATGCCAGGGCAAACTGGCTGACACTGACCTCGGGGTTGCACAAATGCTGCGCAGCTAGCGCCATTCGACGGCCAACACCGCGGTTCCTGGTGTGTCCGCTGTGCCGTGCGTGTGATCATTGCTTGTACAGCCCTCTCGCAGTGTCCGGAGCAAGTATGGTGGGTCTGACACACCGGTGTCAATGTGTTCTTTTTTCCATTTCCAGGAATATATATATATATATATATATATATATATATATATATATATATATATATATATATATAATGACTATTAAGGTAAATACATTGTTTGTTCTGTATTACAATCTTTCATTTGCTAACTATGCCTATCAGTAGTTAGTGCCTTCAGTAGTCTGAATCTTTCATTTAGTTGGCAGTAGTGGCGCTCGCTGTATTGCAGTAGCTTGAGTAACGAAGATTTTTGTGAGGTAAGTGATTTGTGAAACCTGTAGGTTAATGTTAGTCAGGACCATTCTTTCGTAGGGATTTTTGGAAGTCAGATGGCGTCGCGCTAGAAAAATTGTGTGTCAGCTTAAGCACAGTAGTGTATAAATTGTTCTAAGGGGACGTTTCATATGCAGAAGTTATACTGAGATGAAGAGGCTTGCACAGGATAGAGTAGCATGGAGAGCTGCATCAAACCAGTCGTTGAGCGGAAGATGACAACATGACTTCTTAAACTTAAGGTCTGTAGTATTCGCATCAATCAGCACCTGCCTTCTTTGGAATGGAATTATTAGACTCTTCGCTCGTCTCATATATGTCTTGCATTAGTTTTGTGAAAACAGTCTCTCCCAAGGACCTCAATAATTGTGGGTGCCTTGTCTAGCTCTCCTCGTAAAATCGTTATGTCCCATCTCATCTTCTATTATTTCCTCCTCCTACAATATTGTAGTCGTCTCTGCGCACATTCCTTCCACCTAGCCCTTGTTTGCTCAATACTGCCTTTCCATCTGAGCTCTTATATTCATATAGTCGCTTCTATTTCCTCCAAAGGTGTCTTTAACCCTTTCATGAGCCGTGGGAAACATGCTTCGCACTACAATGAACTCGCTGCTAGTCCAGTGGGATTCACAGTTCCCACCGCTGTACGGTGCTACCACCTAGTGAACAGTATAGGGTACTACTTCCAATCAGAAGTTCCCGCCGTTTTGCTGTACCTTCGCGCAGAGGCATTGTATAGCTGAGTGTTGCTCTGTAGAGGAGCCGTTCAGTGCTGTTTGCGTGACATTTTGTGACTTTTTCCTCAAAGCTATAGTACAAAGTAAATACTTTAAATTTATGAAGGAAAACGTAAAATTGGAACGAGGAGAATTCCAGTTTGAAACAAAAGGAGCCATCTCTGCAGTAAAATGGATCGATAACCGTCGAGACACATTCCTGTCCTCAATTCATGACCCATGAGAAACAGCCACAGTGAAAAGGAAAAACAAGGAAGGTACTACTACAGAGATTTCTTGCCCTGAAGTTGTGGCAGAATACAACAAAATAGTGGGTGGTGTATGTTAGTTTGATCAATTACGAGAAAGGTATGCTATTGGCAGACGTTCTGTAGAATGGTGGCACACAATATTCTATTTCCTGGTGGACGTTGCTGCAGTGAACAGTTTTATCCTGTGGAAAATACGTAAAAGAGAAAGTGGACAGCATGATCAGCTCACATACAGGATCTATTTAGCTAGACAATTGATCGCTGGCTTCTCATCCCAAAAAAAAGGCGTGGACAAAAACCTGTCTTTCTGGCAAGAAGGTGTAAAGTACTTAAAGAGTTCCGTCATGTGGCTGTAGGGGAGCATCAATCCATTTTAGGAGAAACCTACTGGACGTGCCGTCATTGTAGTATCAAAGGTGCGGAAAAGAACACTCGTTGTGTTTGTACAAATTGTCAAATACCACTTTGCATAGACCCATGTTTCAGAAAATTTCATGGCACGTAATTGTGAACAATCATTGAAACAACAGAAATAAATTTATCAAATAAATATTACATATATTGAAGAAGTTGCTTTGTCATTTAATTCCAAGGAAGGGCAGTGGGAAGAATACTTCCCACCTTGTTGCGTGACCTCACTTTCACAGCTGGAGCAAATTTGATGTTCTGTATGATAAATATACCTATCTGTTAACTACTATCTGCTCTCAATTCATTAAAAAAAGGCTGCTCAATAATTTTGCTCATGAAAGGGTTAATCTCCCCATAGGCCGAGTCTATAATTCCCATGGTTATACATGCTTCTACAGACTTGCATTTCTCCTTTAGGCATGTTTAGCTATTTTGCACTTTCTACCAATATTATGCTTTAGAGGTCTGTATTCCCTTTCTTCTACTTCATTTGCTGCATTTTTATATTCTCACCTTTTGTCAGTTATATTCAGTGCCTTGTCTTTTGTTTCCTGTTTGATCCTCTGCTGCCTGTTTCATCTTCAAAGCTACCCATTCGTCTTCTGCTCTACTCCTTTACCCTATTTCAGTCGTTACCTAGCGCTTCCTTTGGAATATCAACAACCTCTGATTATTGCAACGTATTTAAACCGCGTCTCTGTAATTTACTACCGTTTCGTAATTTCTTAAAAATAAAGTTCATAACCAATAAATTATGGTCAAAGTACACATCTGTTCCTAGAAATGTCTTACAATTTAAAATCAGGGTTCGAAATCTGTGTCACACCATTTTATAATCAGTGTGAAACCTATCAACGTCTTCGGGGCTCTTTCACGTGTACAACATTCTAACACAATTCTGAAACTAAGTGTCATAGATGATAAAAATATACTCTGTACAAAATTTTGCCACATAGTTGCTCTTTTATTCCTTCCTCGCACTCCATAACCTCCTAATATTTTTCATTCTTTGTCTTTCCCTACTATCGAATTCCAGTCCCCCATCATAATTAAATTTTTCACCACATCAAATATATGCACAATTATTTTATCTCGTCATACTTTTTTTCAGTTTATTTACCATTTGCGGTACTTGTGCGCATTTAAATTTGGCTAACTGTGGTGGATATTGCCTTGGCTATAATAATGCTTTCACTATCCTTTTCATACTAGATTACCCTTATTCCTATTCTCATGGTTTACCCCTAGTTTGATATTGTTCGCATGCATCTTATAAGCTCTTCCAAGGCACCTCCTCCGTTAAACTGCTCTACCAAGACCTTTTCCTTCACTGACAGAATTACAAAGTCATCGGCAAAACTCACAGTTTTTATATCTTCTCCCCGAACCCAAATTTCCTTTCCAAATTTATCCTGGGTTTCTTTTGGTGCTTGATCAGCGCGAGCGCGCGCGCGCGCGTTTGTGTGTGTGTGTGTGTGTGTGTGTGTGTGTGTGTGTGTATGTGTGTGTGTGTCGTCCCTGAATGTTTGTCGGAGGAGCGACGAATTTCGAGTTACCATAATCGTGTACACTAACACTGAGTGACAGGCAATGGATTCCGAGCAGTTGGATGCAGGCCAAAATTCTCAGATAATGTTGTCCGGCTTAACTATGATACGGAGTGGCTGAAAAACTTCTGCCATATCCCAGTAGGGTGAGATGAAATACTTGCCGGGAACATTTGGCTCGAAATGGGAGGTAGGCCGTTGATTAAAAGGTCCGGCGCTTTCTGTCAGAAAAAAAGGGAGAGTCAGAGTTCCTGGCGCGGCGAGAGGAAGCCATACGTCACAGGGCTTTGACCCCAGGAGGGTCGCCGTGATAACTCGGGGCGTCCCACGAAAGAGTTATCTGCCGCTATAGCTTTTCCAAGTTCGCCCTACTCCACTCCTGCAGCCGCCCAGGATAAATGTCCCCTGGCGGGAGGACACTTTTGTAACAGAGTATCAACAGCGCCGTTATCTAGGTGTGTGTACTCGACTACTATTTATTTGGTCTGGCTAATGTGTTCACTGTGTATAACCATATAGTTTAATTATGACGAAGTACAAGTCATTTCGTTGTTAAGTAATATGTCACTAGAAATACACGAGGTTTTTGTGTAATCCATGCAGTCATTAAAAGACTGACCAGCGTCTTATTTAACGATATCAATACAGAATGGTAAAACCCATATTGCAAGTTGTAGAGTAATAGAGGCAGGTGAGAGGATTTATTTTTTTTATTTTTTAATGGACAGATACTAAAAGGTATCAGATAGATTATATAATGGTAAGACAGAGATTTAGGAACCAGGTTTTAAATTGTAAGACATTTCCAGGGGCAGATGTGGACTCTGACCACAATCTATTGGTTATGACCCATAGATTAAAACTGAAGAAACTGCAAATAGGTGGGAATTTAAGGAGATAGGACCTGAATAAACTGAAAGAACCGGATGTTTCAGGGAGAGCATAAGGGAACAATTGACAGGAATGGGGGAAAGAAATACAGTACAAGAAGAATGGGTAGCTTTGAGGAATGAAGCAGTGAAGGCAGCAGAGGATCAAGTAGGTAAAAAGATGAAGGCTAGTAGAAATCCTTGGGTAACAGCAGAAATATTGAATTTAATGGATGAAAGGAGAAAATATCAAAATGCAGTAAATGAAGAAGGCAAAAAGGAATACAAACGTCACAAAAATGAGATCGACAGTAAGTGCAAAATGGCTAAGAAGGGATAGCGAGAGGCCAAATGTAAGGATGAAGAGGCTTATCTCACTAGGGGTAAGATAGACACTGCCTATAGGAAAATTAAAGAGACCTTTGGAGATAAGAGAACCATTTGCATGAACATCCAGAGCTCAGATGGAGACCCAGTTCTAAGCAAGGAAGGGAAAGCAGAAAGGTGGAAGGAGTATATAGAGGGTCTATACAAGGGCGATGTACTTGAGGACAATATTATGGAAATGGAAGAGGATGTAGATGAAGATGAAACGGGAGATATGATACTGCATGAAGAGTTTGACAGAGCACTGAAAGACCTGAGTCGAAACAAGGCCCCCGGAGTAGACAACATTCCAATGAAACTACTGAGGGCCTTGAGAGAGCCAGTCCTGACAAAACTCTTCCATCTGGTGAGCAAGATGTACGAGACAGGCGAAATACCATCAGACTTCAAGAAGAATATAATAATTCCAATCCCAAAGAAAGCAGGTGTTGACAGATGTGAAAATTACCGAACAATCAGTTTAATAATCCACAGCTGCAAAATACTAACACGAATTCTTTACAGACGAATGGAAAAACTAGTAGAAGCCGACCTCGGGGAAGATCAGTTTGGATTCCGTAGAAATGTTGGAACACATGAGGCAACACTGACCTTACGACTTATCTTAGAAGAAAGATTAAGGAAAGGCAAACCTACGTTTCGAGCATTTGTAGACTTAGAGAAAGCTTTTGACAATGTTGACTGGAATACTCTCTTTCAAATTCTAAAGGTGGCAGGGGTAAAATAAAGGGAGCGAAAGGCTATTTACAATTTGTACAGAAACCAGATGGCAGTTATAGGAGTCGAGGGACATGAAAGGGAAGCAGTGGTTGGGAAGGGAGTAAGACAGGGTTGTAGCCTCTACCCGATGTTATTCTTTCGGTATATTGAGCAAGCAGTAAAGGAAACAAAACAAAAATTCGGAGTAGGTATTAAAATTCATGGAGAAGAAATAAAAACTTTGAGGTTCGCCGATGACATTGTAATTCTGTCAGAGACAGCAAAGGACCTGGAATGGACAGTGTCTTGAAAGGAGGACATAACATGAACATCAACAAAAGCAAAACGAGGATAATGGAATGTAGTCGAATTAAGTCGGGTGATGCTGAGGGAATTAGATTAGGAAATGAGACACTTAAAGTAGTAAAAGAGTTTAGCTATTTGGGGAGCAAAATAACTGATGATGTTCGAAATAGAGAGGATATAAAAAGTAGACTGGCAATGGCAAGGAAAGCGTTTGTGAAGAAGAGAAATTCGTTAACATCGAGTATACAGTTACGTGTCAGGAAGTCATTTCTGAAAGTGTTTATATGGAGTGTAGCCATGTATGGAAGTGAAACGTGGACGATAAATACACTCCTGGAAATTGAAATAAGAACACCGTGAATTCATTGTCCCAGGAAGGGGAAACTATATTGACACATTCCTGGGGTCAGATACATCACATGATCACACTGACAGAACCACAGGCACATAGACACAGGCAACAGAGCATGCACAATGTCGGCACTAGTACAGTGTATATCCACCTTTGGCAGTAATGCAGGCTGCTATTCTCCCATGGAGAATATCGTAGAGATGCTGGATGTAGTCCCGTGGAACGGCTTGCCATGCCATTTCCACCTGGCGCCTCAGTTGGACCAGCGTTCGTGCTGGACGTGCAGACCGCGTGAGACGACGCTTCATCCAGTCCCAAACATGCTCAATGGGGGACAGACCCGGAGACCTTGCTGGCCAGGGTAGTTGACTTACACCTTCTAGAGCACGTTGGGTGGCACGGGATACATGCGGACGTGCATTGTCCTGTTGGAACAGCAAGTTCCCTTGCCGGTCTAGGAATGGTAGAACGATGGGTTCGATGACGGTTTGGACGTACCGTGCACTATTCAGTGTCCCCTCGACGATCACTAGAGGTGTACGGCCAGTGCAGGAGATCGCTCCCCACACCATGATGCCGGGTGTTGGCCCTGTGTCCCTCGGTCGCATGCAGTCCTGATTGTGGCGCTCACCTGCACGGCGCCAAACACGCATACGACTATCATTGGCACCAAGGCAGAAGCGACTCTCATCGCTGAAGACGACACGTCTCCATTCGTCCCTCCATTCACGCCTGTCGCGACACCACTGGAGGCTGACTGCACGATGTTGGGGCGTGAGCGGAAGACGGCCTAACGGTGTGCGGGACCGTAGCCCAGCTTCATGGTACGGTTGCGAATGGTCCTCGCCGATACCCCAGGAGCAACAGTGTCCCTAATTTGCTGGGAAGTGGCGGTGCGGTCCCCTACGGCACTGCGTAGGATCCTACGGTCTTGGCGTGAATCCGTGCGTCGCTGCGGTCCGGTCCCAGGTCGACGGGCACGTGCACCTTCCGCCGACCACTGGCGACAACATCGATGTACTGTGGAGACCTCACGCCCCACGTGTTGAGCAATTCGGCGGTACGTCCACCCGGCCTCCCGCATGCCCACTATACGCCCTCGCTCAAAGTCCGTCAATTGCACATACCGTTCACGTCTACGCTGTCGCGGCATGCTACCAGTGTTAAAGACTGCGATGGAGCTCCGTATGCCACGGCAAACTGGCTGACACTGACGGCGGCGGTGCACAAATGCTGCGCAGCTAGCGCCATTCGACGGCCAACACCGCGGTTCCTGGTGTGTCCGCTGTGCCGTGCGTGTGATCATTGCTTGTACAGCCCTCTCGCAGTGTCCGGAGCAAGTATGGTGGGTCTGACACACCGGTGTCAATGTGTTCTTTTTTCCATTTCCAGGAGTGTAGTTTAGACAAGAAGAGAATAGAAGCTTTCGAGATGGGGTGCTACAGAAGAATGCTGAAGATTAGATGGGTTGATCATCTAACTAATGAGGAAGTATTGAATAGGATTGGGGAGAAAAGAAGTCTGTGGCACAACTTAACCAGAAGAAGGGATCGGTTGGTAGGACATGTTCTGAGGCATCAAGGGATCACCAATTTAGTATTGGAGGGCAGTGTGGAGGGTAAAAATTGTAGAGGGAGACCAAGAGATCAATGCACTAAGCAGATTCAGAAGGATGTAGGTTGCAGTAGGTACAGGGAGATGAAGAAGCTTGCACAGGATAGAGTCGCATGGAGAGCTGCATCAAACCAGTCGCAGGAATGAAGACCACAACAACAACATTGGAGAAAAGCGGTTAATACAGTTACATACGACAGGATATTAATTTCATTACTGCTATTCAGGTACAGTCGGACCCATTATATAATTGTATATTTTCACTTAATGTGACTTTTTTATAACCATGTTCTTTGATGTGTGATCTATGTAAATGTTTTACTCTATGTTTATAACCACTTATGTAATCGTAATTAATCTATGGATGTAGTTTCAAAAGTAATATCCCGCGGAAGAATGGAAATGCTAAAATTTGACTTGTAATACTGGTTAATGCATAGTACATGTTGATTTGTAATGACATAAAACGTGGAGGGAAGTTCTTCTACAACGAAACTGGCTTGACGGCAATAGAGAAGGTGGATCTGGCGATCAAACTGCAAAGCTACTCTGTGGCGTGAGTCAGTCGGTGGCCGGGAGGCAAAGTGTTCGCCTCTCGTAAACTGAACCAGGCAAGAAGAATTGCAAGATAACATAGCCTCGGATGTGGACGCATTTTGGCTTATTATTCGTGGCGTACTTTGGCATGAACGACCATCACCTGTCGCATGGAATGATGACAATTATGATGCAATGTTCCTTCGGACATGCATTGGACCGTAATTCGGAATAACACAGGCACCGCAATACCGCTCTGAAGCGGTGAGTGTTAGAATGCAGCGCGACAGTAAACTAGCTAAAGAAATCGTTGCACAAGTGCAGTATAAGGAAAAGTTGCTATGCGAAGCACACCATACTTTAAGCTTTAAGTAACTGCGTTCCGCTAAATGCAGTGCGGTGACACACGTTCCAAAAGAAGACTTTACTAACGGGCCGGAGAAAGAGACTGAACATAGTGAATGATGTAAAAAACTGTATTATGAATATGATTTTTAATGATGACAATATCTTTACAAATTTGACTTCTGATAGATAATATAACTCTGCCATGTAACCCATTAACCCAAATGGTAAAGGAGTATTGACTCTATATCTCTGAGTCCATGCCGTATGAGCAGATATTTTTACTTAATCTCTTCTCGACATTCAATAAAGAAAAATCACACTGAAAATTTGCCTTTCTGAAACTCGCCGTGAATTACGTGTGAGCAAGCAATGCCGTGACAACATTGCCTTAATACCTTCAAACTTCTAAAAATCAATCTTTACAATGTTGCATTTCCAAAAATCAATGTCCTCTGCATGTCTGTGTGTAGCTAGTTGTTCCCAGACAGATCATCAGTGTAACCAACACCAGGCCCTCCCACTTAAAACTCCCGAAAGCTACACTGGCAACGACAATACTCCCGACAACCAAATATGACACTGCTTGTAATCAGAACCTCTGTGGCGTGAGGTATCGACTATTAAAGACTTCTGTCTGAAAAATATCCAATATGCAAGTATGTGGTATGTCTTATCGAATAAAAAGAGAACTCGCTTCACTCCTGTCGAATATCAAAAATAGGGTACAGTGGGGCTATTCAGTTGTCTGTAACTGTAAGCTTATGGGACCACTTCAACATCGCTGTAAGATCAGTTACACTCAAGCATTACATTACATATTATCAGCAGCGCCACTTCAGTTAAAGTTCAATGTTTTACTCTGGCAGTGCAGTGTTACATGTTCACGTGTGTGTCGTTTAATGTTCGGAATTTTATACTCATGCTCATAAATTAAGGATAATTGCAGAATTTGATGCCACACAACGTCGCACTACACAAAACTAGCGCTAATACCATAGGTTCGTAGGGAACACACACGACACAGATCTGTAAGTCCACGCTATTGGTGATAAGTTGAGAAAACCGTCCCGAAACACATGTGCTACAAAACTCAACAGTTTCCTGCACATGTGCCCCGACATCAATATGGGATAGGATCACCATGCACACGTACACAGGCCGCATAACGGGTTGGCATACTCTGGTCGAGCAGCTGCTGGGGTATAGCCTCGCATTCTTGCACAAGTGCCTGTCTGAGCTCCTGAAGTGTCGTACTAGTTTGAAGACGTTCAGCGATACGTCGACCGAGAGCATCCCAGACATGCTCGATGGGGTTTAGGTCTGGAGATCAGGCAGGCCACTCCATTCGCCTGATATCTTCCGTTTCACGGTACTCCTCCACGACGGCAGCTCGGAGGTGGTCGTGCGTCCATCAGGAGGAAGATGGGACCCACTGCATCCCTGAAAAGGGAGACATACTGGTGCAAAATGACGTCCCGATACACCTGACCTGTTACAGTTCCTCTGTCAAAGACATGCAGGGGTGTACGAGAACCAATCATAATCCCACCCCACACCATCAAACCACGACGTCCATACTGGTTCTTTTCAAGGACATTAAGGGCTTGGTATCTGGTTCCTGGTTCACGCCAAATGAAAACCCGGCGAGAATAACTGTTCAGACTATACCTGGACTCGTCCGTGAACATAACCTGGGACCACTGTTCCAATGACCATGTACGGTTTTCTTGACACCAGGCTTTACGGGCTCTCCTGTCACTACGTGTCCAGGCGAATAAACCGTGTCTGTTCAGTCGTCTGTAGACTGTGTGTCTGGAGACAACTGTTCCAGTGGCTGCGGTAAGGTCCCGAGCAAGGCTACCTGCAGTACTCCGTGGCTGTGTGCGGACACTGATGGTGAGATATCGGTCTTCTTGTGGTGTTGTACAATGTGGACGTCCCTTACTGTAGCGCCTAGACACGATTCCTGTCTGCTCGAATCGTTGCCATAATCTTGAGATCACACTTTGTGGCACACGGAGGGCCCGTGCGGGGACCTGCTGTGTTTGACCAGCCTCCAGTCGCCCTAGCATTCTACACCTCATAACGTCATCAATATGTGTTCTTTGGGCCATTTTCAACACACAGACACCATTAGTACATCTGAAAACGTCAGCACATTTACTCGCTACACCGTACTCTTGACATGCACCATCACTCCTCTGCGTATGTGGACTCCTGCCAGCGCCACCGTGCGACGACCGCAGGTCAAATGCACGGCTTGGACATACCCCGAGGTGATTTAAACTCGCAAACCACCCACCAGAGCGTTTTTTACCATGTATCAGCATTATCCATAATTTATGAGCATGAGTGTACTTTATCATATCTGGCAGTAAATTTGCATGGCATTGTAACACAAGGATTATGGATATTTATGTGTCAATGCTCAGTTTCTAATTTTATTGAGAATTTTTGCTCCGCTAGTTCTGTTTGTTAGAACTGTAAGACACGTTCTGTGACGTCACGCATTATGAGACTTCATTGCACTGCACAGTACAGAATTTCACACGGCAATACAGTATTGTAACTGGAATACGTTGCACAATTGGTCGTTCGTCTAAGCCTCGAGCCTCAGTAGTGTGTTTACATTTTGCGGCGTGCACTGCAGCTGTAGCGGTTGTAAGCTAAGTACTGACAAACTTATTTGTTCTCTGTAATACAGTTATTAAATTTAATAGTTTTCAGCGGTACTGCGTGCCGTTTGTGGCGAAATAACGACTTAATAAACTTTTGTAATCGTTCGCTCACTGTGTTTTAGAGAGTTTTCAGTGTGTTGAAGTCGTTAGTATTTTTCATGCTTTAGTTTTCAACTGACATTTATTATTCTTTCTAGTGAAATAGTTCAGTAAAATTTTCATATAGTGTTTTATGTTCGCTTAGTGTTATAGTGGTAGTTTTAGTTTTTTGGTTGCAGCTAATAATTTTGTGAAGTTTTGCTGGTATTGGTATCGGCTGTGTTGTAGTAGTATTAATACAAGTAGCTGCTTTCTTAGTAGGCAGAGAATTTCGGGACCATTATTGTTAGTTCTTAAATAGTTCTACTGGTGTAACTGAACTTTGATAACGTAGACATATAGTTTTTTTTCAGTAACTCTAACATTTACCATGAGTGAAAAGTGTGGGCTCTGTCGTAGGTTTGTGAGTAGTGGATTACGCTGTGGGA